>NC_141136.1:175022787-175341676 GCF_053477565.2 Lygodium microphyllum
CTATTTTTAGGCCATGTTGTCAGCTCAGTAGGGTTTACAACTGACCCTAAAAAGATCAAGGTCATAGTCGCCATGAGTCCGCCACACACTCCAAAGGAAGTACATAGCTTTCTATCATTATCGATGCCTTCACAGAAAGAGTGTTACCACTGACGAACCTATTGTCCTTGAATTGTTAGTTTACATGGAGTAATGCTTGCAAAGTATCTTTGTACAATGTGAAGCTAAAAGCTTGCCAAAGCACCTATTTTAAAAGCACCTAAACGGCGCAAAGTGTTCTATATATTTTCAGCAGCCATTATGCATAGTATCACTTGCTACTTATCCCAAATTTGGGAGAAAAAGTGGTACCATCTGATAGCTTTTGCTAGTCGAAAGTTGGGCATATCCGAAATTAACTATATCTATATGGAGAAGTTTTTCCTTGTGATGGTATTTGTGGCCAAAAAGTTCAGGCACTACATTCTCTATGAAAAGGTGGTTTTCTATACGAAGGCAGAAGGGCTTTGATTGTTGTTGAATAAGTTACAGCCGCTAGATTGTTTAGCAAAGTGGTTAATCATTTTTCAAGAGTTTTATTACAAGATTAAGAGCAAGCCACCGAGGCTATAAGGCATTGTAGAATGTCTTGTGGATTACGGAGAGCCCAAAGAGGTCATGGCTAAAGGAAGTGACATGGAAACATTGTTTAAGATTGATATGACGTCTATTCCCTCCTGGTATATTGCTATAACACACTATTTATCTACGGGAGAGACTGAAGCTACTTTATCCAAATCCGAGAAGAGTAAAATTAAATAGTAAGTAATGAAAATTTCCTTGATCGTAGGAACACTATATTGGCAGGGTGTCAATGATATCTATCCCTAATGTGTGATGCCTGATGAGGTTCCATTTATCTTGGAGGAGTGCCATGACTCCGCTTGTGGAGGAGGGCACTTTGTTGGGCGGTTGACGGCACAAAAGGCTTTAAGAGCTGGATATTGGTGGCTGTCCATATTTCAAGATTCATTTGAGTATATTAAGAGATGCGACACATGCCAAAGACATGATAATCTAGAGAATAGGAAGCGACCACTTACGCCTATTATGGCTATCCTTCCATTTGAGAAGTGGGGCATCGACTTTGTGGGTCCTGTTACCTCGTCATCTACTACTTAGAAGAGATACATTATAGTAGCCACTGATTACTTTACAAAGTGGTCAGAAGCACGGGTGACAAGGCAGGACAATGCAAAAGAGACTGCCAGTTTTCTACTTCGGCAGATTATCTGTCGTTTTGCTCTGCCAAAGGAAATAGTATCCGACCGTGGAACTCACTTTTTGAATAAGGTGATTAAAATCTTGACTGAAAGTTGGAAAATTAAGCATAACAAAATGACTCCCTATAATCTGTAAGCCAATGGACAAGTTGAAAGTACTAATAAGCAGCTTGTGGGTATCCTATCCAAGATAGTCTTTGAAAAGAAACAGGACTGGAATACAAAATTATATGTGGTGGTTTGGGCATATAATACAATGTTTAAATGAGCCACTCGCCACACCCCATTTAAATTAGTTTATGGGGAGGAGTGTGTCTTACCCTTAGAAGTTGAGTTGCCGACCATAAGATTTGCAATCAATCATTATTTGGGTGATGAAGATGCCCTATTCGAGCGGTTTACGACTATAGGCCACTTAGATGAGCTCAAATTGCAAAGTTTGTTGCACCAGGAAGTGGCTAAGCATCAAATGAAGTGACTGCATGATTTAAAAGTGAAAAAATATACATTTAAGAAATGATAGTTAGTTCTATACCACGATGTGCGTAGGGAGCTATTTCTAGGAAAGTTGAAACCTAGATAGGATAGCCCTTACAAGATAGGTAGGATGGGTAAAAATAAGTCCACAGCTTTATTAGTTGATCTACAGGGAACAGAATTTAAAAATAAGGTTAATATTAATAAGATTAAACCTTATCATTTTTTAGTATGCTAACGCGCTAAATGTATTGTAGGTCCATGCTGGGGTTGATTTGAGATGTGCAGGAGATCTTAAACTAGTTGATGGGGCGGTTAATCCCTTATTTGGAGCACCCACATCTAGAGCAAAGATATCATCAGGTGAAGTTTATCTGGTGAAGAAAAGGGTAAAAAGTGAGTGAGCAAGAAGACGATACCTTTGCATTGGAGATTAAAGTTTTTTGCCATCACTGTTTACAAATCCTAACAAGCATCCCTGTTGAGTTTAATGAAAAGGTGGGATGGAGCCGTCAGTTCATCCTTTAAATATGTTGAATTTTGATTATCATGATTATGAATAGGAGAGTTCTTGATGGCTGGCTGTGTAAACCCATCGTGGATGTACACGTTATACTTTGATGGAGCGTCTTGGGGCCCTCATAAAGAATGGAGTGTTGGAGTACTTATCTGAGATCCCCGACACAGAGTTATAATGAAATTAGTTGTTTATCTGGGGGTAGGATTCACTAACAACATGGCAGAGTATAAAGCCTTGATTATGGGACTAAATATTGCCAAAGAAAGGTAGTATTTGGCGGTTATTTGTAAAAGGGGATTCCCAGTTGATCTTAAATCAACTAAATAAGACATATACAATCTAGAATCCCATCCTTCCTATGTATCATCAAAATGCTATAACCCTACTTGATGAATTTGAGAGCATCTCTCTTCAAATAATTCCACGTTATTGGAATTAGTTTGCGGATTCATTAGCCAATTTTTCTTATGAGGAGGATCTATTCTTCAACTGTGGTCCTAGTCTGGATGCTGTCATTGATAATGAGACAGGACCTAGTCGCTTGTGGGGAGTTTTATCGGACCACGCGTTATATGGGAGGCAATGATTGATATGGGTAATGTGAAGAGTAGCCGAGACCCATCTACCACTACTATCTTGGACCCACAAGTTGGTCAAATGACATGTTATGTGTACGCCTCTTGCTATATATGCAGGAGTGATGGGTCACAACTTGATGCATTTAGTCTAGGGCAAAAAGCCCTAAATTTTTTCCCTTGGAATAGAGCGTATTTAGATGATGAAGGATGTCCCAAATCTGCAAGTAGTTGTCGAAGCCAAACTAGCTCGCGAGCTGCTAATGATGCAGCAACATATTCGGCTTCAGTTGTAGAAACCGCAACACATTGTTGTTTCTTGCTGGACCAAGAAACCAAACATCCATTTATTTACAAAGAAACAATTCCCACTTGTAGATTGTATGGATAAGTAAGAACTTGCCCAATCAGCGTCTGTATATCCAATAAGGTCAAGAGAAGTTGAAGAAGATAAAGAAGAATCCTCTCGACGACGATAAATAAGACCAAATTCCTTAGTACCCTTGAGGTACTTAAGAATACGTTTTGCAGCACTCCAATGAATAGTGGAAGGGGAAGAAAGATACTGCCCCAAAAAGTTAGCTGCAAATAAAATATCTGGTCTTGTGTTTAAACCAATAAATTGAAGACAACCAACAAGTTTAGCAAAAGGTTGATGAATGGCTGATTCTTCATTGCGTGTTGTAGATGTACCCTTGGTAGAGCTTGAAAGAATGGGAGTGTTGACAGAGTGCGCATTTGTCAACCCAAACTTCTTAACAATATCATTAATAAACTTTGTCTGGCGAAGAAGAAGAATGCCTTGTTGTCGGTGTCATTGAACTTGAATACCCAAACAAGAATGTATCTCACCAAGATCCACCATTTCAAATGCAGTCGATAAAAGCTTCTTCATAGCATCCAAGAAAGCAATATTATTTGACACAAGAATAGTATCATCAACATATAGAGCAAGAATAATAAAATATTTTTCCTCCCTTTTGATGTAAAGATTTGGGTCAGCAAAACATGCAACAAAACCTTTAGATGTGAGGAACTGATCAATCTTAATATACCAAGCACGAGAGGCTTGCTTCAATCCATATAATGCACGATGAAGCTGGCATACAAGATGCTCCTTTCCTGCAATCATAAAACCTTCAGGTTGCTCCATATAGATTTCTTCTTCAAGATCTCCATTGAGAAAAGCTATTTTAACATCCATTTGGTGAATTTCTAGATCAAATAGTGTTGCAAAAGCCAAAATCATACGAACAGTTGTGGAGCGCACAACGGGAGAAAATGTTTCTTAATAATCTACTCTTGCAATCTGTGAGTAACCTTTTGCAACACTTCGTGCTTTGAACTTATCAAATGAGCCATCAGCTTTGGTCTTTTTATAAACCCATTTACATTTGATAGGAACACGATTTGGGGGGAGTTCAGTAAGAATCCATGTACCTTTGGAGATTAAAGAATCGTACTCAGCTTGCATAGCTTCTTGCCATTGATCCCTTTGAGACGAATTGATAGCTTCCATATACGATATTGGATCCTCTTGGACAGACATAGCATCATCAAAGACATCATATTCAATAGAATAGAATCCATGCTCTATCTCAATAGGAAGATCGACATAGATCTCCAAATTTTCATCAATCTTCTTTGGAGGTGAAGGAGGTTTATGATCATCAGAATTAGTAGAATCACAAAGCAAGTAAGGAAATGCACTAAGCAAAGATTGTGTATCATCTGAAACATCTGACGACCATGTGCCACCCATAGTCTTCTCATCAAATATAGCATCACGACTAATGATAACCTTTTGAGAAGAAGGATCATAAAATTTGTAACCTTTGGAATGATTTGAATAACCAAGAAAAATGACCTTCAAACCTGGAGGATCCAACTTATGTCGAGTGTCCTTGGGCACATGAATATAAGCAATGCAGCCAAATGTGTGAAAGTGAGAGACTGAAGGTGTCTTCCCTGTCCAAATTGTTATAGGAATTTTACTAGCAGGTGCAGTAGTTGGAAGATGATTTTGAATAAAAACAGCTGTTAGAAGTGCTTCAGTCCAAAACTTTCGAGACAAACCAGAGTGTATAAGCATGCAACGTATAGCATTAAGAATCGTGCGATTTTTGCGCTCAGCAAGACCATTTTGCTGAGGAGAATAAGGAACTGTAAACTCATGATGAATACCTTGATCCTTACAGAAGTCATCAAATAGATTGGATACATATTCACCGCCATTGTCATTGCGAAGCGTCTTTATAGAGAATCCAGTTTGAAGCTCCACACTTATCTTGTATTGTTTAAACATAGGTAAAGCCTCAGACTTATGTCGAAGAAGATAGACATGTGTGTACTGTGAGAAATCATCAATGAAAGTTATAAAATATCGATATTGAGACTTTGAGGCAGGAAAATGATCGCAAATATCGGTATGAACCAAATCCAAGAGAGTATAGGAATGTGATGAAGTAGAAGTGTGGAAAGGTGAACGATGGTGTTTTCCAAGAGCACAGTACTCACATATTCCCATACGTGGATGAGATTTAAGATCCATACCTTGCACAAGACCATGACGATGAAGATCAAGAATTTTGGCAAAATCGGAGTGTGCAAATCATTGATGCCATAATTTGCAATCTGCATCTCCAGGGGCAGTAACAACATTTGCAACTATATCGTTCAATGATAGCTCAAATAGATTACCATGTCGAGAAGCCACTGCTATAGTATGCCCGTCTTTCTCTATACGACATTCATTATGATCAAAGCCAACAAACAAACCAAGATCAACTAGACGAGCAACAGAAAGAAGATTTCTTTGCAAATCTGGAACATGAAGAACTCCTCTTAATATTCTAGTGGATGAAACAGTCCCCAGATATAAATCACCCACTCCTTTGACTTGACAAGTCGTATCATCCGCAAGGTAAACAAACTTCTTGACAGGAAGAGAATGATAATTGTGAAGCCACTGCGATTGGTATGTCATGTTTCCAGTGGCACCTGAATCAACGATGAATAGAGAACCGTCATGAACATGAAGTACCTTTTCTGGAGAGATATCATAATGGACGAAATTGAGCTCCTGATGAGTATGATCATCATCAGTTGTAGTTTGTTGAACAATATAAGCTCGAGAACGTTCTTCATCATATCTGCGTTTATAACAACGACGAGATGGATGATCTGTATGTGCACAATAATCACAAGGAGGAAAACTTTTGGACGAGCGAGGTTGCTTTGTAGTAACTCCATGCTCCTCATCATATTGACGTGCCCAGCAATCAGAAGCCACATGACCTTTCTTATCACAATAAAAACAATGTTTGTTAGGATAAGCAAGATGAGAAGATTTACTACCTTGATTAGGGCGTCCACCCTGCTGAAAATGTGAAGCAGGACGCTTGCGAGCAACAAAAGCAGCATTAAAATCCCTTTTTTGGCGAGTGACCAAAACAGCATCAGATTTTTCCAAATGATGCTCATGACATTGAGAATATTCAATAAGAGATATACATGCTTTGTCAAAGTGGATATCATCCTTGTTAGACAAAATAGTGATGATATTGTCATATAAAGGATCTTTGATGGTATGAAAAAGTTGAGTAACAATCTGATTTTTAGCAATAGGAGTGCCGGCAGCATCAAGCTGATTGATAATGTCTTTAAAAGCCTCGATATGAGAGTGCATAGAAGTACCAACCTTATATTGAAGATTCTTCAAACAAGTTTGGAGATATAAAATTTCGGTGACCGATTTCTTCTCAAACGTTGAGATAAGATACTCCCAAATAGCATGAGAGGTTTCCAGATGAAAGACATCCAACATAAGTGAGTCAGGAAGTGCAGACAATATATAACGACGAGCCGCTTTGTCACGATGAATCCAATCAGCATGATCAATTTTCCATTATTCAAATAATGGACCATCAGTAATCACAGAATTGTTATTCATCACATCAATAGGTTGAACTGGGCAAGACAGGTCACCCAAAACAATATCAAATAATTCGTCACCTTCAAGAATTAGCATCATCTTTGCTTTCCACCCAGGAAAGCCTTGTCCTTGGAAGAAGGTAACCGAACGTTGGCCAGACAGATATCCATTAACAATTATGCAATTGGCCATGCCTGTATGCCGAGAGAAAACAAATAAGATGAGATCGCAGAATCTGCAAACCATGATCAAGATGAGCGTAGTTGAGACGCATGACAATCAAAATAGGGATATGCACGTAAGAACGACGAAAAGTATTGAGTGACTAAAAAGAAAGCTCGAAATAGAGAGGCGTAACATGCAAGACGAGATGACGCATATAAGAAAAGTGCTATTTTGATCGAGCAAAGAATGTGAACGATAAACACAAGCGGTTTTTAAAGACAAGATTAACTAATACTTCTAATTTGAAAAAGTTCATGTATCAAATCATCACTTGTGCAAAGAATTCAATCAAGTATAAACAATGAAACAACTTATCTTCCTTGTTGTTGCTACGCATCCATAGCTCTGATACCATGTTGAGAGAGAGAGAGAGTATGAGAGAGATACACAAGACATGCTCCCAAAGAATGATTCATATTGATGTAGAGTTAGTATATATAGGTGAGACCCAAGTCAAGTGAGAGATGATATATATAATTGTAACATAGGGTTTGGGAGTCCTTTTGACCCAATTCAACCCTAACCATACTAGGCCGACAACTTTTGGCCCTAGGGTTTCTAAATTCAACCGGAAGTCTAGTATTTGGCCAAATGATCCTTAGGGTAAGAACCCTAGATCGCTCTTGGATTTAACTAACCGTAACATTCCATGAATGTGGGTAGGATCCTTGGGAATTTGGAAGTCTTGACTTGGCATCCCAAGTGCGATACTAGGCAGAATTTTTGACATGAATAAACCCTACCTAGCACTTTCAGGTGTTCGTCGTACTAACTATTTATGCTTTTATGAATCCCATGTGGGTTATGTCATTACAGGCGATTTATCACTACAAGGGTACACACATATAGCAACGCTAAGTAGCAACTTTTTTTTTTCGGCGTCACTATTTACGTCGCTAATCCTTGAAATATTTTAAGTCAAAAAATGTGTTGGTATTAGCATCGCTATTAGCGTCGTTGTTTGCATCGCTAAAAACGTCAATATTAGCATCGCTATTTAGCGACGCAAATAGTGACGTAAATAGCGACGTTAATAGTAACGCTAATAGCAACAACTTACTCTGGTAACATTTCGCGGAAACCCGAATGTTTCTTCCAAACACGCGTGCAAAGTGCAGAAGCAAGGAGAAGGCGAAGAGAAAGAAAAAGGGAGGTGAGCAAGAGAGGGAGGTGAGCAAGGAAGCAAGCCGCGAGCTGCACGCGAGGAGACGAGCATCGCCCGCATGAAGAGGTCGTGGAAGAAGAAGAGAGTACGACGGTGTGCCCTGTTTTGGTTTCTTTACAATCTTTGTTTTGCTTTGCAATGTAGGTTAGAAAGTGTTGGTTTCTCTTCGATCTTTGTGTTGCTTTGTGTTGCTTTGCAATATAGGTTAGGAAGTGTTGAAAGAGAGAGAAATGGAAGCGAGTGTTTTCAAATTTTTTCTTGTGTTGGTTTTTATTCTTTGCAATGTAGGTTAGAAAGTGTTGGTTTTTCTTCAATCTTTGTGTTGCTTTAATTTGCAATGTAGGTTAGAAAGTGTTGACGACTTACTCTAGTAACATTTCGTGAAAACCCGAATGTTTCTTTCAAACGCGCGCGCGAACTGCAGAAGCAAGGTGAAGGCGGAGAGAAAGAGAAAGGGAGGTGAGCAAGAGAGGGAGGTGAGCAAGGAAGCAAGCCACGAGCCGCACGCGAGGAGAGGAGCGTCGCCTGCACGAAGAGGTCGTGGAAGAAGAAGAGAGCACGGCGATATGCCCTATTTTGGTTTCTTTACAATCTTTGTTTTGCTTTGCAATGTAGGTTAGAAAGTGTTGGTTTCTCTTCGATCTTTGTGTTGCTTTGTGTTGCTTTGCAATGTAGGTTAGGAAGTGTTGAAAGAGAGAGAAATGGAAGCGAGTGTTTTCAAATTTTTTCTTATGTTGGTTTTTATTCTTTGCAATGTAGGTTAGAAAGTGTTGGTTTTTCTTCAATCTTTGTGTTGCTTTAATTTGCAATGTAGGTTAGGAAGTGTTGAAAGAGAGAAATGGAAGCGAGTGTTTTCAAATTTTTTCTTATGTTGGTTCTCTTCAATCTTTGCAATGTATATAGGGTAGGAAGTGTTGAAAGAAAGAGAAATGGAAAGGAGTGTGAAGGGGGATGCTTGTTTTGCTTGATTAAAATTTTAGAGAGAGAGTGAGAGAGAAAGAGAAATGAGATGCTTGTTTTGTTTGGATTGTATCTTTTGCAAGATCTTTCTAAACTACATATTCATCCACAATGATATTTCTAGATGTAGAAATACTTCTTTTTCTAGGATCATAAAAGTAAAATGCTTTGGTGATGTTACTATTACTCATGAGAATACATTTGAGAGATTTAGAGTCTAATTTCTTTCTATGAGCATAAGTAATGCTTCCAAAAACTTTCAAACAACTCACTACTAGAGTATGACCAATAAAGGCTTCAAAAGGAGTTGTGCCTTTCAAGGCATAGTGGAAGATCTATTAACTATTATAAAAATGTATGTGTGTGAGCATAGTTTAGAGCCGACCTCAAAGATAGATAAGTTTAGAGCCAAACTCAAAGATATAGGTACAAAAAAAAAAGACCTGAAATATATATAGTGGAGTGGTCCCAATATACAATATAGAATCATTATTAAATTATCATTCCATTACATCGCAGTCAAGATGTCTAGCAGTCACAACCAACATGGTGGGGATCATGAGGCTTGGCTCAATCAACGTGTCCCCTGTCCATGCAAGCAATGCAAATTGGCCATTCGTCAGAAACATCATTTGTCCATAGAGAATGTGTAACGGTATGGGGAGTTTCGAGTTGAGATAATCGACCTAGCAGTCTTGAATTACGAGATTGCGGTAAGTTCTCTCTCATTACTATATGACATGTAATTGATTTAAGTATAATAGTTTGGGGTTATCTTAGAAGTTAGCTCCTTAACGTCCTTTACAGGGTCAGGGCCATGTCGATACATTGCAGTCCGTAGATCTCTTGCGTCCAGTAAGACAGGTTCGTCCACGCTCTTTACAAATGCCATCTGAGATAACTAACTGTCTCATAGAAGGTGATAACTCTCAACCCCCTTCTGTGGGTGAGAATGTTGGAGACATGGACGATCCTCCTGCTTTTTTGGAGCCCGAGTTAGAGGGCATGATCGAATCATTGCTTTCGACGGAATCGGAATCCCAAGATCCTTTAATTGCGGAGGCTACCATTCCATTGTATGATGGGAGTCGAGTATCCCGTTTGAAGACACTTCTTGCATTGTTGAGCATACAAACAAAGTATGGATGGAGCGATGCGAGTGTGACAGAGCTATTCAGGTATATTATGATGTGTATGATTCTTTATTGAAAGCCATTAAAATGTGCTGTGTAGTACTCTAATAACGTGCTTCATTGCAATTTGTAGAACATTGAAATCTTGTGATGATGCAAGACAAGTGCTGCAAAAGCTAGGCATGGATTATAATTGCATTCATGCTTGCCCCAATGATTGTGTTCTCTTTCGGGGAGAGTTTGAATTGTTGGCCACATGTTCCAAGTGCGGTGCGGACAGGTATCGAAATGACTTGCAAGGACAGACTGTTCCGCAGAAGGTTTTGAGGCACTTTCCGCTAATACCGTGTGTTCGTCACATTTTTCGGACCAAGAGTTTTGCAAAGTTGACTACATGGCATGCATAAAATCGATCACTGATGGTGTACAGCGTACACCAGTAGACTCAGAAGCATGGCATCACATTAACGAGACTTTCCTTGACTTTGAAAAGGAGGCGAGGAATCTACGATTCGGTCTTGCCATGGATGGGGTAAGTCCTTTTGGTTTACGCTCCACCTCCTATAGTGTATGGCCCGTGGTCCTTGTTAACTACAATATACTGCCATGGCTTTCCACCAAGAAAGGACACCTTTTGCTCAGCTTGCTTGTGCTTGGATGATACAAAGTCAAGAATATGGATGTCTACCTCTCTCCACTGATTGATGAGCTAAAGGAGTTGTGGGAGGGAATTGTAGTGGAGGACATGAGCAAACATATTGGTAGGCGATCCGCAATTATAAGGGCAATTCTTATGTGGACCATGCATGACTTTCCAGGTTATGGAGAATGCTCTGGTAAAGCGTGTTTTCTTATTTTTCTAGTTTTCTTTGAGCGATGTTGGTGTTATGACATGCCTCATTGTACATGTGTGTTCTACAGGGCTAGTCACGTCAGGTTACCATGCATGTCCTCTATGTGGACCAAGGTTGGATTCTCGTATGTCAAAATGTATGAAGAAGTTGGTATTTGAGGGACATCAGGATTTTTTGCCAGAAGATCATGTCATGAGAGAAGGATTTCTTGGTCTCCCTCCTGTGAGAATGAACGCACTGAGCTGGTTTGATCGCAGGATGGTGGACCAAGACTCGCTTCCTAGTAGAATGCGAAACTTCTCAATTTTCTATAAGCTGACTTATTGGAAAAAACTGAAAATTAACCACCTTTTAGATCCCATGCATATTTTTAAGAATGTGGGTAGCTTGCTATGGGACCATCTCACTGGGCAACGAGACACACTAGGGGCGAGAATGGATTTGAAAGAAGTGGGAAAGATGGAACCATATTGGCCTGTAAGTGGTGTCGATGGTCGAGTGCAATTGCCGCGCGCTCCTTGGGTTTTGTCTGGCAATGAAGTGCGACGAGTAAAGGAAAACATCAAATCCTTTCACACGCCAACTGATCTAGTGCGTTCTCTCAAGACAGCATTCACAAAGGATGACCAACTGACAGGACTCAAATCCCATGATTAGCATAAGATGTATCAGGTATGTATGGTATGAGGCTGCGTATGGCATGATTCTGCATATTAGATTTCAGAATCTCCGTTTGTTTATACACAATATTAATTACATGGTTTTCACAGTTCATATTGCCGATCGCAATCGTGGGGTCTCTGACATCGGAGGTACGGATAGCCATTTACAAATTGTCCGAGTTGGTTCAGTTTGTCTCCCATAAAGAGATTCACACATCATCGATTGAATCCGCGAAATGCATGGCAGTAGAGACTGCTTGTCTTTTGGAGAAGTATTTTCCCACTAGCATGCTCACGATACAAACCCATCTTCTAGTGCATATTGTAGATGAATTGCAGGTTGCAGGTCCAGTCCATAGTTGATGGATGTTTTTCCTTGAATGGTTCATGAAGATCTTAAAGGGATTTGTGCGACAACGGGCTTGTCCTGAGGGTAGCATGGCTGAAGTTTGGTTAGTGTCGGAGGCCTTGGTGTACATTTCTGAGTGGTTGTCCACTGTGGACCGGGACAAAGGCTTGATATGGTCACTTAAGGAGGATGATCGTCTGAATGGAGATGTCCTAGTGGGAAACGGAATAGATAAGAAGATGGACGCATCCATGGAGTCCAAGGTAATTCTATGTCAAGTGATATGATTACGTAAAAGAACCAGTGCCTAATGGGCTAATTAAAGAAGCTGATTGTTACATGTCCAACTAAATATGTTAGGTAATTAGATAATGAAAACAACCTGAGAAAAGTGCGGTGGATGTGGCCATAGGTCCGTCCTACGGATGGGTGGTCCCAGTTGGCTAGGAACTTTTCTCAAAATCACGATAGACAGCAGGAAGATCCTCAAATAATACGAATAACAAAAGTGTTGACCTAGAGTTATGATTTATCTCGATTTACGTTGTTTTAGGGGAACGGAATGGGAATATGCCTTATGGCAGAGAGGTTGAGCTTCGCATCCCTCTTGTTTCCCATTCTCCTTGAACCAAGTGTAGCGTGAATCCACTTTGAACCTGGCATTTCTGCATAAAGTAGTTTGCTTGGGTTCGACGTTAGTTGCCGTTAGAAAATGACCAATAGGAAAACCCTAATTCAGGTTGGTCCTAAGTGGAAATGGCCGGAATACTTCCGCTACGTGGCAGACACGGAATGTCCTAGATTGCAAACCCGGTAACATTCCATGGGAGTGCCGGGCGGAGCTTTCTAGATGTCGTTTCTGATGGACTGCTAAGACGTGTCCTGAAGATAACAGGTGGACACGTTACAGTTGGTATTAGAGCGAACCAACGAAGGATTTGTTTTTACGAAATCTTAATAAGATAAAGTAAAGCAAATGTTGCTATCCAAACATTTCCTTACTTTCAATACTGTCTTGCAGAATTACGAAGCATGGAACAAGTTCTTGGTATTCTACGTCATGTTTATGACTGCAATGCATTCTCCACATTATCGACAAAGGGTTGAGATGATGAACATTTTAGAGCAAATCTATAATCTGTCGCCTTTGTACATGGAACGAAGATGGACGGGTGCCTCAGGAATCTACTATATAGCTGCCCACCGGTTCGCATATTTACAAACTAACCTAAATAGGATCAAGTGGTTGGAGGAGCTGAAAGGCGTGAGACTGTTCATTTTTGTGGAAGCTCACGTAAACTCAACTTTACATATTTGAGGTCGGAGGGTTGAGATGAACTCATATGTATATGAGGAAGTAACTCGTGTGGTCCCTGCCGAGAGGATTAAAGTGTTGGGGCACCATGAGAAGAATGGGTTCCAAAGGAAAGGATACCCTGAACTTCCAATGAGTTACCGATTCCTGAAGATCCATGACTCGAAACCATACTATTATACAGTTCCTATAGATCAATGTAATACAACGTTGTTCTCCCCAAAGTAAATGTAACAGTTGGCTTATCATCGCAAGAAATGTTGTATTCCGAAAGGGGCTATGCCCATATAAATACAAATAAGGCTTCATTTTATCAATGTTTGATTGTCGACATCAACGCACGGCCCCTACTATGTGAGAGAGAGGAGGAGTGGAGAATAGGTGCTGCAAGTCGTCGCCAAAAGGTACCGCCTTCCGTCTGCCGTGCCTAGCCGCCTGATCTACACCGCCAATCTCCTATAACAGCCACCGCTGCCGCCTAAAATCGTAGGCCGCGCTGCCCTGGCCGTCATGTCCTGGGGGAGTCATTTCTTGCCCCCCACGTGCCTTTCCAAGAAGCCTTGGAAACTTTCAAGGTTGGGCTCCCTTAGGCCCCCTTCCTGTGGCCTTTGGGACTACCCCCCTCCCTCCAATTTTTTCCCTAAGGGCCCTTAGACCCCTTTCCTATAGCCTTTAAGGCTACCTTTTTCCCCCTAGAAATTCCCCCCTTAGGGCTCTATAAGCCCCTTCTTCCCAAAAAAAAAAAAAGGTTTGACCTTAAAGGTCTTATTCTCCTCGTGTTTTTTTAAAATCCCCCTTAGGCCCCCTTTTTCTTATAACCTTTGAGACTACCCCCCCTTACAATTCCTCCCTAAGGGCTCCCTTAGGGCCCTTTTTCTTTTGAGATATCGAGCTCAACTTGTGATATGCCAGGGTGACCATTGTGCATTTATGTCACCATCTTCTTAGCTGCAGACACGGTTGGTACACCGCCCATGAATAATAGCTAGATGATAGATATCCTTATCTACTCTAGTTCGTGGCTCAGTTAGTATGCCAACTTAGTTAGTTGAGTTGGTTTGAGACCCATATATAGGGTTCTTCTATTTCTTTGTACTAGAGTTCTTTTGGCTTACACAACTAAGAAGAGGAAAACAGTTTTCAGCCTCCACCTTTGTGTGTATTCCCCCATTGTGTAAGTGAGAAAGCTAAAAGTGAGACTCCTTCCTTCTCTCCCACAATCTTGACATGGTATCAGAGCCTGGTTCGTGGTAAGGAGCTCAAGAAAGCAAACCAAGTTTGGCGGTGTTCTTGTAAGAGGATCAGTGTTGCTTTCATTTTTCGAGTTTTGGGAGCAAGTCTCTGTAGGTAGCATAGCCGAAAAGTGCGAGAGTGCATTGTCTCAGATTGAGACGCCCTTCACAGTGTAACAAGAGGGCAGTATGTGCTACAGGAGGAGGCTTTAGCCCTTGGTTGCCCTGTTTTTTTGATTCGAGGCCATCTCGGGGCCTATTTTGAAGGCAGAAGTTTTCCACACACACTTAGGAAAAGGGCCAGTTTTTTGTTGTGCGACCACTATTCTACAAGTCGGTGAAAAGTTACCGTAGAAATTGCATCGTATGCCTGTGCGCATGGACATTGGGAGTTACAGAATCATCCTTGTTGCCTGTTGATGCGAAATTGTGACTAAGAAGTGACTGTGTGGTCAAATACCACTTTCGTCAGTTTTGCATATTTGCCCTTGTGAGACTGAAGCTGTGTTTTTTGCAGTGACAGAATTTTTTGCAGTGTTCTGTAATGACGTCTGATTCTCTTTCACAGATTGTCACTAAAAAGCTTGACAAGAACAACTTCCAAGCATGGAAGTTTAGAATGACGAATTTCCTTATGAGAAAATGATATTGGAAATTTGTTGCAGGAAATGAAGAAGAACTAGTTCTTCCTGATGTTCCCAATCAATAGCAAATGCAAGCATTTAAAGGATGCCATGGGAGAGCCAGAAAAGTTATGTACTGGTTGTCTATCAGTATTTCAGACTCTATGATTCTGCATATTCAGGATGCAAGTACGCCAAAGGAGGCATGGGATACTTGGTCAAAAATGTATAGCACAAATACGCAAGCCAGGAAAATGGAGCTCAAGCGTTGCACAATGTGCAAAGAGAAAGTATGAGTATCAATGACTACCACATGAAGGTGAAGAAGATTGCAGATGCACTTGCTTCCATTGGGTTGCCAGTGGAAGATGATGATTTAGTTTCTGAGACCTTGAATGGTCTAGGAAAGGATTATGCACAGTTTGGAACATCCATTTCTGTCCGTGAAAGATTTCCTGATTTTGAGGAGTTGATTGCTCTTCTAATTTCTCAGGAGCAGAGAAATGGTGGTGCATCTTCTTTAGGAGGAACTTCAAAAGAAGCTATCTTCTACTCAAATGCTGGAAGAGGTAGAGACAGAGGTAGAGGAGGCCGATCTGGAGGCCGTGGTAGAAATCAAAATATGTAGCAAACTCAAGAAAACCAGTCCTATGGAGGAGAACATGGTAACTCTAGAGGCAGGGGGAGCCAAAGAGGTCGTGGTGGATGGCAAAGAGGCCAAAATGCAAACAGCAATGTTGAATGCTACTACTGTGGTAAAATGGGTCATATGGCTAAAGACTACTATAAAAAGCAGAATGACATCATGAATGGAAAATTACAACAAGGGAATTATGCATCTTCTTGTAGACAGGGTGATGACATAAATGAGCATTTATTTATGGTGGAGCACATGAACAATTCTGTGACAAGTGCAGAAGAAAGCAACGAAGTGTGGTATGTTGATTCAGGTGCATCAAACCACATGACAAGTCATGCAGAATGGATGCAGGATGCAAGGAAAATGAAAAAACCAGGATTTGTGGAGACTGGTGATGATACTGCACATCCTATTGTGCAGATTGGAAAAATTCCTTTATCTATGCAGGATGGGAAAAAGAAATACCTCTCGGATGTATTTCATGTCCCGAATATCACCAAGAACCTGATGTCTGTTGGTCAAATGGTTGAGCAGGGCTTGCAGGTTAGATTTATCCTCATGGATGCTTTGTTGAGGATATGAAAAATAAAGGTCACTTGATAGCAAAAGGAAAGAAGAAGGGCAGAATGTTTACGTTGGATGCAGACATGCCTGAATTGAGTGCAGCAATGTTTGCACATGGGACCGATGTAGTTGCAGATATTGATATCTGGCATAAACTCATTGGTCATGTTAATGTACAATGACTTAAATCAATGCATGCTCAAAATATTGTTGCACGTTGCCTAAATTCAAGGTTGTAGAAATGCATAAGGTATGTGAAGCCTGTCAATTTGGAAAACAGGTAAGAAAACCATTTCCTAGACATGTTCAAGAGAGTAAGAAGCCATTGGAATTAATCCACTCTGATGTGTGGACTACTAAAGCTGCATCTATTGGAGGCTGTCATTATTTTGTCACTTTTATTGATGACTATAGGAAAAAAATTTGGGTGTATTTTATGAAAAAGAAAAGTGAAGTGTTTGGGCATTTCAAAACTCTTAAAGCTATGGTTGAAAAAGAAACAGGCCTGCAAATAAAATGCCTAAGGTCAGATGGAGGGGGAGAGTACCTCTCAAATGAGTTTGCAAGGTTCCTGCAGGAGCATGGCATAAAGCAGCAATATTCATGCAGTCATACCTCACTACAAAATGGAATTGCAGAAAGGAAAAATAGGCATATTGGAGAGATATATCATGCCATGCTCAACGAAAAAGACTTGCCAAATTTTTACTGGGATGAAGCAGTTGCTACAGCAGTCTACATAATGAACACGACTCCCACTGCAGCAATACATGGGATGACTCCAGAGGAGAGGTATACTGGTAGCAAACCAGATATTTCTCATTTGAAATTTTTTTGTCTTATGTTCATGTGCCAGATGAGTTGAGATCCAAGTTGGATCCAAAAGCTGAGAAGTGCATCTTTATTGGTTACTCTCTACAGCAGAAAGGGTATAGATGCTATAACCCTTCTACTCGTAAGTTTACAGTGAGCAGAGATGTTGTTTTTGATGAGATGAGTAGTTGGTATAACACAGTAAATGTGATTGATGATGTAGATGCACAAAATGGTAATGCTGCACAGAATTCACAGCAACACTCACAAAATATTAGTGGGCCTGGAGTGTCCTCTAGCAGTGGTTCACATTCTTCGCCATGGATAGGCAGATTGAGATCAGGAGAATCTCCTCAAAGCAATGCAGATAGTGGTATGCAGGTTTCATGAAAAGGAAAAGAGAAGGTAGATCAGCCCATGTTTGATGTGAATGCAGGTCACTCTTATATGGATGGTGAATCCAGTGGCTCAGAACAAAGCATTGATGATGAGTTGGGTATTCCTTCTATTGTTACACCTAGAGTAAGGAAGACCAGGGATGTTTTGAGAGCATCTAGGAGTGAACCTACTTTGCGTAGGTCTACCAAAGCTAGGTATCCTGTGGATAGGCTGAAATATGAAAAATGGGAGAAAGCCATGGATGAAGAAATGGATGCCTTGGAAGCAAATGCTACATGGGAATCGGTACCTTTGCCTAAAGATAAAAATTCAATTGGTTGTTAGTGGGTTTATAAGGTGAAGCACAATGTAGATGGTTCTATGAACAGATACAAGGCAAGATTAGTAGTCAAGGGGTATGCACAAACATATGGCATTGATTATGAAGAAACATTCAGTCCGGTTGCAAGGATGGCAACCGTAAGAGTAGTCATTGCTATGGCTACATCAAAGGGATGGTCTTTACATCAAATGGATGTAAAGAATGCCTTCTTGCATGGTGATTTGCAAGAAGAGGTCTATATGGAGCAGCCAACAGGTTATGTGCATGCTATTTATCCTGAGTTTGTTTGCAGATTGAAGAAAGCCTTGTATGGCTTGAAGCAAGCACCTAGAGCATGGTCTGACAAGATAGGACAGTATGTTTTCACTATTGGGTTTTAGATTTCCAAGGCAAATTTCTCACTTTATGTGAGAAAAACAAAGAAAGGTATCGTGCTACTTGTCATTTATGTTGATGATTTGATTATGACAGGTGATAGTGATGAAGATATCCTTCATGTGAAAATGCTATTGAAGCAGAAGTTTGAGATGAAGGATTTGGGAGAGCTGCATTATTTCTTGGGCATTGAGGTGATTAGATCACCAAGTGGGATACGGCTCTTGCAGAGGCAGTATGGATTGGACATGCTGTCCAAATATGGGATGACAGGCTGTAAGACTATTTCAGTTCCTTTGGAGCAGAATGTGAAGCTGAGCGCAGATGCAGGTGAGCTTCTCAAAGACCCTACTTTGTTCCGACGCATAGTAGGATGTTTGATTTATATTACTATTACCAAGACAGATTTGAGCTATGCTATTGGATTGGTAAGTCAGTTTATGCAGGCTCCAAGGAAACCACATTTGGATGCTGCTAGATGCATACTCAGGTGTATGAAGTCCACATTGCAGTATGGACTATTTTATGAGACTGGGGTTCAGATACAATTGCATGGATACATTGATGTTGATTGGGCTGGTAGTATTTCTGATAGACGATCTACCAGTGGATATGTGTTCTCTTTTGGGAGTGTTGCAGTCACTTGGAGTAGCAAGAAACAGCCTACAGTTGCCTTATCGAGCACAGAGGCTGAGTACAGGGGTGCAGCAATGGCTGCATGTGAGGTAGCTTGGTTGCATAAGCTACTTTATGATATGCATCAGCCTACAGATCGGCCAGTTGTCATTTATTGTGACAACATGAGTAGTATACACTTGGCAAATAACCTAGTCTATCATGCTAGAACAAAGCACATTGAGGTGCATTATCACTATGTGCGGGAGAGGGTTCTACTAGGTCTTATTGATCTAGTTTATGTCAGCATAGAGGATCAAGTAGCTGACATATTTATGAAGGCATTGGGCACAGAGAAGCTGCGCAAGTTCAGAGACCTGCTTGGTGTGCAAGAACTGGGATTGAGCTCGAGCGGGAGTATTGAGATATCGAGCTCCACTCGTGATATGCCAAGGTGACCGTTGTGCATTTATGTCATCGACTTGTTAGCTGCAGATGCGGTTGGTACACTGCCCATGAATAATAGCTAGATGACAACTATCCTTATGTACTCTAGTTGGTGGCTTAGTTAGTATGCCACCTTAGTTAGTTCAGTTTGGTTTGAGACCCATATATATGGTTCTTCTATTCCTTTGTACTAGAGTTCTTTTGGCTTACACAACTAAGAAGAGGAAAACAATTTTCAGCCTCCACCTTTGCGTGTATTCCCCCATTGTGTAAGTGAGAAAGCTACAAGTGAGACGCCTTCCTTCTTTCCCACAATCTTGACATTTTCCCCCCCTGAAATTTCCCCTTGAAGCTCTATAAACCCCATTTTCCCCCAAAAGATTTTTCCTTAAGCCTTTCATCCGACCCCCTCGAATTTCCCCTAAGGGGTCCCTTAGGCCCTTTTTATACCCTTTTGTTTACCCCCTTACAAAAAGAAGATAGGGTGTTAAGGGTCTTTTGAGACTCGTAAGGGTTCTTACACCTTTTATTCCCCGTTCGTGTAAGTCTTTATGAGGCCATTAAGCCTTTCCCATGGCTTTAATGGGCCTTATTCGCGAAAGATTTCGAAACTCCCCCTTTTTCGAAATCCCTACTTCTAAAACCGCTTCCAACAGATGGTGTAAGTTATCGTAAAGGGAGCTACGGTGGAATTTAAAAAAGGAGTTGCAAAGCTGCATCCACGACAGAAAGGCTGCATTCGCGATGCCTCCTAAGAAAGCTCAAGGCGCAACCGTAGGAGGATCGTCTCCTAGCATCCACATGGACATCTCACCCCAAGTCCAGGTTTTCATTCCTAATTTTTATTTGGTATTGTTATAATCGTGTGAGGATAATTGTTGGAAATAAGGATGCATTTTTCATCTTAAATGCTTTAGAAAATTGATATGCATTTAGTCCATATTTACAAAAACGGAATTAAGATAGCATACTTCGTTTAAACATGGAAGTATAAACTGCATGTCGCATTATTAAGCCATATCTTCTTCACAATGAATCATCCTGAGAAGTGTTAGGAATCCTTCGAAAAGTGCAAGGCATGAAATGATTCTTACGATGCATAACTCTAGGAAATTATCGCGTGTCAACTGCATAAATTATTAGCAAAAGGTTTCTTGTTTAGCATGAATTTTGTTCGCAAGTTATAAGAAGATTAGTTAGAATTAACCTAACCTATGTCTGACCTTCTTAAATCGATAAGTTAGGGTTGAAAAATCAATTTACGCGTAGACAACGAGTCATGTGTTTATGAAATGATAACGTAACTATCTTCAAGAGTTAAACAAATTGGCATAAACCTAAACACCTAAACCGCGGAGTACTCGTTTAGAATGAGTTAAATTCCAAGACATTCACTGGGAATTAATACGTGACCTAATCGTACGTATTGCTAAAGCCTATACCCTAAATACTTGCCCACATTCACCGAATGTAGGGACAGTGAAACATATTTGGGAAGTGCTCTAGGGTTTGTCCCTAAGAATCTTACGAGATGGAACTTGGAACCCTAGGACTGACGACGTCAGCCTAATGTAATCAGGAAGATTGTTTTGTGACTCCATTTAATACGTAGAATAGTCTCATAGTCGATGTGACACTTTTGTAACAAGTGCGGAGTCGTATGATCTTGTGTTGGATCACAAGGGAATGGCCAATTCTCGCAATGAGGTTGGCAGGTCCTTACGCAAGTTATCTTGCAAGAGGAAGAATAATCATCCTAATATAGTATCTTTCTTGAGTAAAGATAATTGTTTGGAAGCAAAAGACCAGCCGATAAATTGAAATAATCTATGAACTTAAGATTTGACCAAGTTGGGTTAGTAGGGTATGCCCTAACCTAGGGTATAGGGGATCTTGCCAATTCGCAAGTCATCCCGGATCGAGTGCTGAACACATTCAAGAGGAAGGATTCATTCCTTAGCAGTTTGCCAACAAAAACAACCAATGGATATGTTTGTGCTTGCTACAGGTTTAAGAGCATTGTTTGGCTTTGTTTGATCAATGAATTAAAAGATAAATGGATATCTAATACTTCAAGTTGAAGGCCTAAAGGGAGAGGCAGCTTCAGTTACCCCCAACTGCCTGCCTGACCCTAACAAAGGGGGTTGTTAACCGCGTCGGGAAAGTGGACCGAACCCGCCGCGAGAGGTCTCTCTGTTGAGCGCTACTTGGAGCAGGAGGACGCTTGGGTGCGAGGGGGGGCTCTAGCCATAAATCCCTCACCTTTCGGGCCCTGCACAAGAGGCTAACGTGACTCAGGATTGGATCTCGAGGCCCGCATATTAGTCTACAGGCGGAAACTTGGATTGGTAATCCCTGTGGATTGATGGACACCCTTTGGGCAGATTGTGGATAAGCCTACAAGCTGGACTTTTTGTATTTCAAAGATAAATATGATAACCTTTTAATAAGAAACTTGTTTGACATTTTTTTTCTATGTCAAGTGATATGATTACGTGAAAGAACCAGTGCCTAATGGGCTAATTAAAGAAGCTGATTGTTACATGTCCAACTAAATGTATTAGGTAATTAGATAATTAAAACAACCCAAGAAAAGTGTGGTGGATGTGGCCATAGGTCCCTGTCCTATGGATGGGTGGTCCTGGTTGGCCGGGAACTTTTCTCAAAATCATGATGGACAACAGGAAGAATGTCAAAGAATAGAACAACAAAAGCGTTGACCTAGAGTTATAATTGATCCCGGTTTAGGCTGTTTTAGGGGAACGGAATGGGACTGTGCCTTATGGCAGAGAGGTTGAGCTTCGCATTCGTCTCGTTTCCCATTCTCCTTGAACCAAGTGCAGCGTGAATCCACTTCGAACCTAGCATTTCTACGTAAAGTAGTTCACTTGGGTTCGACATTAGTTGCCGTTAGGAAATGACCAATAGGAAAACCCTAATTCAGGTCGGTCCTAAGTGGAAATGACCGGAATACTTCCGCTACGTGGCAGACGCGGAAATTCCTGGATCGCAAACCCCGTAACATTCCATGGGAGTGCCGGGCGGAGCTTTCTAGATGTCCTTTCCAATGGACTGCTAAGAGTGTCCTGAAGATAACAGGTGGACACGTTACATATTATCACTCTTAGATGTTATGACATATGTCTAAAAATAGTTGATATGATTTTGAGATGAGAATTACTAGCTCATACAAATAATCTAGTGTCATTAAGTTAGTAGAATAAAATTGTATTACCTCAATAATGACTTATTTATGTAGCTTGAATGAAGGTTTTGGGACTCCCATGTCTGCATCATATTTAAATGAGTTGAACTGAATGGATTATAGAGTACAAAAAAATGTATTAGTGTTGCTTGGATGCTATATAAACATCTTGATTAGTGAAAGATTAACTTGGTTTGCAGGGAATCATGCACTGACTATTTAAGATTGTAGTAAATACATAGGGCTGTCATCATGGAAAATACTAAAAGGTTAGACAACATCAAACAGATAATGGGTGAGAAGCTGGATAATAATGATTATGCTATTTGGAGATTCGACATGGAGAACTTTATCATCAGAAAAGGCTATTGGGAGTTGGTAACATGTGTTGAAGTTGAGCCCAAGCTTCCTGGCAAGACTTCATCATGCTGAAGAGCTGAGGGCACATTGTGTTTGGATGAAGAGAATCCACAGAGTTTTACACTAGCTATCACTCTATATTTCAAATATCATGTTAATGTAGATTACAAAGTGCAAGACACCATTAGATGTATCCTGATGTGATATTATGGTACTAGCACTAGTGCAAGAAAGATAGACCTCAAACACACATTTAACACTATGGATAGGAAATGATGCTCTATTTAGGAGTATGTAACATAGATAGAAATCATTGTTTGTTTTTTTCAAATATTGGAACTAAAGTAGAAGATGAGAATTTGGTTGTAGTGACCTTGAATGGTCTTGGACATTAATATAAGTCATTTGACACATCCATTTTAGTGAGATCTTAAATACCATAATTTAATGAGCTAGTTTCATTGCTTATTCATGAGGAAGTGAAATTCATTTTTGGCTATTAGCTCAAGTAGCTTGAAGGGAAAAAAATGCACTTTTCTACTCTAATGAGAGAGGTTGTGGTGGCAATTGTGCCATGGATTCCTTCTATGGTTGAGAGACTTAACAAAATGCATCTCACTATATGCAAAATCAGCAAAGTCATGATGCTAGAGTGATGGATACTCCCAAGCAAGGGGAGATCCAACTCTAGGGGCAAAGGATCTTGGAAATCACAAACTACAAATGATAATGCAAACAAGGATAATAATTGTCATTACTATGGCAAGTATGGCCACATTGCTAAACAATGTTAGAAAAAGTAAGCAAATCAAAGAGGTAGGGAGTTAAGCAAAGGAATGTACCATCTCATGAGAGAGTAGAATTGCATATAGAACCACAACTATGAAGATCACAAAGAGAAGGGAAACATGTTGAAAAATTTACTTATACTGGATAGTCAGCTAAAAACTATGCATGCATGATAGAAGTAATGAGGTGCAAAGAACCCATATCATTTGCAATAGTAGCTAAGAATGAGAACTAGTGTAAAGTAATGGATGGAGAGTATGATGCTTTACTAAAAAATGGAGCTTGGGATTTAGTTAAGATACCTAAAAGAATACTTTCAAAAAATGGGACAAGTTTGGGTTTCTACCTGTAAACTTATCTCTTCAAGTGTCATACAGTGTACAATAGTAGTGGATGTCTTCTTTAGTCCAATAGTAATGAGGCAATCTTTTTTTTGACATCAATGCACAAGACTCCTTTCCAGTATGCCTATTTTTCTGCTCAAAAACCCTATTTTGTTGTGGAGTATATCTATATGTATACTACCTCTATATACTATTTTTTTGCAAAAAGTTAAAAAACTTATTAGAGAGATATTTTCCCCCTCCACCCGGCCTTTGATATTTAATATTAACCATGTCTTCTTCTTAATCAGCCTTAAAGCTTTTAAAGTGTTTGAATACCTCACTTTTCTCATGCATAAAGTAAACCCGTAATTTATGAGCATGATCATCAATGAAGAAAATATAATACTTCCAACCACTCAAAGTTGTCATCTTTGTAGGACTCCACACATCATAATGTATCAATTCAAGTGGCTTCTTGCATACATGCTTTTTGTGCGGAAACACGTCATCGAAAATCTCTTTTGACTACATGTCTTTAGCCATTACACATTCACATGACCGATTCTCTTATGCCAAAATTCAATGTCAACCGCAACACCTAAACCTTTTGCAAACATGGAAGTATCCATTTTAGGTACACTTATATTAATAGTAAATAATCTTCCAGTGAGTAATGGAGTGAGCTGTATCATCCCCTGTCTTCACATAGGCTAGAGACTTTGGACTAGATATCTCTCTAAGCCACTCTTTGTGAGAAGTCATGTGGTTAGAGGCACCTAAGTTTACATACCATATATCATTCTTTGATGAACCATCAATATTCATAGTATTTATAAGTGTTACATATTAAACAACTATTGTGACATATCAAACTTCCAACAGCGCGTGAACTCTCTTTTTGTAAGGATAATTCTTTAGATAAAAGACAAATTTTTAATAATAAATTCCCCTTCCTCCAGCCGACTGTCGAGCTGGAGGAAGAGAAGAATAGCATGTGTAGGCAAGCTCCTTCCTGGAGCTTGCCTAGACTATTGATCAATGCGGCTCGACGCGTGGGGGAGGGAGGATCTTATCCCCTCCCCTATTTAACCAAGGGGGTGTGCAGGCTAAGGGAGGTTGCCTGTAACGTGTCCACTAGAATCATCCAGGACACATCTTAGCAGTCCATCGGAAAGGATGTCTAGAAAGTTCCGCCCGGCACTCCCATGGAATGTTACGGGTTTTGCAATCTAGGTCTTCCCGTGTCTGCCACGTAGCGGAAGTATCCTGGCCGTTCCCACTTAGGATCGACCGGAATTTGGGTTTTCCTGTTTGGTCATTAACTAGCAGCAACTAGCGTCAAACCCGAGCGAACTACTTTACGCAGAAACGCCAGGTCCGAAGCGGATTCACGCTGCACTTGGTTCAAGGAGAATGGGAAACGAGAGGGATGCAAGGCTCAACCTCTCTGCCATAAGGCATAGTCCCATTCCGTTCCCCTAAAACAGTGTGAATCAGGTAACAGGTAATTCTAAGTCATTGTTCTCGTTATTTGTTTTGGTGATGATGATCATCCCTCTGTTCGTCGAGGATTTTTGAGAAAAGTTCCCGGCTAACCGGGACCACCCATCCATAGGACAGACCCATGGTCCATCCTCCGCACTTTCCTCGGTTTGTTTTAGTTATGTAATTACCTACCACATTAATTTGACATATAACAAACAGCTTCTTTGATTAACCCTGTTAAGCATTGGTTCCTTCACGTAATCTTATCACAGGACATAGAGAAAAACAATGTCAAACAACTTCTTTATTATCATTTTATCCTTTTATCTTTGAAATACAAGGAGTTCCGCCCGTAGGCTTGTCCATAATCCGCCCGAAGGCTATCCAGTAATCCACCAGGGATCACTATTCCAAGCTTCTGCCCGTAGACTAGAATGCGGGCCTCGAGATCCAATCCCGAGTCACGTTAGCCTCTTGTGCAGGACCCAGAAGGCGAGGGATTTACGGCCAGAGCCCCCCCTGGCACCCAAGCGTCCTCCTGCTCCAAGTAGAGCTCAACGGAAAGACCTCTCGCGGCGGGTTCGGTCCACGTTCCCGGCACGGTCAACAACCCCCTTGGTTAGGGTCAGGCAGGCAGTCGGGGGTAACTGAGCTGCCACTCCCTTCAGGCCTTCAACCTGAAGCATTTATATATCTTCATCCTTTAGTTCCTTGAACAAACAATGCAAACAGTGCTTTCTAAACTGTTACAAGCACAATCAATTCCAGTGGACGTTTAGTTGGCAAACTGTTAAGGAGTGACTCCTTCTCTCCGAATGCGTCCCGCATTCGATCCGGAATCAATTGCAACTTGGCAAGATTCCTATCGCCCTTGGGTTAGGGTCATACCCAACTTAACCAATACCTTAGGTTTTATTAATAGTAGATTCCGGCGACCATGTCGCTTTAATTTATTGACTAATCAATTTCGCCGAACAATTACTTAACCTCCCTTAACTTGGCAAAATTTTTTTCCCTATTGAGAGCGATGTAACAGGATGACTACCCATCCCTTTTCAAGTTAAACTTGCGCAAGAACCTGCCAACCTCATTCCAAGGAATGGCAAAAACTTTCTTACGATCAAACCACAAGGCTAGGCGATGTTGCAACTAGTTGCACAAGCGTCGCCTCCATTCCAAGAGATCATTTCACCTAATGAAGGGCGTATTCTGGTCACGGAATTAACTTCAGACGAGAAGCAGGGTTTAGGGTGTCTTTTTACCCAACCCATCCCTAATTTCACTAAATCGACAACGTTTAGTCCTAGGGTTCTAACTCAATTCGAGTTTCATCATTTTGAACGCTTGGTCCTTAAGGTAGGAATCCTAGATTATTGTTTACATGAGCATCCAATCAACTCAACATTTTGGGAATGTGGTTAGGACTATTGGGCTTGAAGGTTTCAACTTAGCGACAATTGGAAAACTAGGCCGAATCCTTAACGTGCTAATCCCTAGTTAGTGTTTGGGGTATCTATCGTATTGACTGAACCATGCCCATACGAATCCTTTGCGGCTAGGTGATTTGGGTAATTCACTATGCTTGTCTCGTGACAAGGATGAATCCTTCCTAGAGATAATAAACTAGATCTAAAGAAGAAAAATGGCTTCGACTACCACAATACATGTAAACATGCGACTCACTCTATCTTTTATTGGTAAGTAAAAATACATGATAAGTTGGATACCAACTTTCTTAGGACCTACTAGGCCTTACTTCAAACAATCATGTCTGCTACCTTGTTATCTTCACTTTAGAATCTCATGCTTGTTTAAATCTTGCAACCTTTCCTAACGGCAACACTTGATGAATGAATTTTTATGCACGATGAAAGTGCAACATGCAACCCTTTCATAACTACAACGTAGTTAAATTAGAATATTGTAGAGTTAGTGTTGGTATATTCTTTCTTGCAAGCACATGCTACATGCCAATCCATAGATTCATTTTTTTTTTATACACCACCATTACTTTTCGGATAACCTTCTACGGTGTTAACAACTTTTCCCCATGAACCATTACAATAAAGATTTTTCCTAAATTGCGACATATGCTTATTCTTTCCATGACTAGTCAAAAATACACTTAATAACTTCAACCATAGAATGATAAGCAGTGGGTGTTCTAGGCTTGCTAATTTGAAGTGCATGATAAGGCAACATAATACTAAGGTCGTACGATGGATAGACAACTCACGTTCATCATTTTGAAAATGTTAATGACTCCATTTCATGTCATGAGATAATTCTAGTAATCGATCAAATAGACGAATTTTCCTCAATTGCCTTTTAATTTGGCTTGGTAAATTTGAGCATGCATAGGTGCTTTCTATTCCGTGAGAGTTATCATACCTAATGCATTACTTTTGCGTAGAATCAAAAATCATAAAAACCTGGGTCTGTGGGCTCGGGGAGATATCCACTTGAATGCTTGGAGATGAACCTCCCGCAGGCGCGCCTTGCAACTTCTTGGGAGCCATTGTAGTCGTGGTTACGGACTCCGCAGATTCCCTCAATCCTTTGCTCTTGCTTTTTGAGACGGCTAGGAGGTTGATACCTTCTCCTCGCTTGGGAATAGGAGTTTCCCTAACCCGGATTTAAAACCAAGAAGTCGCATAGGATCAAGGCCTATGTCCTTAAACCTTAGAAGCTTCTTAAAGAAGCTTCTGGGTAGCAGCGACGACGAGAAGGGGATCCCAATGATTGGGAAGAGAGACGTGGTCAAGACGAGGATGGCGGCGGACTGTGGCGGCCTGGCGGACTGTGGCGGCGGACTGTGGCGGCCTAGCGGACTGTGGCGGCGATGGCAGCCCTGGTCTCCCTCCTTTCCCCAACACGGCGTGCGGCAGCGTCCCTTTCCTCCCTCTAACTTCTCTCCTTAAAGGGAGTACATATAGGCAAGGGGGGGGGGAAGAGAAGGCCTCTACACACGTGGCCCCTTGCATGGGTTCCCCCCCCTCCCATGCAGGCCACGACTCCTCCATGGCCCATCCCCCCACACTCCCTCTTCTCCAGCCATGCATCGGCTGGGGAAAAGGGATTAAAGTAAAAAAATTTGCTTTAATAATAACTATTTTGCCCCTCCCAAGAGGGTGTTTACGCGGGAATTTCGGTTTTGAACCCTCGGCTCGCTTTTGCCAATGCGAATGGTCTCGATTTCTCACGTGCAGGCTACACATTAGACTGCCGGTAAATCCAATATGTGGGATAACCTTTGTACAAAGTTTACGCAGTGTGCAGAAAGTCAATGTTCACGGGTGGAAATATTACATCGCCACCTGCTGTTGCTGTGAAGAAAGAGGTTGAAGACGTCGCTACTGAGCCATCAGGGTGGTCGTGAAGAGGGAGAGCCAGGAAACGGCCGAGGATAAGAAAGGGGGAAGTCAAGCGTTGGCTGTCGTGTAGCCAGAGGGAGCCCCCGTCCGACTGCCAAGAGGGTGAGGAGGTGATCTTTGTGCCGCCGCTGAAGTGATATGCCACGCGGCCTCCTGTCCGTTGCATCACCGCACCTGGGGAAGTCATTCCCCCCACGTGTAGAAGCTCTCTGAAGCATCTAGAAGCTTCTAAGGGGGCTTCATAAGCCCCCTTTCCCCCCTCATAAAAGGTTTTACCCTTAGGCCCCCTTTCTTATAAACCTTTAAGATTACCCCCCCTGGAATTTCCCCCTTAGGGCTCTATAAGCCCTTTTCCCCCCAAATTCTCCCTACTATTCCCCCCCCCCAGGTTTTTAAAAACCCTTAAGGCCCTTTCACCCTCGTGCAAAAAAAACCCCTTCCCTTCACTTTGGTGTCACTCCCCCCCAAGAGCACAAAGGCCTTAAGGGTCTTATTACTTTTCCCCCTATGTATAATCCCTAAAAGCCCCTTTCCCCTAGCTTCCAACCCACCCCCCCTGTGATTTAACCTTTAAGCCCTTTCTTACAGGCTTCAAAAACCCTTTCACCCCCTTCATGTGCCTTACAAAACCCTTTTTATTACCCCCCGTGTTTAAAGCATTATATACCCATTCCCATAGTTGGAACCCAACCCCCGTATTTTTTTAAATTTTCCTTTAGCCTTCGTCATTGGCCTCGGAATCATTTCCCCCCCACGTGTGTAAACCCTCATAAGTCCCTTTTCTCCTAAATTGCCTAAGGGTCCGTAGACCCTTACTTATAACCTTTACGGTTATTATTTTCCCTTAAAGCTCTCCTACACCATGTGTCTTTTCCACACCTTGTTATTCCCGTTCGTGTGAGCTTACAAAGGCCATTAAGCCTTCCCCATGGCTTCAATGGGTCTTAGTTGTAAAAGTTTCTAAAACACCCTTTCGAATTTCCGAATTCAAGGAGGGAGCCTTCCAAAAACTACTTTTGACAAATGGTGCAAGGGAGCAACGGTGGAATTCTAAGGAGGAGTTGCAAAGCTGCTTCCACGTTCGACACCACATTTGCGATGCCTCCTAAGAAAGTCCAAGGCGTAGCCGCGGGAGGATCATCTCCCGGTATCCATGTGGATATCTCACCCCAAAACCAGGTTTTTCTTCTTGGCTTTAATTCGGTTTTAAGTCGATCATGCAAAGAGAAATTGTTAGGGATAGGATATATTTGTCCGAGTTATTTGTAATGAAGGAGTTTAGTTTATTTGAATGAATGATAATGTATAGAACTTAGTTTCCTTCGAATTGCATCAAGCATTATAAATTACGAGAAAGATTATCCATTTACTATAGTAGTATATTTTAGTTAAATCCTAAAGGTATAGAAATGATATCTTGCACCATTAGTCTTATTCCTTTCACAACGAATCATTGTAAATGATTAAATTCATGAAAGGTTTCTTTCGTTGCTCATATTACCAGGAAGTTATCATTGCTAATTGCACATCGTAGCAAGGGAAATATTTGTTATTTGGCATGAGTTCATCTGCAAGGAAAAAGGAAGTTTAAATTGAACTGTATTGACTGAAAAGTAAATTGTCACAAGGATAGAAAAACCGTGACAAGACGATTAATATTATCTTCCAAAAGTTAACTAAACCAATCTAAACATAGAAATATTCATACACTAAGCACTTGACTACTTTCCTTATTGTAGGGTCAATAAATTCGTAAAGATAAAGAACTAGGGTTTATCCCTAAGATTCTTAAAAAAGAAACCCTAGGCCCGTCATAGGTCAGCTTAAAAGATCTAAAACGGATTATTCCATCGTAGGACTTGCGCAGCAAGTATGAAATCATTTAGTCTTGTGATTGATTCACAAGGAGAAAGGGTAAAAACCCTCATCAAGGATGGCAGATCCCTACACAAGTTATCTTGCAAAAGGACTTATTTTTGGATATCCTTCTAAATAAGGAAAGTTGTAAACCTGAAACTAGCATATCTAAGGAACTTTAGGGTTGACCAAGTTGGGTTAATAAGGTACGCCCTACACCGGAATGTAAAGGATCTTGCCAATTTACAAGACACCTTGGGAACGAGTGCTGATACACTCAAAAGAAAAGAACATTCCTTAGCAGTTTGCCAAACAACATGGTTGATTAATGGAAATGTTTGTGCTTGCTAGAGATTTTAGGGCTCTGTTTGAATTATGAATTACAAATTAAATGAGTACCTATACTTCAGGTTAAAGGCCTGAAGGAAGAGGCAGTTTCAGTTACCCCCGACTACCTGCCTAACCCTAACCAAGGGGGTTGTTCACCGCGCCGGGAACGTGGACCGAACCCGCCACAAGAGATCTCTCCGTTGAGCTCTACTTGGAGTAGGAGGACACTTGGGTGCCAGGGGGGGCTCTGGCCATAAATCCCTCGCCTTCCGGGTCCTGCACAAGAGGCTAACGTGACTCGGGATTGGATCTCGAGGCCCGCATACTAGTTTACGGGCAGAAGCTTGGAATAGTGATCACTATGGATTACTGGATAGCCTTCGGGCGGATTATGGACAAGCCTACAGGCGGAACTCCTTGTATTTCAAAGATAAAATGATGAAATGTTAAAAAAGAACTTGCTTGATATTGTTTTTCTATGTCACGTGATAAGATTACGTGAAGAAACCAGTGCTTAACAGGATTAATTAAAGAAGCTGATTGTTATATGTCAAATTAATGTGTTAGATAATTACATAACTAAAACAAATCAAGGAAAGTGCGGAGGATGGGCCATGGGTCCGTCCTATGGCTGGGTGGTCCCGGTTAGCCGGAAACTTTTCTCAAAAATCTCGAAGAACAGTGGGATGATCATCAAAACAAATAATGAGAACGATGACCTAGAGTTACGTCTTACCCGATTTACGCTGTTTTAGGGGAATGGAATGGGACTATGCCTTATGGCAGAGAGGTTGAGCCTTGCATCCTCTCGTTTTCCATTCTCCTTGAACCAAGTGCAGCGTGAATCCACTTCGGACCTGGCGTTTCTGCGTAAAGTAGTTCGCTCGGGTCTGACGCTAGTTGCTGTTAGCTAATGACCAATCATGAAAACCCTAATTCCAGTCGATCCTAGGTGGGAACGGCCAGGATACTTTCGCTACATGGCAGACGCGGGAAGGCCTAGATCGCAAAACCCATAACATTTCATGGGAGTGCTGGGCGGAGTTTTCTAGACATCCTTTCCGATGGACGGCTAAGACGTGTCCTGGATGATAGTAGGGGACAGGTTACAACTATTCACTTCTGTTATCATTGTTTTTGTTACTTCATGCATAAATAGCTTGTTGGTTTTTCCTATTTCTGATTTGAAGTAGTTAAACTTTGTTTTTGAAGTAGTTTTTAGAAATATGGCATTTTTATGACAATGGTAGCACACCTTCCTATCACCGAAATTTTGTTTCCTATTAGAATTTGGAGCTTGGCCTCTTTGACTTCCCCTTCCTTTAGACTATCCTCCTCTATTTTGTTGTGCAACATAACTTTGACTACAACCACCACCTTTGCCTTTTTCCCTCGACCCCTACCTCTACTAGTGGAGTACAACACATATTTAGACTAGTTCTTTCTTTGAGAAAAAGAGGAATCTAAGCCAAGGTTCTTCTCCTTGGGTATTAATATAGAAATCAAGTGTGCAAATTCATGAATATCATCCCTCATATTCAAAGATGACCTAAAGCTCTTACACTCATCTCCAAGTCCATGTAAGCATACATGTATAACATCATCATCATCAACTACCACATAGTTCCAAGAGCTTCCATAATACTTTTGATCTTCAAAGCATAATCATTAATGGATAGGTTCCCTCTTTTCCCTTGGCTCAATGTAACGTTCGCGTAAACTACCTCTTGAGGATAAATATATAACATTTTCTTATGGATAATGCCATTTTTTTTATTATTCCCCTCCCCAACTGACTGTTGTGCTGGAAGGGGAGGGGAATAGAAGGGATGCGGAAGCTCCTCAGTGGAGCTCGTGGAGTAATACGACCATGCATGCTGCTTGCGGAGTAATACGACCATGCATGCTGACACGAAGGAGAGGGAGGATCCTTCCCCTCCCCTATTTAAGTGAAGGGGGATGCTTCCGGGAAGGAAAGGTACGAGAGATAGAAGACGAAATAAGGACTGCCATTTTGAAATTGTGAGGGAGAGAGAGAAGGCCTCGTGGAGCTGCTGCCGCTTGAAGGAAGTCCTGAAGGGGCAGAGATTTTGAAGAAGATGCTGTGCGCCATCATTGTAGAGAGGGAGAGAGTGAGTCTCTCCATCGTCTCGTAAGGGTGCGAGCTGGCCGCCTGCCAGTCCTCCCAGCACCGCCGCCTGCAGCTCGCAGGCCTCACCGCCTGACTACACGCCGTCATCGCCGTCGGAATCATCCCCCCCCACGTAACCTTCTGGAAGCATAGAAGCTTCCAAAGGGGGGGGGCTTCTTAGCCCCCCCTTCCTGTGGGATTGGAGATTTTCCCCCCAAAAATAACTAAGGCTTAAAAGTCTTATTACCTTTTCCCCCCCTGCTTAAATTCATAAGCCCCCCTTCTTGTGCCTTTTGAAACCCCTCTCCTCCCTGTGTTTAAAGCATTATATGCCCCTTCCCATAGTTGGAAACCAACCCCCGTGTTTTTAATTTTCCTCTAGCCCCTTCCTCATTGGCCTCGGAATCGTCCCCCCCCCGTGTGTAAACCCTCATAAGTCCCTTTCCTCCTAATTTGCCTAAGGGTCCTTAGACCCTTACTTATAACCTTTAAGATTCTATTTCCCTTGGAGTTTTTCCCTTAGGGTTTCCCCCCCCCCCCCGCATAAAAGGGTTTTGACCTTTAAGGTCTTATCTCCTTGGTTTTCCTTTAAATCCTCCTTAAGGCCCTTCCCTTGAGGCATATTGAAACCCCCTATCGAAAAACCCCCTTAAGCCTTCCTTTGTGATCTTGAAACCCAGGAAAAAAAACCCTTGGAGCTTTGTTCTTTTCCCCCACTCGAAAAAGATAAGAGAGTATTGAGGGCTTTTTAACACCTTTCTTTCCCAATCAAAAGTATCGAGAAAGCCTTCTAAAAACTACTTTCGACGGACGGGGCAAGGGAGCGACGGTGGAATTTCCAAGAAGAGTTGTAAAGCTGCTTCTGTCAAGATTATGGGAGAGAAGGAAGGAGTCGCACTTGTAGCTTTCTTGCTTGCACAATGGGGGAATACACATAGGTGGAGGCTGAAAAACAGTTTTCCTCTTCTTAGTTGTGTAAGCCAAAAAGAACTCTAGTACATAGAAATAGAAGAACCCTATATATGGGTCTCAAACCAAACTCAACTAACTAAGATGGCATACTAATTGATCCACGAACTAGAGTAGATAAGGATAGCTGTCATCTAGCTATTATTCATGGGCGCTGTACCAACCACATCTACAGCTAACAAGTCGGTGACATAAATGCACAACGGTCACCCTGGCATATCACGAGTGGAGCTCGATATCTCAACACTCCCCCTCAAGCTCAATCTCAATTCCTGCACACCTAGCAAGTCTCTGAACTTGAGCAGCTTCTCTGCGCCCAATGCCTTCGTAAATATGTCAACTACCTGATTCTCTGTGCCGACATAAACTAGATCAATAAGACCTAGTAAAACTCTCTCTCGTACATAGTGATAATGCACCTCAATGTGCTTTGTTCTAGCATGATAGACTGGGTTATTTGCCAAGTGTATACTACTCATGTTGTCATAATAAATGACAACTGGCCCATCTGTAGACTGATACATATAATAAAGTAGCTTATGCAACCAATCTACCTCACATGCAGCCATTGTTGCACCCTTGTACTCAGCCTCTGTGCTGCTTGACAAGGCAACTGTAGGTTGTTTCTTGCTGCTCCAAGTGACTACAACACTCCCAAAAGAGAACACATATCCGCTGGTAGATCGTCTATCAGAAATACTACCAACCCAATCAACATCAGTGTATCCATGCAACTGTATCTGAACCCTAGTCTCATAGAATAGTCCATACTGCAATGTGGACTTCACATACCTGAGTATGCATCTAGCCGCATCCAAATGTGGTTTCCTTGGAGCCTGCATAAATTGACTTACCATTTCAATAGCATAGCTCAAATCTAGCCTGGTAATAGTCATATAAATCAAACTTCCTACTATGCGTCTGTACATAGTAGGGTCTTTGAGAAGCTCACCTGCATCTGCGCTCAACTTCACATTCTGCTCCAAAGGAACTAAAATAGGCTTACAGCCTGTCATCCCATATTTGCATAGCATGTCCAATCCATACTGCCTCTGCAAGAGCCATATCCCACTTGGTGATCTAATCACCTCAATGCCCAAGAAATAACGCAGCTCTCCCAAATCCTTCATCTCAAACTTCTGCTTCAATAGCATTCATCACTATCACCTGTCATAATCAAATCATCAACATAAATGACAAGTAGCATAATACATTTCTCTATTTTTCTCACATAAAGTGAGAAATCTACCTTGGAAATCTGAAAGCCAATAATGACAAGATAGTGTCCTATCTTGTCAAACCATGCTCTAGGTGCTTGCTTCAAGCTATACAAGTCTTTCTTTAACCTGCAAACAAACTCAGGATGAACAACATGCACATAACCTGGTGGCTGCTCCATATAGACCTCTTCTTGCAAATCACCATGCAAGAAGGCATTCTTTACATCCATCTGATGTAAAGACTATCCCTTTGATGCAGCCATAGCAATGACTACTCTTACGGTTGCCATCCTTGCAACCGGACTGAATGTTTCTTCATAATTAATGCCATATGTTTGTGCATACCCCTTGACTACTAATCTTGCCTTGTATCTGCTCACAGAGCCATCTGCATTGTGCTTCACCTTATAAACCCACTTACAACCAATTGCATTCTTATCTTTAGACAAAGGTACCGATTCCCATGTAGCATTTGCTTCCAAAGCATCCACTTCTTCATCCATGGCTTTCTCCCATTTTTCTTTTCCCATGGCTTGCTCAAAAGAAGTGGGTTCTGGTTCTTGTATCACTTTGACTATATAGGCATAGTGAATAGCTGTAAATCCATCATATTTCACCCTATCCACAGGATAACTAGCTCTGGTAGACCTGGGCAAAGTAAGCTCACTTTCAGATGCTCTCAAAACATCCCTGATCTTCCTTACTCCAGGTGTAACAACAGAAGGAATACCCAACTCATCATCAATGCTCTGTTTTGAGCCACTGGATTCACCATCCACATAAGAGTGACCTGCATTCACATCAAACATGGGCTGATCTACCTTCTCTTTTCCTTTTCGTGAGACCTGCATACCACTATCTACATTGTTTTGAAGAGATTCTCCTGATCTCAATCTGCCTGTCCATGGCGAAGAATGTGAACCACTACTAGATAACACTCCAGGTTCACTAATATTTTGTGACTGCTACTGTGAATTTTGTGCAGCATTACCATTTTGTGCATCTACATCATCAATCACATTTATTGGTTTATACCAGCTACTAATCTCATAAAAAACAACATCTTTGCTCACTGTAAACTTACGAGTAGAAAGGTTATAACATCTATACCCTTTCTGCTGTGCAGAGAGTAACCAATAAAGATACACTTCTCAGCTTTTGGATCCAACTTGGATCTCAACTCATCTGGCACATGAACATAGGCAATGCAACCAAAAATCTTCAAATGAGAAATATTTGGTTTCCTACCAGTACCTCTCCTCTAGAGTCATCCCATGTATTGCTGCAGTGGGAGTCCTGTTCATTATGTAGACTGCTATAGCAACTGCTTCAGCCCAGTAAAAATCTGGCAAGTCTTTTTTGTTGAGCATGGCACGAGATACCTCTCCAATATGCCTGTTTTTCCTTTCTGCAATTCCATTTTGTTGTGGGGTATGACTGCATGAATATTGCTGCTTTATGCCATGCTCTTGTAGGAACCTTGCAAACTCATTTGAGAGGTACTCTCCCCCTCCATCTGACCTTAGGCATTTTATTTGCAGGCCTGTTTCTTTTTCAACCATAGCTTTAAGAGTTTTGAAATGCCCAAAAACTTCACTTTTCTTTTTCATAAAATACACCCAAATTTTTCTGCTATAGTCATCAATAAAAGTGACAAAATAATGACAGCCTCCAAGAGATGCAGCTTTAGTAGTCCACTCATCAGAGTGGATTAATTCCAATGGCTTGTTACTCTCTTGAACATGTCTAGAAAATGGTTTCCTTGCCTGTTTTCCAAACTGATAGGCTTCACATACCTTATGCATTTCTGCAATCTTGAATCTAGGCAACCCTACAATAATATTTTGGGCTTGCATTGATTTAAGTTGTTGTACATTAACATGACCAATGCGTTTATGCCAGATATCAATATCTGCAACTACACCGGTCCCATGTGCAAACAATACTGCACTCAATTCAGGCATGTCTTCATCCAACATAAACATTCTGCCATTCTTCTTTCCTTTTGCTATCAAGCGACCTTTATTTTTCATATCCTCAATAAAGCATCCATGAGAATTAAACCTGACCTGCAAGCCCTGCTCAACCATTTGACCGATAGAAACCAGGTTCTTGGTGATATTCAGGACATGAAATACATCCGACAAGTATTTCTTTTTCCCATCCTGCATAGACAAAGAAATTGTTCCAATCTGCACAATAGGATGTGCAGTATCAACACTAGTCTCCACAAATCCTGGTTTTTCCATTTTCCTTGCATCCTGCATCTATTTTGCATGACCTGTCATGTGGTTTGATGCACTTGAGTCAACATACCACACATCGTTGCTTTCTTCTGCACTTGTCACAAAATTGGTCATGTGCTGCACCATAAACAAATGCTCATTTCTGTCATCACCCTGTCTACTAGAAGATGCATAATTCCCTTGTTGCAATTTTCCATTCATGATGTCATTTTGCTTTTTATAGCAGTCTTTAGCCATATGACCCATTTTACCACAGTAGTAGCATTCAACATTGCTGCTTGCATTTTGGCCTCTTTGCCATCCACCACGACCTCTTTGGCTCCCCCTGCCTCTAGAATTACCACGTCCTCCTCCATAGGACTGGTTTTCTTGAATTTGCTGCATATTCTGATTTCTACCACGGCCTCCAGATCAGCCTCCTCTACCTCTGCCTCTACCTCTTCCAGCATTTGAGTAGAAGACAGTTTCTTTTGAAGTTCCTCCTGAAGAAGATGCACCACCATTTCTCTGCTCCTCAGAAATTAGAAGAGCAATCAACTCCTCAAAATCAGGAAATCTTTCACGGACGGAAATGGATGTTCCAAACTATGCATAATCCTTTCCTAGACCATTCAAGGTCACAGAAACTAAATCATCATCTTCCATTGGCGACCAATGGAAGCAAGTGCATCTGCAATCTTCTTCACCTTCATGTGGTAGTCATTGATGCTCATACTTTCTCTTTGCACATTGTGCAACTCTTGCTTGAGCTGCATTTTCCTGGCTTGCGTATTTGTGCTATAAATTTTTGACAAATTATCCCATGCCTCTTTTGGTGTACTTGCATCCTAAATATGCACAATCATAGAGCGTGAAATACTGATAGACAGCCAGTACATAACTTTTCTGGATCTCTCATGCCATCCTTTAAATGCCTGCATTTGCTGTTGATTGGGAACATCAGGAAGAACTGGTTCTTCTTCATTTCCTGCAACAAATTCCCGATATCCTTTTTCCATAAGAAAATTCGTCATTCTAAACTTCCATGCTTGGAAGTTGTTCTTGTCAAGCTTTTCAGTGACAATCTGTGAAAGAGAATTAGATGCCATTACAGAACACAGCAAAAAATTCTGTCACTATAAAAAACACAGCTTCAGCCTCACAAGGGCAAATCTGCAAAACTGACGAAAGTGGTATTTGACCACACAGTCACTTCCTAGTGACGTTTTGCATCAACAGGCAACAAGGATGATTCTGTAACTCCCAATGTCTCTGCACACAGGCATATGATGCGATTCCTACGGTAACTTTTCACCGACCTATAGAACAGTGGTCACACAGCAAAAAATAGGGCCTTTTTCTGAGTGCTTGCGGAAAACTTCCGCCTCCAAAACAGGCCCCAAAATGGCCTCAAATCAGAAAAATAGGGCAACCTAGGGCTAAAGCCCTGTCTCGTAGCATATACTGCCCTCTTGCTACACCGCGAAGGGCGTCTCAATCTGAGACAATGCACTCTTGCACTTTTCGGCTATGCTACCTTCAGAGACTTGCTCCCAAAACAGAAAAATGAAAGCAACACTGGTCCTCCTACCAGAACACCGCGAACTTGGCTTGCTTTCTTGAGCTCCTTACCACGAACAAGGCTCTGATACCATGTCAAGATTGTGGGAGAGAAGGAAGGAGTCTCACTTGTAGCTTTCTTGCTTGCATAATGGGGGAATACACACACAGGTGGAGGCTGAAAAATAGTTTTCCTCTTCTTAGTTGTGTAAGCCAAAAAGAACTCTAGTACATAGAAATAGAAGAACCCTATATATGGGTCTCAAACCAAACTCAACTAACTAAGGTAGCATAGTAACTGAGCCACGAACTAGAGTAGATAAGGATAGCTATCATCTAACTATTATTCATGGGCGGTGTACCAACCGCATCTACAGCTAACAAGTCAGTGACATAAATGCACAACGGTCACCCTGGCATATCACGAGTGGAGCTCGATATCTCAATAGCTTCCACGTTCGAAAGACTATAATTGTGATGCCTCCTAAGAAAGTCCAAGGCGCAGCCAGGGAGGGTCGTCTCCTGGCATCCACATGGACATCTCACCCGAATCCCAGGTTTTCCTTCCTAATTTTTAAATGTTGAAATTCAATCATGCAAGGTTAATTGTTGGATATACGATATATTTTTGTCCTAGATGTCCACAACGAAGGAACTTATTCATCAATACTTTTAAATGAAACATGCAGATTAAGAAAGTGTAAACGCATTTCTAGCAAATAGCTTATGCATTGAAATGAATTATAAGACTAGATTATTATCCATTAAAATAGTATACTTCGGATAAGCCTAGAAGTATAAACTGCATCTCGCACTATTAACCCATAACACAATGAATCACCATGGAAAGTGCAAAGTATGAAACGATTCTTACGATGCATAAACTCTATGAAATTATTGTTGTCAACTGCATAAATTAGCAAAAAAAAGGTTGCTTATTTAGCATGATTTTTGTTCGCAAAGAAAAGGGAAGATTAGTTGAAATTAACCTAACCTATACCTGACCTCAAACCGATAAGTTAGGGTTTTTAAAAATCAATTTACGCATAGTCAACAAATCATGTGGAAGTAATCTCAAAATTATCTTCTAGAGTTAACCAAATTGGCATAGACCTAAAACACCTAAGCCGCGGAGTACTCATTTGGAATAAGGTAAATTCTAAGAAATGCCTATACCTTAAATACTTGCCCACATTCATTGAATGTAGGGACAGTGAAATGTAATCGTAAAGTGAGCTAGGGTTTGTCTCTAAGAATCTTACAAGATGAAACTTGGAAACCCTAGGTCTAACGACGCCATCCTAGTAACCTGAAACAGATTGTTTCGTGACTCCATTGTCTCATAGTTCGATGTGACGCTTGCGTAGCAAGTGCGGAGTCATATGATCTTGTGATTGGATCACAAGAGAATGGCCAAATTCTCGCAATAAGGTTGGGGGATCCTTACTCAAGTTATCTTGCAAGAGGATGAATAATTTAGTATCCTTCTTGAGTAAGGAAGATGAATTGGAAACTAAAGACCAGTCGATAAACTGAAATAATTGATGAACTTAAGGTTTGACCAAGTCGGGTTAATAGGGTACGCCCTAACCCAGGATACAGGGAATCTTGCCAAGTTGCAAGTCATCCCGGATCGAGTGCTGGACGCATTCGAAAGGAAGGATTCATTCACTTAGCAGTTTGCCAACAACAAAAAACGATCAATGGAAATGTTTGTGCTTGCTACAGATTTTAGAGCATTGATTGGCTTGGTTTGATCAATGAATTAAAAGATAAATGAATATCTATACTTCAAGTTGAAATCAAAAGAAGGAAAAGGAGAAGGGAAAGGTAAAAGAGGAGACACCTCCTCTTGAGCAGCCGCCACGGGTGGAGAATACCCATGCCCTCTACTTCGATGGGGCCTACAAGCGTATTAAAGATAGAGCGGCAGCAGGAATAGTGGTGTTCAATCCCGAAGGTGACAAACTTTATGGAGAAGGTATCAGCTTTGAGGATGTCCATTCTAACAATGAGGCAGAATATCAAGCCTTGCTTTTAGATTTGAGGTGGTGTCTCTCACACGGTATCACTCGGCTTAATGTTTTTGGTGATTCTATGCTAATTGTTAAGCAAATGAAAGGAATCTGGGCTTGTAAAAATGATAACTTAGCAGTGAAAATGAGGGAAGCTAAAAATCTCATGAGAAAGCTATAGAAAGCCCAAATCTATTTTGTGCCAAGGTGCACAAATGGCGACGCAAATGCTCTAGCAGCTGAAAAATTGAAAGAGGTAATGGTGGGCATCATTACAGTAAAGCTTCCCTTGTTTCAGGGTAAGTTTCAACTACAAGATGTGCTTTATTTTCTTGAGCATGGTGAGGCACCTACACATATGAGTAAGAGTGAGAAAAGGTGGCTAGCTACTAAGGCCACTAAATACCGCTTGATAAATGATGTGTTATATTGCAAAGGAAAGGATGCAGTACTTAGAAGGGTGCCAACAGCAAAGGAGATTATAGATGTGATTAAGAGTTGCTGTGAAGGGGTTTGTGGCGGACATTTTTCTCAAGAAATAACCAGCAGGAAGATTCTCCAAGCCGATTTTGTGTGGCCTAGTCTACATCGAGATGTGCAACATTGGTGCCGCACTTGTGATGATTGCCAAAAGGCCGAACCAAGGAAGCTAGTGCATGAGGAATAAAATCCTATAACTACATATGGCCCATTTGAGAAATGGGGGATTGATGCAATAGGGCCACTCCCAGGAACTCAATCTGGCAAGGAATACATCATAATGGGTGTGGACTACATGACGAGGTGGGCAGAGGCTTCAGCAACTAGTAGGATCACAGCCCAAGAAGTGGGAAAATTTGTGTTTGAAAATATTTGTTGCAGGTTTGGCACACCTTTGGAAATTATCTCTGATCGGGATCCTAGTTTTAGGGCGATCCTAGTAGGGGAGCTAATGGAAAGGCTAAAAATCAAGCACAGGCATTCTACTCCCTACTATCCATAGTGTAATGGTTTGGTCGAAAAAGTGAATGGGCTGATTTGTAATATAATTACCAAGCAGGTACACATGCACCCCAAGCACTGGGATAAAAAATTGAATGCAGCTCTTTGGGCCTACAGGACTTCATTCAGAACCTCACTTGGCTATACTCCATTTCACCTCGTCTATGGCCAAGAGGCTTTGCTTCCTATAGAGGTGGAACTGGCCAGTTTGCGTGTTTTAGTAGCCAATCAAGAGAAGAATCAAGATAAGAAGTTAGTGGAAAGGATCTTGGATCTAGAGAGGTGGAGTTAGATAGAGAAGCAGCAGTCCAACACTATTCCATGCAGGCTGAAGAGAGGAGGAAGACCTTTAATAAGAAACTGGCTAGCAAACACATAAGGGAAGGATCACTTGTGCTACGCTATGATAACCGCTTTGATAACAGAAAGGATGCTAAACTTGTGTTCAAGTGGGAAGGGCCATTCATGGTCATAAGGAGATATCCAAATGGCAGCTATAAGCTAGGTGATATGGATGGGAAGGTTCACAAGACAAGGGTAAATGGATGGCGGCTGAAGCCTTATTTTCAAAGAAATATGAACACTTTGGAGTAGTCATTCAATGAAGAGCCACCAATGAGGGGGTGCAGTCCTCCTTGCTCTATTGGACCATCATTATCAAGCTAGAGGCATGAATACCTCTAGCTTAAGGGGAGGGCTAATGATCCGGGTTTTTTACAACTCCGATTATTACCACAAAATTTGGCCAAAGCCCCTATCAATAGCTTACCATATCACTTTGGGTTTACTCTTCAAGCACTAGGTATGCTACATTGCTTCTCGATTATGATAACTCTAGCAAATGGGGGGAACAAGTTCTTAGGAGGCATGTCAATGTAAAGGATAAAAGGGATGGTTATCTTAGTGAAGATAAAAATGGATTACACCTAGGAGTTGAGTGAGTGCATAGATTTTTCAAAGGACTAGCCTCTAACTACACATGGGCTCCGTCTGCATCACTAAGATTTGGAATCTATCACCATCATTAGAGGACACCTCACACTAGCACACAAGTCAATATCCACATCATGGTGTCATTTGGATCTTACACAAAAGCTTACAAGCATGGACCCCTTTTGTCACATGCTTATATGTATTTATATACATATGGGGGACTAAAGTCAAAGCAGATTTTGGAAGCCGTTTTTTATAATCTCAATAACTCCCAAGAAAAAGCGAATTTCAAGAAAATACCCGCGATGCCCGATTGGTTTTGACCTGGTCTACAAAGTTGCAGAAGAAACTTTTTTCAAATTCCTCACAAATTTGAAGTTACGAAGGCGCAGACTGCTGGCTACATGCAATTTTCTTCTCTCTTTCACCACACCAACTTTCCACTCTATCCTTCTTGTAAATATATTATAATAATGTGCTTTGGGCACCCACCTCTTGTAATCTAGCTCCATTTCTCTATTTTGTCTACCACTACCCTTGGCTTCTTGCATGATGACCAAGGTGAGGACTTGTCCCATCCACTATTCTCCATATTTTCAAAGATGCCATACATCATCTAGAATTATGTTAATAAAAAAGATTAGCTTAATCTAATCTCTCATGGAGGCTATATAAAGAGCCCATGGAGAATGAAGAGACGGGGAGGAAGGACAATGACAAGTCCATGAGAGCATTCTAGAATATCCTCATCTCTTTGAGATGAGCCATGAGTAAGTTCTTTTATTATGTAGTATAATGGCAAGCTTCCTCTACCTCTTCTCCTATTATCTCCCTCTCTTCTCATCTTCTCATTCCATGTAGCATAATGGCAAGCTTCTTCTACCTCTTCTCCTCTTGTCTCCCTCTCCTCTCATCTCTATCTCTTATATTCCAATATGGTGTCTAGCACATATATTCTCTCTTGTAAATGTGTGTCTTGGCTCTCTTGATTCTCTTTGAGAAAAGGGATGTCCTAGCCCATCCTCCCTTTGGCTAGGTGGTGCCCCTCTTTAGTTCTCTTAGTGAGGATTGGAGGTTGGATAGGTAAGAGGCAACCCGTTCATCATTTCAGCCCTCAATGTTCCAAACATTTTCTTACCTTCAATGCTGTCTTGCAGAATTACAAAGTGTCGAAAAAGTTCCTGGTATTTCGAGTCATATTTATGACTACAATGCATTCTCCGCATTATCGACAAAGGGTTGAGATGATGAACATCCTAGAGCAAATCTATAATCCATCACCCTTGTACATGGAACGAAGATGGACGGGTGCCTCTGGAATCTACTATATAGCCGCCCACTGGTTTTCTTACCTACAAACAAACTTAAAAAGGATCAAGTGGTTGGAAGATCTGAAAGTCGTGAAGCTGTTCATTTTTGTGGAAGCTCATGTAAACTCAACTTTACATATTCGAGGTCGAAGGGTTGAGATGAACTCATATGTATATGAGGAAGTAACCGATGTAATCCCTGCCGACAGGATTAAAGTGTTGGGCCACCATGAGAAGAATGGATTCCAACGGAAAGGATATCTTGAACTTCTAATGATTTACCGATTCCTGAAAATCCATGACCTGAAACCATACTACTATACAATTCATATAGATAAATGTAATACAACGTTGTTCTCCCCAAACTAAATGTAACAGTTGGCTTATCATCGCAAGAAATATTGTATTCCGAAAGGGCTATGCCCATATAAATACAAATAAGACTTCTTTTCATCAATGTCTGGTTGTGCATGAGAATTGATAAAAAGTTAAGTAGCTACATTGCTTACGTGATAGCATATTTGAAGATGCAATATAAATCAATAATGATTATCGTATAATAACGTTAAGAAACCTTTATCCAAGCACAACCCCAGGTACAGGTTCCTAATTTGCCTCCTACATCAAGTACTGCTGTAATCCAGGAGAAGAAGTTCCTTCTCAAGCAGATTAAGCCACCCGAGTTTGACGGGAGAGGCAGGTCCGTCCAAGTGGACGCTGAAATTTGGATTGAATCCATGGAGGATTACTTCGAAGCAGCCGGTGCTGCACCTGCCAATCAGGCTATGCTCGCCAAGTTAAAGCTCATCGGCAAAGCCAGGCTTTGATGGAAGCAATGGTGCAGGGATCAAGGGATTGCTAAGGGATCTGCTACTTGGGAGAAGCTGAAGAAAGCCGTGCAAGGAAGACATTTACCACCTGCTTATCGCACGCAGAAAATGGATGAGTTCTACGAGCTAAAACAATTGGGGCTCACGCTTGATGCATACTATTCTAAATTTGTCTCACTTCTTAAGTATTCAACGCAGATGAACATGACAAAGCAGGTGTCCAAATTTCGTGCGGGTTTAAATCCACCAGTCAATACCCTTCTCGAATCTATGCGTCCATTAGATCTTCAGGACGCACTCATTTGAGCGGCACCTATAATTGAGGAGGTGCAGTCTAGACCAAGGGGTAACAAAGCTTGGTCTTATAATGACCCGAACAGAGGAGCATTCAGACCTCAAATGAAGAGAGTTCAAGGTCATAATCAGGGGCAAAGAAAGAAATCAAGGACTAACAATGTCAACAACTTTGTTTCTACTCAAAGAAAGTGCCGAAACCTCCATTGTTTCCACTGTAACGAACCCGGTCACTTTAAGAGGCAATGTCCTAAGCTTGGTGGGGGACATCGCCAAGCGCCTTTCCAAGGAACAGGCCGTGGTTAGGGAGCCGCTACCCGAGGCAGAGGAAGAACCGCCTGCGTTGCTAATAAGAAATTGTGCGAAGAAGAAGAAGAAGAAGATCCGACCATGGAAGCAGAGTTCGAAAGGGCGACAGTCCATGCCGCTGTACACAAGAAAGGGCCGAATCACCAATTCTCTGTGATTCAAACACCATCAAACTATCAAGGTAAAAGTTTCAAGACCTTGATTGATTGTGGCAGTACTCATTCCTTTATCTCACCAGCTTGTGCAAAAAGATTAGGAATAGCCACAGTAGAAACACCTACCTTGTGGAATTGGCAAATGGTCGTGAGGTTACTTGTACCAGGCAAACTTCTAAGGTGAAATTCTTCCTGGAAGGAAAGAAGACTTCAGTAAAATTCAGAGTCATGAATTTAGGTATCCATGAGTGTCTACTCAGAATGGATTGGCTTAAGCCTAATGATGCCCACATTCATTGTGGAAAGGGTCAAGTTTCCTTTCGAAACTCTGAAAGGGAATTAGTCACAACCCAAGGTGAGGCTGGAGTGCCAAGAATTCAATTGGCCAAAGTATCTCGGATCATAAAAGGAGTGAGAAAAGGATTACCTGTCTACTTGATCAAGCTCAACAAGTTAGATCAGAAGCAAGAGTCTAATGAAGGACCTTCTTGGCTAAAGGAATACGCGGACGTATTCCCTGAAGAGTTGACAGAACTCCCACCTCGAAGAGAAGTAGATCATGAGATTAGGTTAGTACCAGGAGCTGCGCCAATTGCAAAGAGACCTTATAGAATGTCCATACCAGATGAAATTGAGCTAAAGGAACAACTCAAACAACTACTAGATCAGGGCTACACCCAGCCTGGCAGTTCACCATGGGGAGCTCCAGTACTAATCCAGAAAAGAAAAGATGGGACACTTCGACTATGTATTGATTACCAAGGGTTGAATCAATCAACGGTCAATAACAAGTATCCTATTCCTAGAATAGATGAGCTTCTTGATCGTCTTTAGGGTGCAAAGATCTTCTCCAAGTTTGATCTCAGGTCAGGTTATTATCAGATAAGGATCAAGGAAGAAGATATCCCCAAGATGGCCTTCAATACAAGATATGGGCACTTTGAGTTTCTAGTTATGTCATTCGGACTTACGAATGCACCTGCCACCTTCAACAAGTTAATGCAGGATGTCTTTAGGCCATATCTTGATGATTTCGTGCTTGTCTTCTTCAAGGACACTTTAGTCTATTCTAAATATGAAGAAGATCATGAACCCCAACTTTGGATGGTCCTTGAGACAATGAGGACGCATAAGCTGTATGCTAAGATGAAGAAGTGTGCATTCTTCAAACGTCAGATGGAATATCTGGGATTCGTAGTATCAGCAGAAGGAATCTCAGTGGACCCAGCCAAGGTCAGAGATGTGCTAGAATGGTCAATACCAACATCTGTCAAAGAGATACGCACATTTCTTGGATTGACATGATGGTATAGGGTCTTCATAAAAAACTATGCTTTGATTGCAGCACCTCTGACGGACTTACTGAAGAAGCAAACTTCCATTGCATGGTCAACTCCCGAACAAAATAACTTCGACATATTGAAGAAAAGTTTGGTATCAGCACCTATTCTAAAACTTCTAGACCTCAATAAGGAGTTTGAGGTAGTAACTGATGCTAGCATTCTTTCCTTGGGATGTGTGCTCATGCAGGAAGGTCATCTTGTAGCATACTCTTTAAGGAAACTGAAGAGTCATGAGAGGAATTATGCTACGCATGATCTGGAATTGCTAGCTATCATTCATGCTCTAAAGCTTTGGAGACACTACCTGTTGGGTAATAAGTTTACCCTAGTAACTGATGATAAGAGTCTCAAATGGATCTTTACCCAGAATGAGCTCAACATGAGGCAACATCGGTGGATTGAAGTGTTGGAGGAGTATGACTTTGAAATCAAGTACTGACCAGGAAAAGAGAATGTAGTTGCTGATGCACTTAGTCGCAAGGCATTCCTTAATTCTCTAATCTTGCAGAATCCATCAACAGCCAGATCTCTAGCTATAAAAGTATCTATGCCAAACAACCCTATACTTGAGTTAGCTAGAGAAGATGCATGCCATGATCCGGCCTATCCAACAATGCTAAGGGAGATCTCTATGAAGGATCAGAATCAAAAGCTGCATGCTAAGTATCATGAATTTTCTATCAATAGTGGGCTTGTCTACTATAGAACAAGGCTGTGTATACCAATAAGTCAGTCACTTAAGCAGAAGATATTGTGAGAAGCTCATGATTCCCATTTCACAGGACATCCTGGCTATGCCAAAATTCTTAATGCAGTTAGGAAGAGCTACCATTGAGAGAGGCTTAAAGGTGACATTCTCAAATATGTCACCGAGTGTTTTTCTTGTCAACGTATCAAAGCCGAACATGTCAAGATGCCAGGAAAACTACAACCGCTCGACATTCCCCAAATGAAATGGGAATTTATCAGTATGGATTTTGTTATAGGCCTACCCCAAGTCCAGGGAGGATACAACTCCATCATGGTTGTGATTGACATTCTTACTAAGGTTGCACACCTTATTCCAGTAAAGACAAACTATAAAGCCTCAGACATTGCAAGATTTCTTATTAAGGAGATATTCAAGCTACATGGTTTACCCAAAAGAATCATTAGTGATCGTGACTCTCTCTTCACGTCACACTTCTGGAGAGCTATCTTTGAAGCTATTGGGACTCAACTCTGCTTTAGCACCGCTTACCATCCCCAAACGGATGGCCAAACAGAGTGAGAAAATCAAGTCATGGAGGATATGCTGAGGGCATATTGCTGTCGTGAGCGGAAGAGGTGGATTCAATACTTGCCTTTGATTGAATTTGCCTACAATGCTTCTTACCAACAAAGCATTCAGATGACCCCTTTCCAAGCATTGTATGGTCATGACTGTCGAAGTCCCCTAATATTTTCAGATCCAACCTTAAGGGTTGAAGCTTAAAGGCATATGTTGGAAGAGATGGATGACCAAATAAAGTCAATAAGATAGGACATCCAAGCGGCCACGGATAGACAGAAGGCATACGCGGATTTGAAGCGTCAAGATAGAATCTTCGAAGAAGGAGACATGATCTTCATTCGTGTACGCCTTAAGAAGAGTTCCCTAGCCTTAGGAGATTGAAAGAAGCTAAGTCCAAGATATTGTGGACCATACAAGATCCTCAAATGCCTAGGGCCTAATGCTTACAGATTGCAACTCCCGGAGAACCTAAAGGTTCACAATGTATTCCATATCGGCTTATTGAAAAAGTATGTACCTAACCCTAACCATGTACTTGACGATCAACAAGTTGTAATGCTTAGTCAAGGAGTCCTTGAACTAAGGCCTGACAGGATCTTAGATGTTAGGGAGAGACAATTACAATCCAAAACCTTGAGAGAATGCCTCGTCTAGTGGAAAGATTATTCCAAAGAGGATGCCACTTGGGTAGATGAAGGTACTCTCAACCATCAATATCCCCAGTTTATCTCGAGATGAGGACATCTCGATTCCTCTAAGGGGAAGAGAATGTAACATTCAAGTAAAATACCTCTTGAGGATAAATATATAATATTTTCTTATGGATAATGTAAATTTTTTTATTTTTCCCCTCCCCAACCGACTGTTGTGCTAGAAGGGGAGGGGAATAGAAGGGACACAGAAGCTCCTCCATGGAGCTCGCGGAGTAATACGACCATGCATGCTAACACGAAGGAGAGGGAGGATCCCTCCCCTCCCCTATTTAAGCAAAGGGGCTGCTGCCGGGAAGGAAAGCTATGAGAGACAGAAGACAAAGTAAGGGCCGCCATTTTGAAACTGTGAGGGAGAGAGAGAAGGCCTTGTGGAGCTGCTGCCGCTTGAAGGAAGTCCTAAAGGGGCAGAGATTTTGAAGAAGATGTGGTGCGCCATCATTGTAGAGAGGGAGAGAGTGAGTCTGTCTATCGTCTCGTAAGGGTGCCAGCTGGCCGCCTACCTATCCTCCCAGCACCGCCGCCTGTAGCCGCAGGCCTCGCCACCTGACTACACACCGTCGTCGCCATCGAAATCATCCCCCCTCCCCCCCACGTAACCTTCTGGAAGCATAGAAGCTTCCAAAGGGGGGCGCCTTCTTAGCCCCCTTTTCCCATGGATGCTTAAACCACCTTCCCCCATGTCTTTAAAAAAAACCCCCCTTAAGGCCCCTTCCTGTGGGATTGGAGATTTTCCCCCCCAAAAAGAACTAAGGCTTAAAAGTCTTATTACCTTTTTCCCCCTGCTTAAATTCATAAGCCCCCCTTCTTGTGCCTTTTGAAACCCCTCCCCCCCCCTCGGCCCCCCCCCTTGCTTAAATTCATAAGCCCCCCTTCTTGTGCCTTTTGAAACCCCTTCCCCCCCCCCCCGTTTTTAAAGCATTATATGCCCCTTCCCATAGTTGGAACCCAACCCCCGTGTTTTTAATTTTCCTCTAGCCCCTTCCTCATTGGCCTCGGAATCATTCCCCCCCGTGTGTAAACCCTCATAAGTCCCTTTCCTCCTAATTTGCCTAAGGGTCCTTAGACCCTTAATTATAACCTTTAAGGTTCTATTTCCCTTGGAGTTTCCCCCTTAGAGTTCCCCCCCCCCCCGCCCATAAAAGGGTTTTGACCTTTAAGGTCTTATCTCCCCGGTTTTCCTTTAAATCCTCCTTAAGGCCCTTCCCTTGAGGCATATTGAAACCCCCTATCAAAAAACCCCCTTAAGCCCTTACTTTGTGATCTTGAAACCCAGGCAAAATAACCTTGGAGCTTTGTTCTTTTCCCCCACTCAAAAAAGAGAAGAGAGTATTGAGGTCTTTTTAACACCTTCCTTTCCCGCTCAAAAGTCTCAAGGGAGCCTTCTAAAAACTACTTTTGACGGACGGGGCAAGGGAGCGACAGTGGAATTTCGAAGAAGAGTTGTAAAGCTGCTTCTACGTTCGAAAGACTATAATTGCGATGCCACGTAAGAAAGTCCAAGGCATAGCCAGGGAGGGTCGTCTCCTGGCATCCACGTAGACATCTCACCCGAATCCCAGGTTTTCCTTCCTAATTTTTAAATGTTGAAATTCAATCATGCAAGGTTAATTGTTGGATATAGGATATATTTTTGTCCTAGATGTCCACGACGAAGAAACTTATTCATCAATACTTCTAAATGAAACATGCAAATTAAGAAAGTGTAAACGCATTTCTAGCAAATAGCTTATGCATTGAAATGAATTATAAGACTAGATTATTAGCCATTAAAATAGTATACTTCGGTTAAGCCTAGAAGTATAAACTGCATCTCGCACTATTAACCCATATCGCAATGAATCACCATGGAATGTGCAAAGCATGAAACGATTCTTATGATGCAAGAACTCTATGAAATTATTGTTGTCAACTGCATAAATTAGCAAGAAAAAGGTTGCTTATTTAGCATGATTTTTGTTCGCAAAGAAAAGGAAAATTAGTTGAAATTAACCTAACCTATGCCTGACCTCAAACCGATAAGTTAGAGTTTAAAAAAATCAATTTACGCATAGTCAACGAATCATGTGGAAGTAATCTCAAAATTATCTTCGAGAGTTAACCAAATTGGCATAAACCTAAATCACCTAAGCCGCGGAGTACTCCTTCAGAATAAGGTAAATTCTAAGAAATGCCTATACCTTAAATACTTGCCCACATTCATTGAATGTAGGAACAGTGAAATGTAATCGTAAAGTGAGCTAGGGTTTGTCCCTAAGAATCTTACAAGATGAAACTTGGAAACCCTAGGTCTAACGACGCCATCCTAGTAACCTGAAACAGATTGTTTCGCGACTCCATTGTCTCATACTTCGAGTGACGCTTGCATAGCAAGTGCGGAGTCATATGATCTTGTGATTGGATCACAAGAGAATGGCCAAATTCTCGCAATAAGGTTGGCGGATCCTTACTCAAGTTATCTTGCAAGAGGATGAATAATTTAGTATCCTTCTTGAGTAAGGAAGATGAATTGGAAACTAAAGACCAACCGATAAACTGAAATAATTGATGAACTTAAGGTTTGACCAAGTCGGGTTAATAGGGTACGCCCTAACCCAGGATACAGGGAATCTTGCCAAGTTGCAAGTCATCCGGATCAAGTGCTGAATGCATTCGAAAGGAAGGATTCATTCACTTAGCAGTTTGCCAACAACAAAAAACGATCAATGGAAATGTTTGTGCTTGCTACAGATTCTAGAGCACTGATTGGCTTTGTTTGATCAATGAATTAAAAGATAAATGAATATTTATACTTCAGGTTGAAGGCCTGAAGGGAGAGGTAGCTTCAGTTACCCCCGATTGCCTGCTTAACCCTAACCAAGGGGGTTGTTGACCACGCCGGGAAAGTAGACCGAACCCGCACCAAGAGGTCTCTCCATTGACCACTACTTGGAGCAAGAAGACGCTTGGGTGCTAGGGGGGCTTTGGCCGTAAATCCCTCGCCTTCCGGGCCCTGCACAAGAGGCTAACGTGACTTGGGATTGGATCTCGAGGCCCGCATACTAGTCTACGGGCGGAAACATGGATTAGTGATCCCTGTGGATTGCTGGATAGCCTTCGGGCGGATTGTGGATAAGCCTACGGGCTGGACTCTTTGTATTTCAACGATAAATATGATGACCTATTAATAAAGAACTTGTCTGATATTGTTTTTCTATGTCAAGTGATAAGATTATGTGAGAGAACCAGTGCCTAACGGGTTAATTAAAGAAGATGGTTGTTACATGTCCAACTAATGTGTTAGGTAATTAAATAACTAAAACAACCCGAGGAAAGTGCAGAGGATGGGCCATAGGCCCGTCCTATGGATGGGTGGTCCCGGTTGGCCGCGAACTTTTCTCAAATCATGATGGACATCAGGAAGATCGTCAAAGAACACGAGCAACAAAAGCGTTGACCTAGAGTTATGATTGAACACGATTTAGGCTGTTTTAGGGGAACGGAATGGGACTATGCCTTATGGCAGAGAGGTTGAGCTTTGCATCCCTCTCGTTTCCCATTCTCCTTGAACCAAGTGGAGCGTGAATCCGCTTCGGACCTGGTGTTTCTGCGTGAAGTAATTCGCTTGGGTCCGACGCTAGTTGCCGTTAGGAAATGACCAATGAGGAAAACCCCAATTCAGGTCGATCCTAAGTGGGAATGGCCGGAATACTTCCGCTACGTGGCAGACGCGGAAAGCCCTAGATTGCAAACCCCGTAACATTCCATGGGAGTGCCGGGTGGAGCTTTCTAGACACCTTTTTCGATGGACTGCTAAGACATGTCCTCAAGATACAAGTGGACACGTTACAGTTGGTATCAGAGTCAGCCAACAACAGAATCATTTTATGAAATCCTAATAAGAAGAAGTAAAGCAAATGTTGATGTTCCAAACATTTTCTTACCTTCAATGCTGTCTTGCAGAATTACAAAGTGTGGAACAACTTCTTGGTATTTCGAGTCATATTTATGACTGCAATGCATTGTCCACATTATCGACAAAGGGTTGAGATGATGAACATCCTAGAGCAAATCTATAATCCATCACCCTTGTACATGGAATGAAGATGGACGTGTGCCTCAGGAATCTACTATTTAGCCGTCCACCGATTTGCTTACCTACAAACCAACTTAAAAAGGATCAAGTTGTTGGAAGATCTAAAAGTCGTGAAGCTGTACATTTTTGTGGAAGCTCACGTAAACTCAAATTTACATATTCGAGGTCGGAGGGTTGAGATGAACTCATATGTATACGAGGAAGTAACCCGTTTAATCCCCGCCGACAGGATTAAAGTGTTGGGCCGCCATGAGAAGAATGGATTCCAACGGAAAGCATATCCTGAACTTCCAATGATTTACCGATTCCTGAAAATCCATGACCCGAAACCATACTACTATAGAATTCCTGTAGATAAATGTAATATACTATTGTTCTTCCCAAACTAAATGTAATAGTTGGCTTATCATCGGAAGAAATGTTGTATTCGGAAAGGGCTATGCCCATATAAATACAAATAAGACTTCTTTTGATCAATGTCCGGTTGTGTATGAGAATTGATAAAAAGTTAAGTAGCTACATTGTTTACGTGATAGCAGAATTGAAGATGTAATAAAAATCAATAACGATTATCGTATAATAACGTTAAGAAACTTTTATCCAGACACAACCTGAGGTACAGGTTCCTAATTCGTCTCCTACATCAAGTACTGTTGTAATCCTGGAGAAGAAGTTCCTTCTCAAGAAGATTAAGCCACCCGAGTTTGACAAGAGAGGCAGGTCCATCCAAGCGGACGCTGAATTTGGATTGAATCCATGGAGGATTACATCGAAGCAGTCGGTACTGCACCTGCCAATCAGGCTATGCTCGCCAAATTTAAGCTCACCTACAAAGCCAGGCTTTGGTGGAAGCAATGGTGCAGGGATCAAGGGATTGCAAAGGGATCTGTTACCTGGGAGAAGCTGAAGATAGCCGTGCAAGGAAGATATTTACCACCTTCTTATCGCACGCAGAAAATGAATGAGTTCTACGAGCTAAAACAGCTGGGGCTCACGCTTGATGCATAATATTCTAAATTTGTCTCATTTTTTAAGTATGCACCGTAGATGGACATGACACAACAGGTGTCCAAATTTTGTGCGGGTTTAAATCCACCAATCAATACCCATCTTGAATCTATGCATCCATAAGATCTTCAGGACGCACTCATTCGAGTGGCACCTATAATTGAGGAGGTGCAGTCTAGACCAAGGGGTAACAAAGCTTGGTCTTATAATGACCTGAACAGAGGAGCATTCAGACCTCAAATGCAGAGAGTTCAAGGTCATAATCAGGGGCAAAGAAAGAAAACAAGGACTAACAATGTCAACAACTTTGTTCCTACTCAAAGCAATGGCCGAAACCTCCGTTGTTTCGACTACAAGGAACCCGGTCACCTTAAGAGGCAATGTCCTAAGCTTGGTGGGGGACATTGCCAAGCGCCTTTCCAAGGAATAGGCCGTGGTTAGGGAGCTGCTACCCGAGGCAGAGGAAGAACCGCCTGCGTTGCTAATAAGCAATTGTGCGAAGAAGAAGAAGAAGAAGATCCGACCATGGACGCAGAGTTCGAAAGGGCGATAGTCCATGCCGCTCTACACAAGAAAGGGCCGAATCGCCAGTTCTCGGTGATTCAGACAACGTCCGACTATCAAGTAAAAGTTTTAAGACCTTGATTGATTGTGGCAGTACTCATTCCTTTATCTCACCAGCTTGTGCAAAACGATTAGGAATAGCCACAGTAGAAGCACCTACCTTACTTGTGGAATTGGCAAATGGTCGTGAGGTTAGTTGTACCAGGAAAACTGCTAAGGTGGAATTCTTCCTGGGAGGAAAGAAGACTTCGGTCAAATTCAAAGTCATGAATTTAGGTATCCATGAGTGTCTACTTGGAATGGATTGGCTTAAGCCTAATGACGTCCACATTCATTGTGGAAAGGGTCAAGTTTCCTTTTGAAACTCTGAAAGGGAATTAGTCACAACCCAAGGTAAGGCTGGAGTGCCAAGAACCCAATTGGCCAAAGTGTCTCGGATCATAAAAGGAGTCAGAAAAGGATTACCTATCTTCTTGAGCAAACTCAACAAGTTAGATCAGAAGCAAGAGTCTAATGAAGGAACTTCTTGGCTAAAGGAATACGCGGACGTATTCCCTGAAGAGTTGACAGAACTCCAACCTCAAAGAGAAGTAGATCATGAGATTAGGTTAGTACCAGGAGCTATGCCAATTGCAAAGAGACTTTATAGAATGTCCATACCAGAAACAATTAAGTTGAAGGAACAACTCAAGCAACTACTAGATCAGGGCTACATCCGGCCTGGCAGTTCACCGTGGGGAGCTCCAGTACTATTCTAGAAAAAGAAAGATGGGACACTTGGACTATGTATTGATTACCGAGGGTTGAATCAATCAACGGTCAAAAAGAAGTACCCTATTCCTAGAATAGATGATCTTCTTGATCGTCTTTAGGGTGCAAAGACCTTCTCCAAGATTGATCTCAGGTCAGGTTATTATCAGATAAGGATCAAGGAAGAAGCTATCCCCAAGATGGCCTTCAATACAAGATATGGGCACTTTGAGTTTCTAGTTATGTCATTCGGACTTACGAATGCACCTTCCACCTTCAACACGTTAATGTAGGATATCTTTAGGCCATATCTTGATGATTTCATGCTTATCTTCTTCAACGACACTTTAGTCTATTCTAAATATAAAGAAGATCATGAACCCCAACTTCGGATGGTCCTTGAGACAATGAGGGCGCATAAGCTGTATGCTAAGATGAAGAAGTGTGCATTCTTCAAACGTTAGATGGAATATCTGGGATTCATAGTAATAGCAAAAGGAATCTCAGTGGACCCAGCCAAGGTCAGAGATGTGCTAGAATCGCCAATATCAACATCTCTCAAAGAGATACGCAACTTTCTTGGATTGACAGGATGGTATAGGGTCTTCATCAAAAACTATGCTTTGATTGCAGCACCTCTGATGGACTTACTGAAGAAGCAAACTTCCATTACATGGTCCACTCCCGAACAAAATAGCTTCGACATATTGAAGAAAAGTTTGGTATCAGCACCTATTCTAAAACTTCTAGACCTCAATAAGGAGTTTCACGTAGTAACTGATGCTAGCAATCTTGCCTTAGGATGTGTGCTCATGCAGGAAGGTCATCCTGTATCATACTCTTTAAGGAAACTGAAGAGTCATGAGAGGAATTATGCTACGCATGATCTGGAATTGCTAGCTGTCATTCATGCTCTAAAGCTTTGGAGACACTACCTGTTGGGTAACAAGTTTACCCTAGTAACTGACGATAAGAGTCTCAAATGGATCTTTACCTAGAATGAGCTCAACATGAGGCAACGTCGGTGGATTGAAGTGTTGGAGAAGTATGACTTTGAAATCAAGTACTAACCAGGAAAAGAGAATGTAGTTGCTGATGCACTTAGTCGCAAGGCATTCCTTAATTCTCTAATCTTGCAGAATCCATCAACAGCCAGATCTCTAGCTATAAAAGTATCTATGCCAAACAACCCTATACTTGAGTTAGCTAGAGAAGATGCATGCCATGATCCGGCCTATCAAACAATGCTAAGGGAGATCTCTATGAAGGATCAGAATCAAAAGCTGCATGCTAAGTATCATGAATTTTCTATCAATAGTGGGCTTATCTACTATAGAACAAGGCTATGTATACCAATAAGTCAGTCACTTAAGCAGAAGATATTGTGAGAAGCTCATGATTCCCCTTTCACTGGACATCCTGGCTATGCCAAAAGTCTTAATGCAGTTAGGAAGAGCTACCATTGAGAGAGGCTTAAAGGTAACGTTCTCAAATATGTCACCGAGTGTTTTTCTTGTCAACGTATCAAAGCCGAACATGTCAAGATGCCAAGAGAACTACAACCGCTCGACATTCCCTAAATGAAATGGGAATTCATCAGTATGGATTTTGTTGTAGGCCTACCCCAAGTCCAGGGAGGATACAACTCCATCATGGTTGTGGTTGACATGCTTACTAAGGTTGCACACCTTATTCCAGTAAAGACAAACTATAAAGCCTCAGACATTGCAAGATTGTTTATTAAGGAGATATTCAAGCTACATGGTTTACCCAAAAGAATCATTAGTGATCGTGACTCTCTCTTCACGTCACACTTCTGGAGAGCTATCTTTGAAGCTATTGGGACTCAACTCTGCTTTAGCACCGCTTACCATCCCCAAACGGATGGCCAAACAGAGCGAGCAAATCAAGTCATGGAGGATATGCTGAGGGCATACTGCTGTCATGAGCGGAAGAGGTGGATTCAATACTTGCCTTTGATTGAATTTGCCTACAATGCTTCTTACCAACAAAGCATTCAGATGACCCCTTTCCAAGCATTGTATGGTCATGACTGTCGAAGTCCCCTAAACTTTTCAGATCCAACCTTAAGGGTTGAAGCGTAAAGGCAAATGTTGGAAGAGATGGATGACCAAATAAAGTCAATAAGATAGGACATCAAAGTAGCCAAGGATAGACAAAAGGCATACGCGGATTTGAAGTGTCAAGATAGAATCTTCAAAGAAGGAGACATGGTCTTCATTCACGTACGCCCTAAGAAGAGATCCCTATCCTTAGGAGATTGCAAGAAGCTAAGTCCAGGATATTGTGGACCATACAAGATCCTCAAATGCCTACGGCCTAATGCTTATAGATTGCAACTCCCTGAGAACCTAAATGTTCACAATGTATTCCATATCAGCTTATTGAAAAAGTATGTACCTAACCCTATCCATGTACTTGACGATCAACAAGTTGTAATGCCTAGTCAAGGAGTCCTTGAACTAAGGCCTAACAGGATCTTAGATGTTAGGGAGAGACAGTTACAATCCAGAACCTTAAGAGAATACGTCGTCCAGTGGAAAGATTATCCCAAAGAGGATGCCACTTGGGTAGATGAAGGTACTCTCAACTATCAATATCCCTAGATTATCTCGAGATGAGGACATCTCGATTCCTCTAAGGGGGAGAGAATGTAACGTTCGCATAAACTACCTCTTGACGATAAATATATAACATTTTCTTATGGATAATGCAAATTTTTTTATTATTCCCCTCCCCCAGCCAACTGTTGTGCTGGAAGGGGAGGGGAATAGAAGGGATGCGGAAGCTCCTCAGTGGAGCTCGCGGAGTAATACGACTATGCATGCTGACACGAAGGAGAGGGAGGATCCCTCCCCTCCCCTATTTAAGTGAAGGGGGCTGCTGCCGGGAAGGAAAGGTACGAGAGACAGAAGATGAAGTAAGGGCCGCCATTTTGAAACTGAGGGAGAGAGAGAAGGCCTCATGGAGCTGCTGCTGCTTGACGGAAGTCCTAAAGCAACAAAGATTTTGAAGATGCCGTGTGCCATCATTGTAGAGAGGGAGAGAGTGAGTCTCTCCGTTGTCTCGTAAGGGTGCGAACTGGCCAACTACCTATCCTCCCAGAGCCTACCTGTCTTCCCAGCGCAGCCTAACTGTCCTCCCAGCGCGGCCGCCTACCTGTCTCTCCGTCATCTCGTAAGGGTGCGAGCTGGCCGCCTACCTGTCCTCCCAGCGCCGCTGCCTGTAGCCGCAACCCTCACCGCCTGACTACACGCCATTGTCGCCATCGGAATCATCCCCCCCCACGTAACCTTCTAGAAGCATAGAAGCTTCCAAAGGGGGGGGCCTTCTTAGCCCCCTTTTCCCAATGATGTTTAAACCACCTTCCCCCATGTCTTTAAAAAAAACCCACCTTAGGGCCCCTTCCTGTGGGATTGGAGATTTTCCCCCCAAAAGAAACTAAGGCCTAAAAGTTTTATTACATTTTTCCCCCCCGTGCTTAAATTCATAAGCCCCCCTTCTTGTGCCTTTTGAAACCCCTTTCCCCCCCCCCCCCCCTCTCGTGCTTAAATTCATAAGCCCCGCTTCTTGTGCCTTTTGAAACCCCTTCCCCCCCCCCCCCCCCCCCCCCCCCCCCCGTGTTTAAAGCATTATATGCCCCTTCCCATAGTTGGAACCAAACCCCTGTGTTTTTAATTTTCCTCTAGCCCCTTCCTCATTGGCCTCGGAATCATTCCCCCCCCCGTGTGTAAACCCTCATAAGTCCCTTTGCTCCTAATTTTCCTAAGGGTCCTTCAACCCTTACTTATAACCTTTAAGCTTCTATTTCCGTTGGAGTTTCCCCATTAGGGTTTTCCCTCCCGCATAAAAGGGTTTTGACCTTTAAGGTCTTATCTCCCCAGTTTTCCTTTAAATCCTCCTTAAGGCCCTTCCCTTGAGGCATATTGAAACCCCCTATCGAAAACCCCCCTTAAGCCCTTCCTTTGTGATCTTGAAACCCAGGAAAAAAACCCTTGGACCTTTGTTCTTTTGCCCCACTCGAAAAAGAGAAGAGAGTATTGAGGGCTTTTTAACACCTTCCTTTCCCGATCAAAAGTTTCGAGGGAGCCTTCTTAAAACTACTTTCAACGGACGGGGCAAGGGAGCGACGGTGGAATTCCGAAGAAGAGTTGTAAAGCTGCTTTCACATTCGAAAGAATATAATTGCGATGCCTCGTAAGAAAGTCCAAGGCGCAGTTGCGGGAGGCTCGTCTCGTGGCATCCACGTGGACATCTCACCCCAATCCTAGGTTTTCCTTCCTAAGTTTTAAATGTTGAAATTCAATCATGCAAGGTTAATTGTTGGATAAAGGATATATTTCTGTCCCAGATGTTCACGACGAAGAAACTTAGTTATCAATACTTTTAAATGAAATATGAAAATTAAGAAAGTGTAAACGCATCTCTAGAAAATAGCTTATGCATTGAAATGAATTATAAGACTAGATTATTATCCATTAAAATAGTATACTTCGGTTAAGCCTAGAAGTATAAACTGCATCTCGCACTATTAACCCATATCGCAATGAATCATCATGGAAAGTGCAAAGCATGAAACAATTCTTACGATGCATAAACTCTATGAAATTATCGTTGTCAACTTCATAAATTAACAAGAAAAAGGTTGTTTATTTAGCATGATTTTTATTCGCAAAGAAAAGGGAAGATTAGTTAAAATTAACCTAACTTATGCCTGACCTCAAACCGATAAGTTAGGGTTTTAAAAAATCAATTTTTGCATAGTCAACGAATCATGTGGAAGTAATCTCGAAATTATCTTCTAGAGTTAACCAAATTGGCATAAACCTAAAACACCTAAGCCGCGGAGTACTCCTTCAGAATAAGGTAAATTCTAAGAAATGCCTATACCTTAAATACTTGCCCACATTCATTGAATGTAGGAACAGTGAAATGTAATCGTAAAGTGAGCTAGGGTTTGTCCCTAAGAATCTTACAAGATGAAACTTGGAAACCCTAGGTCTAACGAGGCCATCCTAGTAACCTGAAACAGATTGTTTCGTGACTCCATTGTCTCATAGTTCGATGTGACGCTTGCGTAGCAAGTGTGGAGTCATATGATCTTGTGATTGGATCACAAGAGAATGGCCAAATTCTCGCAATAAGGTTGGCGGATCCTTACTCAAGTTATCTTGCAAGAGGATGAATAATTTAGTATCCTTCTTGAGTGTAACGTGTCCGCTAGAATCATTCCAGACATGTCTTAGCAGTCCATCGGGAAGGATGTCTAGAAAGCTCCGCACGGCACTCCTATGGAATGTTACGGGACTTGCGATCTAGGTCTTCCCGCGTCTGCCACATAGCGGAAGTATCCTGGCCGTTCCCACTTAGGATCGACTTGAATTTGGGTTTTCCTGTTTGGTCATTAGCTAGCAACAACTAGCGTCAGACCCGAGCGAACTACTTTACGCAGAAGCGCCCGGTCCGAAGCGGATTCACGCTGCACTTGGTTCAAGGAGAATGGGAAACGAGAGGGATGCAAGGTTCGACCTCTCTGCCATAAGGCATAGTCCCATTCCGTTCCCCTAAAACAGCATAAATCGGGTAGGATGTAACACTAGGTCATCGTCCTCGTTGTTCGCTTTGATGCTGAAGATCAACCCGCTGTTCGTCAAAGACCTTGAGAAAAGTTCCCGGCTAACCGGGACCACCCATCCATAGGACGGACCCATGGTCCCTCCTCCGCACTTTCCTCGGTTTTTTTTAGTTATGTAATTACCTATCACATTAGTTTGACATATAAAAACAGCTTCTTTGAATTAACCCTCTTATGCACTGGTTCCTTCACGTAATCTTATCACAGGACATAAAGAAAACAATGCCAAACAACTTCTTTATTATCATTTTATCCTTTTATCTTTGAAATACAAGGAGTTTCCCGCCCGTAGGCGTATTCATAATCCGCCCGAAGGCTATCCAGTAATCCACCAGGGATCACTAATCCAAGTTTCCGCCCGTAGACTAGTATGCGGGCCTCGAGATCCAATCCCGAGTCACGTTAGTCTCTTGTGCAGGGCCCGGAAGGCGAGGGATTTACAGCCATATCCCCCCCTGGCACCCAAGCGTCCTCCTGCTCCAAGCAGAACTCAACGGAGAGACCTCTCACGGCGGGTTTGGTCCACGTTCCCGGCGCGGCTAACAACCCCCTTGGTTAGGGTTAGGCAGGCAGTCGGGGGTAACTGAAGCTGCCTCTCCCTTCAAGCTTCAACCTGAAGTATTTAGATATGTTTTCCTCCTTTAGTTCATTGAGCAAACAATGCAAACAGTGCTTTCTAAACTGTTACAAGCACAATCAAATTCCAGTGGTCGTTTGGCTGGCAAACCGTTAAGGAGTGACTTCCTTTCCTCCGAATGCAACCAGCATTCGATCCGGAATCAATTGCAACTTGACAAGATTCCTATCATTCTTGGGTTAGGGTCATACCCTACCCATACTTTAGGTTTGTTGTGGTAGGTTCCAGCGACCATGTCGCTTTAGTTTATTGTCTGGTCATTTGCAAATACCTAACTTTCCTTTCCCTTGGCAATTATTTCCCAAGGAAAGTGAGTAACAGGATGATTACTCATCCTCTTGTAAGTTAAATTCCTTCAATAACTTGCCAACCTCATTTCGAGAGATGACAAAAACTTTCTTGTGGACAAATCTCAAGTCTATACAATGTTGCAGCTTTTTGCACATGTATTGCATCTAATTTCACGGGATCATTCCACCCATTGCTTAGCGTTTTCTGGTCACGGAATTTACCTTCAGGGTTTTAGGGTATTCTCCAAACCATTCCTAGTTATGTGGCCCATGGTACTAAAGATAGGCAACTCCGTCGGGGTTCCATCATTTTGAACGAATGATCCTTAGGATAAAACCTTAGATCATTTTATGCATAAGCACCCAATTGACTCGACATTCCGAATGTGTGTAAGATCTTAGGGTTTGCGGTTCTAACTTGGCAACAAATGTAAAACTAGGTCAATTCTTGCCGCACCAAACCCTAGTTAGCACTTGGGATACTTATCATATCGACTGAACCATGCCCAAATGAATCCCTTGTGGTTTACGTGATTTAGACAACACAATATACTTGTCTTGCGACAAGGATGAACCTTTCCCAAAGGTGATAAACTAGATCAATAGTTACGACTACACCAATACGTGTAAACATGCGATTCACTGCTTCTACGCATCACATGGTTCACAATAACCCTATCCTTTCTTGGCAAAGTAAAAATGCCTGATAATCTGGACACTAACTTTCCTAGGTCCTACTAGGATTTATGTCAAATAATCATGCCACTTGCAAGTCCATAGATCATTTTCGTGCCTTCTATTCCTTTTTGAATAACATCTTATGGGTGTTAACTTATTACAAGGAAGATTTATCCAAAAACGGGACATGCCATTAATCTTTCCATGCCTATTAAAAAGGTGTACCTCAATAATTTCAACCTTGTAATGAGGCAACAGATGTCCTAGGTTCGTCACTTTTGAATGCACAAAAGGAACTTACTAATAAGGTCCTGCGAATGCATAGACACCTTATGCTCTTTTCATTAACTCCATTGAACGTACCAATGATCAATTTCCATATCTTAGGCTATCTCTAATAAATGTTCAAATAGCCAATTCATTTTCCAATTGCACTTAACTTGACTAGTTGAATTCGAGCATGCATGAGTGCTTCCTAATTCGTGAAGTTATCGTGATTAATTCAATACTTTTGTGTGGAATCCAAATAGATCAAACCTGGACTTGTGAATTCCGGGAAATGTCCACGTATGCTCGGGGTGAACCTCCCGCATCGCACCTTGTGATCTTTCTAGAAGCCATCGCGAATTCGATCTCCAGTTAGCCTTTGTGGATTTCAACTTTTTACCTTGGCTTGCAATCTTATGACCTTGGCCCGTCTCCCTTGTATGCGCAATTCTCTTTGATATATGGCTTCCTTGACCGAAGTTCCGACTTGCGGAATTTGCCTTGGAAAGGCCTTAGGGTTCTTATGAGGTCCCTTTGACAATGGAGATTTGAGAGCTTTAATCCACCTTGAAATTCCGGGTTTAGGAAGGATTTTGTGGGCCCTTAAAGCAACCCCCTTCAATGGGCTTATGAGGAATTCGAGTGGGAAGGGCCTTTATGGGCTTCCTCTCTTATTCTTCAAAATCCTGGCCCAGGGATGACTGGGTGGAAGGGATTTTGTAGCCCCTCTTCTTTAAGTCTCGCGATAGACTTGTTGGTGATAGGTGAGAAGGCTCGTCGCCTCCTTCTCTTCAAAGTCCCGGGGTTGTGGATGGACTTGTGGGGGAAAGGTAGTGGGAAGGGGCTTTTGTCACCTCCTTTTCTTCAAATTCCGGGATAAAAATGGACTTATAAAGGCTCCACGGGAAGGGGGCTTAGAGAGGCCCCCTTAGAAGCTTCCTAGAGAAGCTTCTTAGGAAGCTTCTCCAGCACGTGGCCACGTTGGCAGAGGGGGGGGAGTAGTGATTCGGCGTGGCGGCGGACTGGGCAGTCAGGCGACAGCTATGGCAGACGGCGGCTGGCGGCTCCCTTCACGTGGCGACGGACCTAGTCTCCTCCAGCTCCTCCCACCCTCTCGTCCAGCACCCTCCTTCCCACGGCGTGTCCTCTCCTTCCACAGCGACGGCAGCACTCTGCTTCCCCCTTCTTCGGCAGCCTCCCCACAGTCCTTCCGTCACCGTCGCCTCCTCACGGCCCTCCATCACTGTCGCCCTCACTTCACGGCAGCCTTCCCACAGTCCTTCTTGCCTTCCCTCCCCCCCCAAGAGGGGGGGTTCTTATAGCCCAAAGGGGGGTGAGGGGTCCTCCCCACGTGTCAGTTGCATGGCCTCTCCCCCACGTCCTCATGCTTCCCTAGCCCATCCCTTTACCCCAGCCACACATCGGCTGGGGAGAATAATTAAAAAAAAATTGCTATAATTTCACCTTTATCCCCTTATCCTCCTCCCAAGAGGCTGTTTTCCCGCGGCCATGCCGGTTTGAATCCCCGACCCTATTTTCGCAAGGTGGAGTGTCTCTATTTCCCGCGTATGGCTGCTGGCACTGGTGATAATCTTTGCACGAGTTTACGATGAGAGCGGGAAGTTAATATTTACGGTAGGCAGTACGCGGAAATATTACATTCTCTTCCCCTTAGAAGAATCGAGATGTCCTCATCTCGAGATAAACTGGGGATATCGAAGATTGAGAGAGCTTTCATCCATCCAGGTAGCATCCTCCTTAGGATGATCTTTCCACTAGACGAGGCATTCTCTCAAAGTTCTGGATCTCAGTTGTCTCACCCTAGCATCTAAAATCTTGTCCGGCCTTAGTTCAAGGATTCCTTGACTAGGCATTACAATTTATTGGTCATCAAGTACATGACTAGGGCTAGGTACATACTTCATTCTTCAATAGATTGTTATGGAATACATTATGAACCTTTAGGTTTTCAAGGAGTTGCAGTCTATAAACATTAGGTCTTAAGCACTTGAGGATCTCGTATGGTCCACGATACCTTGGACTTAGCTTCCTGCAATCTCCTAAGGATAGAGAACTCATCTTTGGGCATACGTGAATGAAGACCATGTCTCCTTCCTCAAATATTCTATCTTGACACTTCAAATCCGTGTATGCCTTCTGTCTATCCTTCGCAGCTTTGATGTCCCAAGAAAGTGGAATCATGGGCTTCGCACAATACCTTCTAATAACTGGCTTGCTCGTATACATACTCTCGTCCTATAGTAGACAAGTCCACTACTGACAAAGAATTCACGATACTTAGCCTCTAGCTTTTGTTCCTGATCCTTGATAGAGACTTCCCTTAGCATCCTTTGATAGGCTAGATCATGGCATCCTTCTTCTCTAGCTAGCTCAAGTATTAGGTCGTTTGTCATGGACACCTTTGTAGCTAGAGATCTAGCTATTGATAGATTTTGCAAGATTAGTGAATTAAGGAATGCCTTGCGATTGAGTGCATCAACAACTACATTCTCCTTTCTAGGTCGGTACTTGATCTTAAAATCATATTCCTCCAATACTTCAATCCATCGACGTTGCCTCATGTTGAGCTCGTTCTGGGTAAAGTCCATTTGAGGCTCTTATGATCGGTTACTAGAGTAATCTTGTTACCCAACAGGTAGTGTCTCCAAAGCTTTAGAGCGTGGATGACAGCTAATAACTCCAGATCATGAGTGGCATAATTCTTTTCGTGACTCTTCAATTTCCTTGAAGAATATGCTGATGATTTTCCTACATGAGCACATATCTTAAGGCAAGCATGCTAGTATCAGTTACTACCTCTACTCCTTACTGTGGTCTAGAAGTTTTAGGATCGGTGCTGATACCAAACTTTGCTTCAACCTATCGAAGCTAGTTTGTTCGGCAGTTAACCATGCAATGTTTGCTTCTTTAGTAAGTCTTTCAAAGGTGCTGCAATCAAGGCATAGTTTTTGATAAAGACCCTATACCATCTTGTCAATCCAAGAAAGCTGAGTATTTCTTTGACAGTTGTTGGTATTTGGCCATCCTAGAACATTTCTAACTTAGGCTGGCTCCACTGAGATTCCTTTTTCCGATATGATGAATTCTAGATGATCATTCTGATGTTTGAGGAATGCACACTTCTTCATTTTTGCATACAGCTTTTGAGACCTCATTGTCTCCAAAACAATCCGTAGTTGAGGTTCATGATCTTCTTCCTGTTTAGAATAGACTAAAATGTCGTCGAAGAAGACAAGCACGAAGTCATCAAGATATGGCCTAAAAATATCCTACATTAATCTATTGAAGGTGGCAGGTGCATTTGTAAGGCCGAATGACATAGCCAAGAATTCAAAGTGTCCATATCTTGTATTGAAGGTCGTTTTTGGAATATCCTCCTCCTTGATCCTGATTTGATAGTAGCTTGACCTGAGATCAATTTTTGGAGAAGATCTTTGCACCTTGAAGGCGATCAAGAAGCTCATCTATTCTAGGAATAGGGTACTTGTTTTTGACTGTTGATTGATTCAACCCACGGTAATCAATACATAGTCGAAGTGTCCCATCTTTCTTTTTCTGAAATAGGACTGGAGCTCCCCATGGTGAATTGCTAGGTCGGATGTAGCCTTGGTTTAACAGTTGCTTGAGTTGTTCCTTCAACTCAATAGCTTCCGGAATGGACATCCTATAGGGTCTTTTCGCAATCGGCGCAGCTCCTATTACTGACTTGATCTCATGATCTACTTCTCTTTGAAGCGGGAGTTTTGTTAACCCTTCAGAACTACGTCCCCATATTCCTTCAGCCAAGTGACCAATTCACTTTACTTATTTATCAATATTCATAGTCAAGACAATCGGGAAAAAGTTCTATTCCATTCATATCAGCATAGCCCTTTCGTGGTACAATTATTTCTTGGGCCGATGAACAAGTTAATACATTAATTCGAGGAGAATAAGATATTATTGCATTCAGCTACAGGAACTGGGTAGTAGTACGGATTGGGGTCATTGATTTTCAGGAATCGATAGTTCATTGGAAGATTAGGGTATCTTTTCCTTTGATATCCATTCTTCTCATGACGTCCCAAAACCTTAATTCGGTCGGCAGGGATTCTTTGAATCACTTCCCCGTACACATACTTATTCTGGTTAACCCTTCGACCTCCGACCCGTAGGGTCGCGTTTGCGTGAGCCTCAATAAAGACGAACAGCTTCACGATCTTCAAATCCTCCATCCACTTGATTCTCTTCAAGTTAATTTGAAGGTACGCAGGTTGATAGGCAGTTATGTAATAGACCCCTATAACACCCATCCATCTCCATTCCACGTACACAGGTGATGGATTGTAAAGGCGGTCTAGGATGTTCATCATTTCAATCCTCTGTCGATAATCCGTGGAATGCATCGCGGTCATAAACATGACTTGGAACACTAAGAACTTGTTCCATGCTTCGTAATTCTGGAAGACAGCAATCAAAGTAAGGAAATGTTTGGGACACAACATTTGCTTTACTTCTTCTTATTAAAATTTCCTAAAAACAAGTCCTTTGTTGGTTTGCTCTGATACCAACTGTAACGTGTCCGCTAGAATCATTCCGGACACGTCTTAGCAATCCATCGGGAAGGATGTCTAGAAAGCTCCGCCCGGCACTCCCATGGAATGTTACGGGACTTGCGATCTAGGTCTTCCCGCGTCTGCCACGTAGCGGAAGTATCCTGGCCGTTCCCACTTAGGATCGACCTGAATTTGGGTTTTCCTGTTTGGTCATTAGCTAGCAGCAACTAGCGTCAGCCCCGATCGAACTACTTTACGTAGAAACGCCCGGTCTGAAGCGGATTCAAGCTGCACTTGGTTCAAGGAGAATGGGAAACGAGAGGGATGCAAGGCTCAACCTCTCTGCCAAAAGGCATAGTCCCATTCCGTTCCCCTAAAACAGCTTGAATCGGGTAATCGGTAATTCCGAGTCATCGTTCTCATTACTTGTTTCGGTGATGTCGATCGCCCTTCTGTTCGTCGAATGCTTTGAGAAAAGTTCCCGGTTGACTTTTCTCAAAGCATTTGACGAACAGAAGGGCGATCGACATCACCGAAACAAGTAATGAGAACGATGACTCGGAATTACCGATTACCCGATTCAAGCTGTTTTAGGGGAACGGAATGGGACTATGCCTTTTGGCAGAGAGGTTGAGCCTTGCATCCCTCTCGTTTCCCATTCTCCTTGAACCAAGTGCAGCTTGAATCCGCTTCAGACCGGGAGTTTCTACGTAAAGTAGTTCGATCGGGGCTGACGCTAGTTGCTGCTAGCTAATGACCAAACAGGAAAACCCAAATTCAGGTCGATCCTAAGTGGGAACGGCCAGGATACTTCCGCTACGTGGCAGACGCGGGAAGACCTAGATCGCAAGTCCCGTAACATTCCATGGGAGTGCCGGGCGGAGCTTTCTAGACATCCTTCCCGATGGACTGCTAAGACGTGTTCGGAATGATTCTAGCGGACACGTTACATTGAGTAAGGAAGATGAATTGGAAACTAAAGACCAGCCGATAAACTGAAATAATTGATGAACTTAAGGTTTGACCAAGTCGGGTTAATAGGGTACGCCCTAACCTAGGATACAGGGAATCTTGCCAAGTTGCAAGTCATCCCGGATCGAGTGTTGAATGCATTCGAAAGGAAGGATTCATTCACTTAGCAGTTTGCCAACAACAAAAAACGATCAATGGAAATGTTTGTGCTTGCTACAGATTCTAGAGCACTGATTGGCTTTGTTTGAATAATGAATTAAAAGATAAATGAATATCTATACTTCAGATTGAAGGCCTGAAGGGAGAGGCAACTTCAGTGTAATATTCCCACCCGTGAATATTGACTTCCCACACACCGCGTAAACCTCGTGCAAAGGTTATCCTTCTTGTTGGAATTGCCGGCAGTGTGATCTGTGACCTGCACGCGAGAAATCAGGACCTCCGCATTGGCAAGGCAAACCCGAGAGTTCAAACCCGCAAATCACACGTAAACACCCTCTTGGGAGGGGAAAATTGAATATTATCAAGGCAATTTTTTTTATTTTTATCCCTTTTCCCCAGCCGATGCACGGCTGGAGGAGAGGGAGTGTGGGGGGATGGGACTTGGAGGAGTCGTGGGCTGCATGGGGAGGGGGGGACCCATGCAAGGGGTCACGTGGTGGAGCCCTTCTCTCCCCCCCCTTGTCCTATATAAACACCCACTAAGGTGTTGAACAGGGGTGGGTGGAAGGACAGACGGCTGCTACCATCGCCGTGTTGAAGGATGGAGGAGAAGGGAAACGCTACCATGGAGAGAAGAAAAGGCTACCGCCAGCCGTGAGGGAGATCTGCAGAGAAAACGCTGCCGTGCTGCACCAGATTTCCGCCAGGCTGCCGCCACGATCATAGGGGTCTTCATCATAGTTTTTTTTCCCCCTGTCGTCGTCAATTTTCCCCCCCAATCATTACTTTTCCCTCCCACGTTTTCTGAAAAGGATAGAAGCTTCTTAGAAGCTTCTAAAGGAAAGGCCCTTAAGCCCTATGCACACGGTCTTTACCCAGTGGGGCTTAAAATCCCACACCTTGTGACGGGTATTCCGGCGTAAGGGAGAAGCGGATAGACTTGGAGGTTGTTTTGCCAAAGATAGGAGGAATCCGCGGAGTTCAAGTCATCAACGATGGCTCCCAAGAAGACGCAAGGCGCACCCGCGGGAGGTTCCTCCCCGAACTTACACGTGGACATCACCGCGGATCCACAAGCCCAGGTTCCATGAATTTATTTCCACATAAAGAAATGCTTTAAGCACGCTTAATTCCATAGGGAGAATGCATTTTACGCTTATTGTTAATTCATGTAGTAGTGATAAAAGTAACTTTGAGAAAGTATCTCTGTAAACGATGGATAAGGATTGGTGCATACCATGCAATTGGATCATTTGCATCTCCAAAGTTATGAATGTAAATCACTTACGCGCCCTATGAACTTAGTCGCAAATTGCCTTGTCGTGCATTTTCAAAGTGGAAGTCTAAAACACATATTGCCTAGGGTTAAAGATGAAATTGTTAAGTGCATTGGCCGTGAAGGAAAAGAGTATCTTGCATTTAGTTAATAACTTCCTTTGTTATGACTTGCATGAGGAAATTGTTAACTTCCATTGCACGGCATGAAAATGAAACTATGGACATTGCACGTTGCATGCAAAGATGTTTGTCAAACGGATTGAAGGTTGCATGTTACATGAACATTAACGATGTTGTATCTAAGGGTCACATGTTACATATTTGTCATGCGTAAATTTCATTTAATCGAGTTGCATTTGGAAAAGATTGCATGGCTTATCAAAGCATGAAATTCTAAAGCTTAGACAAAAGGGTTGTAGGCATGATTTTTTTTATGTAAACCCTAGTAAGTTTCATGCAAGTTATCATTCGTCGTGACCTTAGTAAGAAAAGTAAAGGGTTATTGCATACCTTAATGAACATAGATGTAACAAATCGTATACTTGCACAAAATGTGGTATCTAGCATCTGTTTACACCGTTAGAATAAGGTTAGAATCTCTAGGAAAGGATTGCCCTTGTCGCAAGACAGTAGATCAATTTATCTAAATCACCTAATCCGCAAGGGATTCGTATAGGTATAATTAGCCGATTCAATAAAAACCTCAAGTACTAGCTAGGGCTTGGCACGTTAGAAATGCAGCCAAGTATCGTACTTGGACACCAAGTCGAAGGCCTCAAACCCAAAGGTCCTACCCACCTTCCCGGAATGTTGAGTCAATTGGACGCTCACGCAAATAATGATCTAGGGTTTCTACCCTAAGGATCATTCGGCCTAATGCTAGAACTTGGATTGAGTTGGGATCCCTAGGACCGAACGTTGTCGGCCTAGTGCAATTAGGATTGGGTTGAGTAAGAAGACACCCTAAACCCTACTTCTAGTCTAATCAAAATTCCTTGACCAGAAAACACCGTTCAATGGGTGAAATGATCCCTTGGAATAGAGGTGACACTTGTGCAACAAGTTGCAAACGTCGCATAGCCTTGTGGTTTGATCACAAGAAAGCTTTGCCATTCCTTGGAATGAGGTTGGCAGGTTCTTGCGCAAGTTTAACTTGCAAAAGGATGAGTAGTCATCCTGTTACATCACCCTTATTGGGAAAATTTGCCAAGTTAAGGGAAGTTAGGTATTTGCTTGGAAGCAAATGATCAATCAATAAATTAAAGCGACATGGTCGCTAGGATTTACTATTAATAAAACCTAAGGTATTGGTTAAGTTGGGTTAACAGGGTATGGCCCTAACCCAAGGACAATAGGAATCTTGCCAAGTTACAATTGATTCCAGATCGAATGCTGGATGCATTCGGAGAGAAGGATTCACTCCTTAACAGTTTGCCAAATAAACGACCACTGGAAATTGATTGTGCTTGTATTAGTTTAGAAAGCACTGTTTGCATTGTTTGCTCAAGGAACTAAAGGATGAAAAGATATCTAAATGCTTCAGGTTGAAGGCCTGAAGGGAGTGGCAGCTTCAGTTACCCCCGACTGCCTGCCTGACCCTAACCAAGGGGGTTGTTGACTGCGCCGGGAAGGTGGACTGAACCCGCCGCAAGAGGTCTTTCCGTTGAGCTCTACTTGGAGCAGGAGGACGCTTGGGTGCCAGGGGGGGCTCTAGCCGTAAATCCCTCGCCTTCCGGGTCCTGCACAAGAGGCTAACGTGACTCGGGATTGGATCTCGAGGCCCGCATACTAGTCAACGGGCAGAAGCTTGGAATAGTGATCCCTAGCAGATTACTGGATAAGCCTTCGGGCGGATTATGGACAAGCCTACGGGCGGAACTCCTTGTATTTCAAAGATAAAATGATGAAATGATAATAAAGAAGTTGTTTGATATTGTTTTTCTATGTCACGTGATAAAATTACGTGAAGGAACTAGTGCCTAACAGGGTTAATTAAATAAGCTGATTGTTATATGTCAAATTAATGTGTTAGATAATTACATAACTAAAACAAACCGAGGAAAGTGCGGAGGATGGACCATGGGTCCGTCCTACGGATGGGTGGTCCTGGTTAGCCGGGAACTTTTCTCAAAAATCTCAAAGAGCAGCGGGAGGTTCATCGAAAGCAATGACCTAGAATTATGTTTTACCCAATTTGCGCTGTTTTAGGGGAACTGAATGGGACTATGCCTTATGGCAGAGAGGTTGAGTTTTGCATCCCTCTCGTTCCCATTCTCCTTGAACCAAGTGTAGCGTGAATCCGCTTCTGACCTGGCGTTTCTGCGTAAAGTAGTTCTCTCGGGTCTGACGCTAGTTGCTGCTAGCTAATGACCAAACAGGAAAACCCAAATTCAGGCCGATCCTAAGTGGGAACGGCCAGGATACTTCCGCTACGTGGCAGACGCGGAAAGACCTAGATCGCAAGTCCCATAACATTCCTTGGGAGTGCCGGGTGGAGCTTTCTAGACATCCTTTCCGATGGACTGCTAAGACGTGTCCGGAATGATTCTAGTGGACACGTTACATTCAGTTACCCCCGACTGCCTGCCTAACCCTAACCAAGGGGGTTGTTGATCGTGCCAGGAAAGTAGATCTAACCCGCCATGAGAGGTCTCTCCATTGAGTGCTACTTGGAGCACGAGGACGCTTGGGTGCCAAGGTGGGCTCTGGCCATAAATCCCTCCCCTTTCGGGCCCTGCACAAGAGGCTAACATGGCTCGGGATTGGACTAGTCTACAGGCGGAAACTTGGATTAGTGATCCCTGTGGATTGCTGGATAGCCTTCGGGCGGATTGTGGATAAGCCTACGGGCTGGACTCTTTGTATTTCAAATATAAATATGATGACCTGTTAATAAAGAACTTGTCTGATATTGTTTTTCTATGTCAAGTGATAAGATTATGTGAGAGAACTAGTGCCTAATGGGTTAATTAAAGAAGATGGTTGTTACATGTCCAACTAATGTGTTAGGTAATTAAATAACTAAAACAACCCGAGGAAAGTGCGGAGGATAGGCCATAGGTCCGTCCTACAGATGGGTGGTCCTGGTTGGCCGGAAACTTTTCTCAAATCACGATCGACAGCAGGAAGATCGCCAAAGAACATGAGCAACAAAAGCGTTGACCTAGAGTTATGATTGAACCCGATTTACGCTGTTTTAGGGGAACGGAATGGTACTATGCCTTAAGGCAGAGAGGTTGAGCTTTGCATCCCTCTCGTTTCCCATTCTCCTTGAACTAAGTGCAGCGTGAATCCACTTCGGACCTAGCATTTCTGCGTAAACTAGTTTGCTTGGGTCCGACGCTAGTTGTCATTAGGAAATGACCAATGAGGAAAACCCCAGTTCAGGTCGATCCTAAGTGGGAATGGCCGGAATACTTCCGCTACGTGGTAGACGCGGAAAGCCCTAGATCGCAAACCCCGTAACATTCCATGGGAGTGCCGGGCGGAGCTTTCTAGACACCCTTTCCAATGGAGTGCTAAGACGTGTCCTGAAGATACAAGTGGACACGTTATACTCAACTCTGACTTGAGCTAAAGTTTCCTTGTTTTTCTATTTACTTTGAATAATTTATCTATATTCTTCATACGATGGTGGGGGTATTACATTTCTACAAATAGCCCATTATGTTATCTGTAATATTGATAAACAATCAATACGTGACTTTACTTTATGTTTTCTCACAATCTTTCCTAGCCTTTATTTGTTCTGCAGTAGCATTTCTTGTATGAATTTTGGGTGCTACTATCGTGTCTCCTTTGTTACAACTATATATCATCTCTCACTTGACTTGGGTCTCACCTATATATACTAACTCTACATCAATATGAATGATTCTTTGGGAGCATGTCTTGTGTATCTCTCTCGTACTCTCTCTCTCTCTCAACATGGTATCAGAGCTATGGATGCGTAGCAACAACAAGGAAGATAAGTTGTTTCATTGTTTATACTTGATTGAATTCTTTGCACAAGTGATGATTTGATACATGAACTTGTTCAAATTAGAAGTATTAGTTAATTTTGTCGAATCCTCTCAAAATCGCTTGTCAATCGGAGTTCTAGATCAAAAGTTATGACAATTCAGGGTTCAAGACAACAATTCTACTCGAATAAGCGATTCTTTATTTAAAACTATAATTCTAATTACAGTTCGTTAATCCCCAATTACATTTCCTTAATCGCTTATCTTTGTTAATGACGTTGATTATGACAAGCGAACATCTTGCTATTTTTAGTGATGTTTTATTCTCGTTCACGTTCTTTGTTCGACCAAAATAGCACTTTTCTTATACGCCTCATCTCGTCTTGCACGTTACGTCTCTCTATTTCGGGCTTTCTTTTTAGTCACTCAATAATTTTCGTCGTTCTTACGTGCATCTCCCTATTTTGATTGTCACACATGTCAACTACACTCATCTTGTTCATGGTTTGCAGATTCTGCGATCTCATCTTATTTGTTTTCTCTCGAGATACAGGCATGGCCAATTGCGTAATTGTTAACGAATATCCGTCTGGCCAACGTTTGGTTCCCTTCTTCCAAGGACAAGGCTTTCTTGGGTGGAAAGCAAAGATGATGCTAATTCTTGAAGGTGACAAATTATTTGATATTGTTTTGGGCGACCTATCTTGCCCAGTTCAACCTATTGATGTGATGAATGGCAATTCTCTGATTACTGATGGTCCGTTATTTGAACAATGGAAAATTAATCATATTGATTGGATTTGTCGTGATAAAGGGGCTCGTCATTATATATTGTCTGCACTTCCTGACTCACTTATGTTGGATGTCTTTCATCTAGAAACCTCTCATGCTGTTTGGGAGTATCTTATCTCAACATTTGAGACGAAATCGGTCACCGAAATTTTATATCTCCAAACTCGTTTGAAGAATCTTCAATATAAAGTTGGTACTTCTATGCACTCTCATATCGAGGCTTTTAAAGACATTATCAAGCAGTTTGGTCGTCTCAAAAGGTTATCATTAGTCATGATGCTATATTTGATGAGAAGACTATGGGTGGCATATGGTCGTCAGATGTTTCAGATGGTACACAGTTTTTGCTTAGTGCATTTCCTTACTTGCTTTGTGAGTCTACTAATTCTGATGATCATAAACCTCCTTCACCTCCAAAGAAGATTGATGAAAATTTGGAGATATATGTCGATCTTCCTATTGAGATAGAGCATGGATTCTATTCTATTGAATATGATGCCTTTGATGATGCTATGTCTGTCCAAGAGGATCCGATATCGTATATGGAAGCTATTAATTTGTCTCAAATAGATCAATGGCAAGAAGCTATGCAAGCTCAGTACAATTCTTTAATCTCCAAAGGTACATGGATTCTTACTGAACTCCCCCCAAATCGTGTTCCTATCAAATGTAAATGGATTTATAAAACCAAGACCAAAGCTGATGGCTCATTTGATAAGTTCAAAGCACGACTTGTTGCAAAAGGTTACTCGTAGATTGCAGGAGTAGATTATCAAGAAACATTTTCTCCCATTGTGCGTTCCACAACTGTTCATATGCTTTTGGCTTTTGCAACACTATTTGATCTAGAAATTCACCAAATGGATGTTAAAACGGCTTTTCTCAATGGAGATCTTGAAGAAGAAATCTATATGGAGCAACCTGAAGGTTTTATGATTGCAGGAAAGGAGCATCTTGTATGCCAGCTTCATCGTGCATTATATGGATTGAAGCAAGCCTCTCGTGCTTGGTATATTAAGATTGATCAGTTCCTCACATCTAAAGGTTTTGTTGCATGTTTTGCTGACCCAAATCTTTACATCAAAAGGGAGGACAAATTTTTTATTATTCTTGCTATATATGTTGATGATACTATTCTTGTGTCAAATAATATTGCTTTCTTGGATGCTATGAAGAAGCTTTTATCGATTGCATTTGAAATGGTGGATCTTGGTGAGATACATTCTTGTTTGGGTATTCATGTTCAACGACACCGACAACAAGGCATTCTTCTTCTTCACCAGACAAAGTTTATTAATGATATTGTTAAGAAGTTTGGGTTGACAAATGCGCTCTGCCAACACTCCCATTCTTTCGAGCTCTACCAAGGGTACATCTACAACACGCAATGAAGAATCACCCATTCATCAACCTTTTGCTAATCTTGTTGGTTGTCTTAAATTTATTAGTTTAAACACAAGACCAGATATTTTATTTGTAGCTAACGTTTTGGGACAGTATCTTTCTTCCCCTTCCACTATTCATTGGAGTGTTGCAAAACATATTCTTAAGTAGCTCAAGGGTACTAAGGAGCTTGGTCTTATTTATCGTCATCGAGAGGATTCTTCTTTATCTTCTTCAACTTTTCTTGACCTTATTGGATATACAGATGCTGATTAGGCAAGTTTACATTTATCCATGCCATCTACAAGTGGGAATTGTTTCTTTGTAAATGGATGTTTGGTTTCTTGGTCTAGCAAGAAACAATGATGTGTTGCGATTTCTACAACTAAGGCCGAATATGTTGCTACATCATTAGCAGCTCGCGAGCTAGTTTGGCTTCGACAACTACTTGCAGATTTGGGACATCCTTCATCCTCTAATAAACCTCTTCGATGCAACAACCAAAGTGCTATTAGTCTTACCAAGGACATGCACTTGGTATTGTTCCAAGTACTTGTCTCACTGATTGAGGCATGTATCATTGTATTCAAGAAAACTTTATAGTAAATCATTTTTGTATCATAGATATGTGTAGGGGCTCGGGTTTTTCCCTTGTTCTCCCCAAGGGTTTTTTCACTCGCAGCCAGAGACCTTTGTTTGAGTGGGGATGTTACAACTATATATATCATCTCTTACTTGACTTGGGTCTCACCTATACACTAACTCTACATCAATATGAATTATTCTTTTGGGAGCATGTCTTGTGTATCTCTCTCGTACTCTCTCTCTCTCTTAACACTATTGCTATGGCCATCATCTTAGAGAATCTATAGCCTCCTTCTTGAGTCTTTGCCAATCATCTACATCTAGCCACTCAGGCTTTGAGGCGCCATTCTTAGAGTGCCTTGCATGCATCTGATCATCTATGTGACATGTTTGCACGCATACACTCCATCATCCACCCAATAAAAAAACCTATTTGCCACAGTACTAAAAACTCCTTATGCAAAGATGTCACTGTATATTCCTTTCTCCCCTCTGATATATTCTTCCAATGGTCCAAAATGTTGTGCCTAAATACTTATTGAAACAACTCTCTCATGCGAGACATCACCCTTCTTCCCTATCATTCATGATCACAGCACATGTACTGTCATCTACAAGGTATCCATACCTTACTTGGGTACTTCTAAGGTGTGTCCTCTCCCACCTACAATTGTGCTCTTGGGCATAACCATGAGACCCTTGTATATATGATGTACCCATAGGGGTAGTATCTCTCGGAGTAGCACCCATAGGGATGCCATCTGCAAACAACTAAGTAAAATGCAGAGTAATTGGAGTAGATATCTCTACAAGTGTGACAAATCCTAGAGGTGACAAGTATCCACTAGATTGATGAGACAAAGACACTATATCGGTGCCTCCACAACACCCACTTGAGCCACCCTCTCTGAAAGCTCTGCATGAGAGCAAGGAGTAGAACCCTTCTTTGGAACTGATTGCAATCTCACAACATCCACATCTTTACAGCACCCCCTAGAACCACTTCCTTTGTTTGGGGCTAGTCTAGGGCATTGACTTTGTCTATTGGAAACCAAAGCATCAGAGCGTGCACAAAATGGCCTGATGATGTTTGAGATAGATCCTAGTATGCCATATCCCTAAATTCGGCCATTTGATCTAGAGACATACATGTGAATATCTCCTGCAACTCCTCATCGCTTATCCCTCAACTCATCCTACTGTCCAAGTATCCTCAAAGATAACTTGCACAAACAGAAAATGATGCTAACATAATCAATATAAAGATTTAGGTAAACACAATAATAACTATGAAAAAAATGATGCTAATTAGAATGCATATTCTTAAGTACCTTTAAAAGAAAATCATCAATGAATTGAGCAGGCGGATGCAAATATGACCTAGCGTATGATCCCATGTCATTCTCCTAGCATAACTTTGCATACACTGGAAGGCCTAAAGATAGGTAACCACAGAAGGAGGAGTCCACTTCATTCTCAAAATTTCCTAAGAACAATATTCGGAAACATGGGAATTTCCCATAAGTTTGAGACACGTGGTCAAATCTTTGGATTTGTCATAACTTGAACAGTATAACTCCAAATCGAGCGCTCTATAGCTCAATAGGTTCCATTTTTCAAGCGTTTTCCAATGATAGGTTACATCATATGGTTTCAAGAAACTTATGGGCATGTTATCTGGGTGTCACCTTTTTAGTAATTAAAACAATGGGAATTGGGAATTCCCAAACTCACTAATATTTTGTTTAAGCCTCCTGTCTCTTCGTCTACGGTACATGTGCCTACCTCCTCTACATGCTCTAAGCCCTCTTTAGTCTTGACTCTCTACAACATTGACCCCTCCACCTACATACCCTCCTCGTCTATGTTGGGAACATTGCTTTCATCATATACTCTCGCACAGCAAGGAATTGACGTCACAACATACCACCATCAAGGGTATCCAGGATTTGGATAAAAGATTACCTATTTAATGGGCACATATAAGAGTGAACCAACATTTGTGATTGTTTCATGTCGTTAATAAATTTTTTAAAAATAGGCCATGTACCTATTCACAATGGGCGGACAGGAAAAACGTGTCACGCAGATCCGTCTATCTTTTCTCAGAATCTAATTTCAAAAATCCAAATAGACCTTATCGAGTGGTTTTCCCATCTCCTTCTAATACCACTTTGAACCAATGTACATCGAATATGATCATGGTGAAGCTATGGCAATCCACTGAGATAACACTTTGTAAGTTTCCAAAATACTCCATCTCATCTAGAATGGTATTCAGATCCGTGGCCCCTCGTCAGTTCTCTTGCTCGAACTTTGCCATGACACCACAATGTATTATGGAGCACATTTGTTTGATGCGCTCAATATGGAAATGTCACCTTTGCAACCATGCCACATTGTAGCTATTGTACTATATAGTAAAATAGTCAGATTAGTTGTTGTATATAAAATCAAGATACGACAGGTTATAAAACATGCAGTCACCTTCGGACTACATCCTCTCGACAATTCCCACTCCTCGATATAGACCTTTGCCCCTTCACGAGAAGCTGCGATCAAAGCTCTATGTAACCCCTAAAAAGACATAAACCGCGGCATCTCCTCCAAGCCTTTAGGATATCCAATTGGTCAATGTCATGTAGTGCGTCGAAATTCTAATCACACTTCTTCCCATTCTTTTTTGGCCTGCTTCTACCTAAAAAGCCACTTCTCCATCGATACATGATGTAACATACACAAATGATTCACTTTCTCCTCCATTGAAGCATCCATCCTTCTTTCTACTCCATTTCCAACCACCACATCTCCGGTCACTCTATCATCGTCCTTTAGCAGACTGAGGTAAGTTACTCATGGATATATGTGTGCATCACGTGGGTTCAAAATAATGTATTTTTAGAATACTATTTTTATATAATTTTTACATATAGAAGACTGTAATATAAAGGGGTTATTTACAAGTTGAATAGAAAAGGGTCATGAAGTCTAGATCATCCTAGACAAAATGATAAGTTAGAATATATTTTTAACTTAATCAACACCACAATCTGTATGGCGACAAGACTCCTAAGGAGCTCACAAAGATGCTTGCCAAATTTATGTACGTAAAGACAAGTGATTCTTCATCTCTTACCAAACTAGCATATGAAAGCTAGGAAACAATAGATTGTTGTATTAGAAGAACAAATATAAAATTGATTCTCCATTTTTGTAGAAGGGATACACACTTAGGGCAACTTTGATACATTCTCGTAGAAGCAAAATGATAAATCTAATGCCCAAGTCTTGTGGAATTGATACATGGTTAGGGCCATTGCAAAATGCATATTAAGTTGAATAAAGACAAATGCAAAGTAGAGAAGAGACTATGTATGTACTATGAAAGAAATGTCATCATTCATAAATTTTAGTTTACCTCAAAATCTCTCACACATGATATGTAAATGACCTTATCATATGATAGAAAATTCATGTTATCAACTCCGTAGATTTCACGTTGTAGCTTATGTTACAATGTACATTGCATCCTTCATACTCAAACGATTGGAATTATAGTTTATAATGCCAAGTTTTGCAACTATAGTTACATAAATTGCGTATGTATAGCACTGGAGAAATCCTAGAACTATTTATTTAAGTAAGAAATTCATTTTTTTGTACATAAAAATTTAATCAAGCCTTTATTTACTTAAGTAAGAAATTCATTTTTGTATATAAACAATTAATCCGGCCTTTCTCTATATCTATAAAATTGGGATTGCACCTTTGAAAAAATATTGATATCATGCGCATGAAAAGGGTATTTAACATTTCCCTTTTCTTCATACTATAAGGTAGGAAAATGATGGTTTTTCCTCCAAATTTTGATGAATTTCTTTCAAATTGCAATAAAAATACCCCTTATGTTAGTGAAGTGCTATAAATTTTTCTAAATTTTATCAAATAGTATAAACCTTCTATTGAGTAAATGTGATATGCTTAGATGCTTTTAGGTGCATATATCATGGGTATAAAAAGAATAAAATTGACAAAAATTATTGGTACACAACACAAATAGTAAACTAGACAAATAGAAAATGTAGAATTATCTCTAGACTTATTAACTTTCTAAGTAATAATATTCTATACTTACATTTATATTTAATAATTGATGTGATGAATAGGAGAAGCGATAAATTTTCAGGAAAGAGAGCTTAGAGATACTCAAAAAGAAATTAAGGGTTGACCCTCATAGTTGATTCAATGCCAAGTTTGAGCTAACAAAGGGAAAATCCAACCATAGTTACATCCTCTTTTTTTTTTTTGAAGGAGAAAGCCATCAAAACTCATGACCTACTTGCTTACCCCTAAATCCTCCAAGCAAAGAGTATATTCATAATCCACCTCCTCGAATGTCGATCTTCTTCAATAAGAGTTATTCAATGCTTTTCTCAAATCAACTCAAGAATTTTTAGTGATAGTTTTTCATGAGTTTTCTTTCCCTTTTTCCATAATATCATCATTAAGCTTCTAATATAAACCATTTTCCTTTTGATCCTCATTGACTTATATGTCCTCATGTAGATCTAGTTTGATTGACAGCCAAATGATAAATCTCCATCGTCCTTTTGACTTCAATTTTCATGTAGAAAATTTTGAAAGATTGAATTAATGATGTTGTAACTCATTGAAGAAAAAAAAGAGAAAGTGAACAAAGAGCAAACAAAGAAGAAAAATATGCAAAATCACCAAACATCACACATAGGTGTTTTCATATTAGATATGCTTGATAGCATTGATTGGCTTGCTCCACAACTTAACCTCTTAACCCCAGATCTTTCACCTCATTTGTACTTTGAGAACACCAAGGGAAGGACATATATAGCAAGCTTTTTCTAGCTCATAGAATGCTAAGCTCGGCTAGTGTTAGTACTCTAGTTAGCTTACAAGTGGGTCTAGGCATGTTCATTTGTGGGTAGGGTATTCATAACTCATTTGTTTATAGCATTTATGGCTAGCCTATTAGCATGCCATTAATTCTATTAGTTTTTCATCTCCTAATCATGAGCTCTATTAGAGTTTGATGGAGATAAAGGAGCTTTGATTGCTTGCTAGTGCAAAACTCTAACACTGAAACTCAAATACAATGGTACCAAAAAACACATACTGATAATAAAATATAGTTAGGGTAGCTAAGAGAAAAAAAACACAATGAATCATGAAATGAATGAACTAGAATACAATAAAATGCTCAATGTAACAAACACACTATGTAGTGTGAATAATGACCCTTAAACTTCTTGTCTCAAGAACTATGGTAGATCATATGAGCTAGAGAGTGTGTCCTACTCTAATGCATCTTAAAATGAAACAAGGTAGCCTCTGAATGTGTGTGGCAACAATAAACACAATGGAGAGAATCTCGATCAATATTAAATAGAAGAGACAAAACAACAAACTACAAATACAAATGTTGATGACACGGCAATAGTTTAGGCAATAGTAGAAGCTAGAAATGCAACATTGTAGGAATGTGGTTATAGGTGCAAATTGGTTTATAATTGAAAATGCACTTATTGTAGATGTGGACAAACCAATACAACAACATTTATGACTATTTGGCAACTCCTAGACATGTGAAATAGGGTAAATATTGATAGGATAGTAGTTGCGAGGTTGGAACAACAACCACTCAAACATGAGCACTAGTTGGCAGGGTGTGTGGACTCCAAAATAGAAATGGAAGGTTGAGTAGCAAGCATTAGATGATGGTTGATGATGATGGACAACTCCATCTGAGATAGCCATTGCAAATGGAGTGCAGAAAACAAAGTTTTGGCACATATAGACTGCAAAGATGAGATTGGTTGAATGGAGAATAGTGTTAGATGTGATCCTTACATCATTATGTCATATTTCTCTATAGTTTTTTTTCTATCTTAATTCCATGGAACAAACAAACTAATGATGCTATAGAAACGTCAATTCCAAATAAGAGGATTCCTCATGATCCAACCACCATCTCAACTAGTCGTTGTGTTACGATGGATAATATTCCCTAATATCAATAGCTTTTTTTTCTCAACCTCAATAGATTTTCATATCCCTTAACCATGGAGATGATTATTTTTGTTATGATTACCTTCAATGAAAGTAACTAGAGAAGATGTCTCCTATAACTATATATTAGCCTATGGACATATCTGTGCCACTCACATATAATTTCAACTAGAACCTATATATAGAGTAGGTCCTTAAGTGTGGCATATAAGTAGGGATTTTTAAACCTCCTAGCATAAGACCATTCTCCTAAACCACGAGTGCATCTTCTATGCATAAGATGACAAGCACTTTCGTTAGGAATTAATTACATGTTGGTTTTGAATTGTAGGTGTTAAAGCTTGTGCAAAAGCTTAATTTTTCATATCTAATCTAGGACATGATTGTATTTGTTTCATAGTTTTAAAGTCATCAACATGGCATTTGTAGAGGGATGAATCTTTAAATTCAGTGCCTTAGGCCTTGTATTCTAGTGGCTTGCTTGCACAGTGTGTATAAGGAAACTTGAACAAGATTTTAACATTTAATGATGGACTACTTTGGTTCCTACTTTTAGTGGACTCTAACGATAGATCATGATTAAATTGTTATAGGTATATTTACAAATGTATGGAGCATATGTGATGTGCCATCAAAAGCACATATAGTGTATGTTTCATGGTTTTTGCAATTTGAATGCATAAGATGCGGTAAGATGGTATGATGGGTAGCCAAAGTAGCAAAACACATGACTAGAAGTAGATTTTGGTACACGGCCTAGTGTTGATTTGCAATATCCAAATGTCTACTAGTTGGCACTAACCAAAGCTCATGTAAAGGGTCTTTTGATGCAATAAAAAGTATGAATACTTAATGAAGTTGTGTGCATTGGTGAGATGGTAGCTCACGTTTGAAAGGGCACATGCACCATCCACTAGCGAGGGTTCGATTGGCAACGGGGATTTTTTAAATCAAGTAGAAAATATGAACCCTTCATGACAATTCCTTGATGTCAATTGTGTCCGTGGGTAAGATGGTAGCTCTAGTTGGAAATGGTACATGTCCAAGTGATGATAAACTCATCATTAGACAAAACACACAACTTGATGCTATTGCAATGACTGAGGTGGCACCTACCTATGTGACTATTTATGATGGATACAGAGCATGATGATGTAGACATGGCTCCATGTGGAGGCATACCAGAGGGTACTGACGCAATGAGTTTTGAACTACCAAGGTCGAAGGAAAGTGTTGGTCTAAATCCAACCTCATGCCTCGAGAACTGAAGAGGCACACACCCTTTGATCATATCATGCAATCAACTTGCTATTTATAGCACCTCTATGTACATTAATATCAATCCAATAATCTCTTTAAACACCATATTGAGGAATATGAAAATTTTCCATAAGTTTAGGACCTATGGTCAAATCTTTGGATTTGTCATAACTTGAACAATATAACTCCAAATTGAGTGCTCTTATAGCTCAATAGATTCCATTTTTCAAATGTTTTCCAATGATAAGTCACATAATATGGTTTGGAGAAACTTATGGGCATGTTATCTGGGTGCCACCTTTTTAGTATTCAAAAAATGGGAATTGGGAAATTCCCAAACTCACTAGTATTTTGTTTTTATCTCTCTCTATGTTCTGCATGTCTAATCTTTGATCCTCTCTCTATTATGTTTTCTCTACTTGACTCTAATAATGGGAGGCCTCTTGACCATGGCCTCCCACATGGTATCTTTTGCCAAGCTCTACCCTGGGACCTGATGCCCACCATAGATCAAGAGGAAGAATAATATCAATAGCCTGTGCAAAATTCTGTAATTGCCCCAGCACACTCTAGAGGGGCCAATGCCCACCTCTGACATGGTGAATGCTAACCATGATACGATGGTTGAAGATGAGGATAATAAATTGGAAATTTTATCTACCATAGATGATGTTGGGTCTGCTCTCCCTGCACACACAAAAAAAGAAGCCAACGAAGAAGCTTGTGTTGCCGCATAAGAATATTCTATTATTAATAACTTCCTTCGTTGTCTGGTACCGCCTCTTCTTGATGGAGAAGTCATTCCTCCTACGCCCAATGATATAGAGGTAGCATGTGTACAAGCCATTCTTATTGCTCAAGGCCTTGACTTACTGGAAGCAGAAAATGAAGGAACTCAAGAAGATGTCGAAGACAAAGAAGGATCAGCACAACCTGTAGTAGCCGATGACACACCTCACAATGGTCATGATACAACCAACATCACAAATGAAGAAATCAAAGCCTTTCCTCTAGCAAGTCATGATCTTGTGAACGAAGCGCTAAAAGTAGCCCAAGTAATAGCCATCTCTAGAGACACCTTTCATTTGATGCCCAACAAGGCCATGGTGGATGATGCCCTTTGCCATGCTAGTCGATGTTGGTGCAAAAGATCTTGCAATCATTGATGCATGTGCCACAGATGTTTTTTCCAGCGACATTTCTTAGTTTGATACCCATCACACTAAGGATGGATGCTAGCTCGGATCAAGACGAAGGATCAATTCTAGAATTGTTGTTGTTGCTCCTGTTGATTCTCATACTAAGCACTTTGATTATATTCTTGATGTGTCTGATGTTTATAGTGGATCTTTTGATGTTGCATTTGACACCCCTATCAATCAAGCAGATGGAATTTTTTATGTTGTTGATTTCCCTGTTCAAGACAAAATCTCAAGCCCCAAATAGCAGGTCAATGAGGCTAAAAAAGACACTACCGATGATCCCCCCGCCCCACCCCCCACTCTTATCGGCCCTATTGTAGATCTGACCTTCCATGTCTATCTTGCAATGCCTACCAATGCCTATGCAAACTCGTCAGCGTTTCCAACCAGGAACCACAGTGAACGTGCCCAGTTTCGATCAAAGGGGGGGAGTTGTACTATATCGACCTCAAAAATCTTATCGCAAGTGCAAGACAGAGTTCGCGGATGCAATAGATTCAAGGGAGCACGCATCAAGCTGAAGCATTCTGATTTAATTTTTTTATTTTCATGTTCATCAATTTGTTATTGATCCCGGATAATCAATGTAATAGTCTATAAGCTCCAAGTATAAAGCTATAGACTGGAATCCTTTTCTATTTCAGCACTTCCATCACTTGATGGATTAAAAAAAAGAGCACTGTCTTATTCCATATAGGCACGACCATGCTCTTGTAATAAGCTCAACGTAATGAAATAAAATCCTCTCGGCATTCAACTGAGGGGGGGTGTCGGTCCGAATCGAGCCTCATGCCTCGAGAACTGAAGAGGCACGCACGCCTTCATATCATGCAATCAATTTGATATTTATAGCACCTCTATGTACATCAATATCAATACAATAATCGCTTTACCTATCTCTGTGTTCTGCGTCTAATCTCTGATCCTCTCTCTGTCATGCTTTCTCTGCCTGACTTTGATAATGGGAGCCCTCCTGGCCATGGCCTCCCACAGAAAGTGCATGGGCTATCACCGATTGCAGCAAGTAAATCTTGTGAACGTCTAACAAAGTTCGGTAACTTTTGCGAATGTAAACGTCTGAGAAAGTTCTGTAACTTTTTGCTAAGTTTTGGAGTGCACAGAACATGCTCGCAAATGGAAGATTCACTCCGTGTTTGGCTCACATAACCCTCACATGCGAACATGCTGGTGGGAAGGCGCTCTAACAATGTGCATTGTCCTCAATAAAACGACATATGTTCAAAAATATACGAGTCGATTCAAAGCGCATCCATTCGCATTCTTCGTACATCATCTGTTCGTTCATCCTTAATGTGTGTTGCCCTTAGCCAAAAGGATACAACGAAACGGGTATAACACTATGTACATAACTACACAAATAATATAGGTCTATGCAAATGGGCTGATTCGCGCGCACTGCACCATCTCTTCATTCATCTCTTGCGCTCTCTTTATACCTTGGCAGTGTTGCCAGAATCAATGCGAGTTGTGTGGAGAATCTTAGCATTATGCTTGAAAGGCAAAGCCAAAGCCAAAGTTTACTGATGCAGTCCATCGTGATTGCAATAACGTTGCACCATAAAAGTATGAGATGGTCTCTGAAATCAACACCACTTGTTGGATGGTTGAGGAGTCTGTCGAAAGCTCGAATTCAAGCCTGGCACAGACAGTTCAATGACTACCATATTGCTACTAACAGAACTCTCTATTCTCGCTGCAGCTGCTGTAAAAAACACAGATTTGGCTGCCCTGATGTCCACCATAGCTGCCAGGGTTTAGCAGGAGCTGCATGGGAGTCAAAAGAGGTGAAATCTTGCTTTGGCAGCTTCACGTGTCGCTTGTTGTAGCTCTCTAAAGAGATTGCAGCCCTGGCAATTCCAGCATGGCTAAGGCTCATCTTGTTTTACTACATGGTATCATCAATCCCACCACTCGTGCGTGCTTGTGCTGAGCACTTATTTTAGAAACATGTGTTGTCCTTCAGCGCTGACAGCCCACCACCCACGTCTTATCATCTGGTACTCCTCGTCTTGACGTATTCAAGCACTGTTTCCGGCCACCGTGTTGTTTGACGTCAATAGCGTTGTGCATTAAGTGCCCCATGCTTGACACCATCCGAATGGCATTCTCTGCAGCTCTCTATCCATCTATGATCCTACCTCACCTTCCTAAATGAAGCAAGCGAGTGCAACATAATCGTGCAACGTGGCACCATGAGGCCACGTCTTTTTCCTCCATTGACATTTTCAACAATTCCTGTCACTACTAGGCCCAATTCCGGCATCTTCATGCTCACCGTACTATCGTTGCCTATGCCGTTATAGAAAGCGCAGATAAAAAACATCACCTCACTCAATGAAGCCCTTTTGCATTCCCAGAGAACAAAGGAAGAGCCAAAGATTACACTATAAATCAAGAGCATGCAATGTGTTTATGTTTTTGGGGTCACAAAATCAAGTACTCAAATCAGGGAGAAGAAAGAGTGACGAACGACATATATGGGCGTGCTGTCATGCCATTCGGCAATTCTTCCAAAACTGTGTCTCTCTCACAAACTTTATGATAGGTCTTTGGAAGGATCTCCAGTTCTCGAACCGTGAATAGGAACTGTCCTACTGTGACCGTCATATACACATGAGAGACCAAACGTAATGACATTCTAACCCAAGTTAATTTACATCGAACAACAACATATCGACGCCACAATTCATACTGATGATATACACCTCCACGACCATAATGAAATAGGCCCCCAAGGAAACTGGTCTAATAAACAAGCCTTCTAATACCATACCAACCCTTGTCGTGAGGAACGCTGTGTAGACCTAATCTGTTATAGGCACTACTCTTCCAACTTCAATGTCATAGTCCTCTCACTCTAGCCTTGTCTCCATACTTCTAGGTGGACCAAAACCCCAGCTCAGACATATGCTCTCTTCCTCCCTCTTGTCATATCCCCTTCCACTCCTATTGGCACGCGCTCTTCTCTGCGCTCCTAGGACTCCTCGACGCATATATTCTCCCGCTCTTCCCTGCTTCTCCTATGGAATGAGAGCGATCCCGGCCTGTATACTTTTGAAGGGTGAGCTAAGCTGGATATCTACCCTCCAACAAATTGAAAGTGTTTAAGCTTTCCTAGCTTATGCTTTATTAGCATAAGGTTCACGGCCATTTGTCAATTCGTATTCCGGAAGAGCGCCATTGCAGGCGCCTCAAGGTAAAAGTAAAAAGTTGAAGCTGTGTTGCACGTCATGTCTAATTTAAGTCTGCCACCCAGTTTTCCAGTGGTTTTTTTGTCTATGATTCCAACTATTTAAGCACCAGTACATATTTTTGATGAGTGCCTTTAAGGATCGCCCTACTACCATACTCGCGAGCTGTACATTCAAGGTCATGTTTACCACTTTACAATACGAACGCCTGTGAACCACATTTATATCCACTCCGCATACGTACCTTACTGATTCTGTGGCACCTCCAAACATGCCACGTCATGTAGCATGCGCTCTAATGCCTCTGGGAAAGGCATCTGCCACTTTCCACCTCAAGTTAATTTGAATGAAGCAACCGCAGTACTGCTAATTAAGCCCACACACAACGCCATGAAGGCATTTTTTGTAACCACAAAAGCTACAAATGAAATTTGTATCTCTTGCAAATGCAGTATTAATGCTGCCTTAGGCAGACTACATACCTAGTCAAAAACACATTATGTTTTCTCATATAGATGTAGCCAGGAAGTATGCAACTAGAAGCTAAAAATATCCCGGTTTTTATGTCCTAGCTATCTTGGTCCAATTTCAAATGTCATTCAATCCTCAAAAAATGATGAGGATTAAAGTTTGGTCCTTGAGGAAATTGACACATCAAGGTCTCCAAGGAACCCTGAAGGGTTGGTGGAAGAGATTGTAAAGGGTGCTTCATGGCAAAGTGGTCAGAAAATTACTCACATCATCATCAAAACAATGAAGTCTAGAGAATTTTTTTTCACATTACAACATATTGTTTTGAACTCTGTAAGGTTTTTGGCCCTTGTGACTGTGAATTCTAGTTTCAATAAGAATAAAATGAAGGTTTAACTAAGCCTTATAAAGGCTAATATGAAGAAATATGATCGATTTGCATATGTGATAATGGTATTGCTTTCTCATGCATCAGCGAAGTTTGAAAATGGTAATTTTCAACATTGATATAGCTCATGAACTAGCCAAGTACATTGGCATGTTGCCAATGTATCATGAGTTTCATAAGTCAAGTCTATGGTTTATTGAAGAGTTCCCTACTTCTATTCTTCTTGCTCAATCCTCAAAAATATTTTTTTGCCCTATTTTGGAGCCAAGAAGATGGAAGAAGAAAAGACTTGTCCTTCCATTGATAAACACTTTTCAAGAAGGTAGAGTGTTCTTGTTAGGAAGGGGTGATGATAAAATTTCATTACACAAGAAGATCTACTTTAGGAAGTTAATGGCATTTCCATAGCTTTAGAAGAAGAGTCTCATTTGTACATATTGAAGTGATGTATATGCACGTAGTTATGATGAAAAGCCCTTGTAAATGCAACCTAAGGAAACCCCTAAATGTACATGCTTGAAAATATAGAGGATTGAACTTTTTAGGGGCAAGTTCATGGTTACTACACTATAAGGAAATGGAAGCATAGTGATGTCTATTTTTGACGAGATTTAGTGGTCTTGCTAAAAGTGGTGGCATGAATGAACAATGATACTTTTAGTGATGCAAATAGCAACGCTTTGCGATGCAAATATCGATGCCATACTGCGGAAAAAAATGTGGCATTTGATAACCATGAACAGTGAAAGAGAGGAAGAGAGCTCAAAGCAACGGAGATTGCGAGAGAGAGAGTGAGAGAGGCCACCATCGCTATCCACAAAAAAGGAGATGACTACAAAGGAGTAGGAGAGGGAAGTCGCAAAAGAGAAGAAGAAGAAGATCATGAAGGGATTCTTCTTCGAGTATTGAGGTAAGTGCATTCTCTCTTCTCTCTTTGTCTCTCTCTTTTCTTATCTTCTATCTTTCTTTACGACCATGAACAATGAAAGAGAGAGGAAGAGAGCTCAAAGCAACGGAGATTGCGAGAGAGAGTGAAAGAGGCCACCATCACTATCCGCAAAAAAGGAGATGACTGTGAAGGAGTAGGAGAGGGAAGTCGCAAAAGAGAAGAAGAAGAAGAAGATTGTGCACAGATTCTTCTTCGAGCTTTGAGGTAAGTGCATTCTCTCTTCTCTCTTTATTTCTCTCTTTTTTTATCTTCTTTCTTCTAGTTTGTGGAGAGAGAGAGAGAGAGAGAGAGAGAGAGGGGGAAAAGGGAGAGAGGAATAGAGATAGAGGGAGAGGAAGAGAGAGAAAGAGAAAAATAATTAAAGGGAAAATAGAAAGAGGAAGAGAGAGAAAATATATATATGCACATATAAAGAGAGAGAGGGAGGATAAAATAAAGAGAGGGAGGGAGGGAGGGAGAAGGAGAGAGAGCAATAAAGAAGAGGAAGGAAAATAGAGAGAGGGGTGAAGAGAGAGAAAGAGAAAAAAAGAGAGAGGGAATGAAAAAAGAGAGAGAAAGAGAAACATGGATAGAGGTAAAGAGGAGGGAGGAAGAAATAAAAGAAAAGGAGGGAAAATAAAGAGAGGGAGGGAGAGAGAAAAACATATATAGAGAGAGAAATAAAGAGGGATAGAGAGGAGAGAAGGAAAGAGAGAGAGAGAGAGAGAAAGAGAGAGAGGGAGGGAGAGAAAAATAGAGAAATATTTATTTCCTTATCTCGTAAACCATTTCTTTCTTCCTCTCTCTCCATTATCTCTTTCTCCCTAGCCTCTCTCTATTTTTCTCTCCCTCCCTCTCTTAAAGACAGAAAGTACAAAAAGAGGGGGAGAGAAAAATAACAAAAATAGAGTGAGGGAGGGAGAGATAGAGATAGAGAAATAGAGAGAGGGAGAGGAAAATGGACAAAGGGAGAGGGAAAGAGATATTGAGAGAAAATTGGAGAGAGAGGGAGAAATAAAAATAGAAAGAGAGAGGTGAAGTGAGAAGTAAAGAGAGATGGGAGGGAGATAAAAATAGAGATAGAGAGGAAGGGAGGGAGAGAGAAATGAATATAAGGAGAGAGAAGTTGAGCAAGGGAGAGAGAGAAAAATGGATAGAGACAAATATAAAAATAGGAAAAGGAATGGAGATAAAAGAGAGGAAATATAAAAATAAAGAGGGAGAGAAAGGGAGAGGGGAAGAGTGAAGTAAAGACAGAGGGGAGGGAGATAAAAATAGAGATAGAGGGGGAAATGAGAGAGAGAAATGAAGATAGGGAGGGAGGGAGAGAAATGGAAATAGGAAGATAAAAATATAGAGAGTGAGAGGGCAAGGGAATGGGATAGGGAGGAGGAAAAGAGAGAGAGATAGAAAGAGAAAGAAATGGTGATAAGAAGAGAGATATAGAGAGAGGGAGAGGGAGAGACAAAGGAAAAGAGAGAGTTATAGGGGTAGAGATAGAGAGAGAGATAGAAAGAGGAAAAGGGATATATATAGAGAGATATATATAAAAATAGGAAAAGTGATAGAGAGAGAGGAATAGGGATAGAGGGAGAGAGAGGGAGAGGCAAAAAGAGAACTAAAGACAAATAGAGAGGAAGCGATGAATTGAGACTAATTGTCTCTTTGAGAAATACTTTTTCACAAGCATACTCATGATACAAACTCACTTCTTAGTATAGTTTGTGAATAAAGTGACGATTGTTGGACCAATCCATACCTAATGTATGTTTTTCTTGAAGCGCTTCATGTAAACCCTAAAAGATTTTATGTGACAATGGACTCATTGAGATGACAACATGGCTAAAGATTAGCTAGTATTAAAGAAATTTGTATATATTTTAGAGTGACTGTTAATGGTGGATTATGATAACAAGATATTGTGAATGCTGAAGGATCACCGCAAACTAATAGGAAATGTGATAGTTGAAATGTTGAGATATTTAAAATCACACCTACTTCATTCTCTTTAGAAGGAGTGGTGAGGGCTCAGGACAAGAGTCCCATGAGCACAATAGGAGGATGTGCTGCCTAAATTTTCCTATAAAGCATTGTACTTGCCTTTCATTTTCATGAATATCTGAAGGTACTTTTGTCCTTTCAATTAAGTAACTGAGTCATTGTCCAACCACACAAGACTATGTTTATGAGTCCAAGTCTCAATCTTTGAACCTAATTCACTTGTGTGACATTCTACCTTCAACTCTATGTCTTCATGAGTTCACTCCATACCTTCAAGCTACCATAGCCATGCTAAGATCCATGCATTTCAACATGGTATTAGAGCCATGCTGAGCATGGCATTGATCCTCCATCTCCCTTATCGAGCTCAACCTGAGCTCATGACTTCATGATCAACTCCATTTTCACCTCCAACTTCACTCAAGCCTCTTGTCTGCCATAGACAAACAACACATACCTCTGTTGGAGCTTCTTAATCTCCTTATTTAGGCCATAGCTCTTGAATCTTTCTTTGAGGGATATCTCCCTTAGGTCAGGGTGCAGCCCTTCATCATGTCAATCCCTAACATTATCATCTTATTGCTTTAGCATTGTCATCTGAGCAGTCCAATGCCTATTTTGTTCCACCTCTACGTCATATAGTCTGCGCCATACATACTGTCCTCAATGTCGACGCTTATCATGGGGCATTCAAAGCCTATGATATGAGCTATCCTCTCACCAAATATTATCTCAAATGGCTATCAGATTGAGCGGCTGTCGTCGTTTTTATCAGACGGGTCTGAAACCCTAATAGAGTCCTCCATAGCCAAAGGTACTCAAGCCTATCCTTTACTTCATTTTCTCTTTTCTAACACTTAAATTAATTCATTTTCACTTTGATGTGACTGAATATTGAAGTTCCACCACATATTTATGCATCAAATCATTGAGGAGGAGAGTTCTTGGCAGATTTGCAAGCATTTCAAGAAGAATCAAACATAGTGTCTCTTGACACTTATCCAGTGACTCTTGTCGCTCATGTTAGCTTTGGCTTACATCACATCTGAGATTTTTTGGGCTACTTCAGCATCAAATCAAGGAGAGGAATACAACATTGAAGTTCTTGAAGACCTATTGAAGATTTTCCAAGCATTTGGCTCCACAAGTATCCCTTGATACTAGTCACTTAGTGCTTTTTGGGCACTTGTGCTAGTTAGCACACTCAAGATCATTTCTTTTGCTACTAAAATCTCAAAATTTTGGAGTTGATTTGTTGTTGTTCCTAAAACTCCAAAAATGGGCAAGGACTCTCCGATGGTTTGCTTTAAGGGGGTCGAGTTTCACACTTGACAGACCCGAATCAAGCTTATCCTAATGAAGAAGGGTCTTTGGGCCATCACAAGTGGCAAAGAAAAGAAGCCTCATGATGCGGACCTAGCAGTCACTTGACAAAAGAATAATAATAACACTCGAGCCATTTTCAAACTGGAGCTAGATGACAACTATATCCACCATGTGGATAACTGTGATACTTCACATGATACATGGAAAGACTTAACACTTTGTTTGGTGCACAGTCTAAGTCATCAAAGTATGGTCTCTTCATTGAAATTTTCAGGCTTGACATGAAGTCCAACACATCACATGCCACACATCTAAATTACATGGAAGGACTTCTAAGTCAGTTACAGGAATCAACATTAAAATGGAAGAAGATGTTTGCATTGGTGTTCTGCTTAAAAGTTTGCCTCCTGAATATAACAATTTATCAATAACCTTAATCAATATACCAAACCTTAAGCTTTTTGATATCCAAGCATCACTGTTAGAGGAGGAAAATAAGCTAAAAACTAAGGAAGAACCAAGCACCTTTAGAGATGAACAAGTATTATATGTTGGCAATAGGCAAAAAGGCAATAAGGACACACCGAGAAGTTCTCTCATGCAAGAAAGAGGTCTCAGATGGCCTATATTGTTGCACGAAAGAACAAGACGACCATGGAGCAAAAGAAGAAGAATAAGAAGAAGACCACCAAGAGAAGGAAAAATCTCGTCAGTCTTTCTATTCTGATAGACTTTTATAGCCTTGTATTGCCTAGCCCTAATGCTTTTGACATAAGCTTGTAAAATCCTCATGTAGCCTTGTACTACAGCCTATGTACACTTTGTGAGGCCTCTGTTATAGCCTCTGGATGTCCACCACCATGTTTGTGATACCCACACTTAGCATGTTCTATGATAACCTGTGGCATTTTGCCATGTTTATGGTGTGCCCACACTTTGCAAGTGTTGTTTTCACTAAAGCCTCTACACACTTTGTACTTATTGTTGTGATTGAGGAGGGGTGTTGAGTTATTTGCAATCACACACACTTTAGTATCTTTAGAAGGAGCAATGAGGGCTTAGGAGAAGAATCCCATAAGCATAGTAGGAGGATGTACTGCCTAGACTTTTCTATAAAGCATTGTACTTGCCTTTCATTTTCATGCAATATATGAAGGTACTTTTGTCCTTTCAATTAAGTGACTGAGAGTCATTGTCCAACCACACAAGACTGTGTTTATGAGTCCAAGGCTCAATCTTGGAACCTTATTCAATTGTGTGACATTCTACCTTTAACACTATGTCTTCATGAGTTCACTCCATACCTTTAAGCCACCATTGCCATGCTTGGATCAATGCATTTCAACATGAAAATGGGATATAATAGAGGATGGATGGAGCCATGGAGAAGAAAGTGAATTGTTTTTGTATGTTACATTGTGCATTCTTGGAAAAGTGGCTAGGTAGGTACAAGCATGACAAAAGAGAACAAGAGGCAACACAATCAGAATTTTGACATGGTGAATGTTAGTGGCATGTTTGATATCCAAGGGCATGGAGCAGATCCCACATTTCATGTCTATGAGGTGGTTGCATGATTCCCTAAGGAAGTCTCTAGGAAGGAGTGGGAGTTATCGAGGGGACATAGTCCAAAGATAAACAAGTGCTCTCATTGTTGTTGTATTTAGAAACTCTATGGGATAAAAAACCCAAGCATTTCAATGTGTAATATAAATTCTACAGTGTGGCATGGTCACTTGGGCGAAATTTTTGAGTGAAGTGAGTGCATTGATAAATTAGACTATGGTTTCATGGTGAAGTTTGAGCAAGAGGGTCAACGGCAGGCCCACAAATTAGAATATTATAGTAGATGAGATGCAGTATTTTGACACCATAAAGTGTTATTTCAATAGATTATTGTAGCTTCTCCATGACTATATTTGATATATAATGGTTTACAGTGGTGTTGGAAGGAGCAGGGGCAACCGTTCAACGAGGGTCATCCAAATTCTTGGAGGTAAATTTTGACAAAAGATGGAATGATTTGCGTGACATATTTTTCTTACCAAGTCAGTGTGAGTAGAAGCATTGTCTTGTTAAGAAATTTTTTCACAATATGAAAAAGTCATAAATGTTATTTTTCTTTTATAGCATGCTTATAATGAGTTTCAAACAAGTAAGCTTCTACCCTAATCCACAACAATCTTGCTGGTGGTATATTGTGCCTGTAACACCTCGGACACCTTAAGTGTATGATGAATGCAATATCCTTAGCGTGGACTTTGAAAGTATCTACGTAAAGGAGTCATTGTTGTTGGGGATGGGGGATGAGGACGACTTCTGGCATATGGAGGAGATAAGCATGAGCAATCCAAGGGAAGAGATTGGAGTACAAAAATTCTTCAAGAGTAAAGTGGAATCTTCTTTCTTTGGGGACCTATACATAGATCTTTCAATGTATGCCAAGCTATGTCAAGAGCTTATCACGGAGCTATAGAATCGTTCATATTTGTATCCGTTTGTTCTCAAATTCATTGACTATTTGCTTATATTAGTACTTTAATATATATTTTTAAACTTACATACTTATTTGCATATACATGTTATCATGCTTTACTTTTACCCTAATATTGAATGCACCAATATTAATTATTGGTTGTACATGTCACTATAGATGGTTCACAAAGCATGATGAGCCAACACTACACAGATGAAGAGGTGCAAAAGATCTTCACACATGTCTCCTAATCAGATGGCATACTTCAACAAGGACATAGCAAACTAAACACCATATTAGGGATATATGGAAATTTCCCATAAGTTTGGGACACGTGGTCAAATCTTTGGATTTGTCATAACTTGAACACTATAACTCCAAATCGAGCGCTTTATAGCTCAATTGATTCCATTTTTCAAGAACTTTCCAATGATAGGTCACATCATATGGTTTTAAAAAAATAATGAGTATGTTATCCAGGTGCCACCTTTTTAGTATTCAAAAAATGGGAATTGGGAGTTTCCCAAACTCACTAATATTGTCTTAAGTCTAGGAGTTGTCTCAATTAGTATCTATGCATTTTACCTTAGCACACTCCAACGCATCGATCTTGAGAAGGTAGAATCGATACTCTAGGTTCACCATAGAGGCAACTCAAGGATGCCTTAGTCAACTAGTGGCAATGGTGATTGTGGTGGATACCTCCGAGAGCGAGACTTCCTTTTGTCCCTATTCTAGGTGTGGTGGAGGGGGATGCTATGGAAATATAAATGTTGTGATCCCACAACTAGTTGCTATTCCTCACTCATGTACTAATTCTAGAGAGGGTGGCTTGGGTACATGTTATAGAGAAACTCATACAATGCCCATCCCCTACCATCAAACAAGTAGACACTTATCACCTCTCGGATTTGGTAGACCTATAAGAACTTCCACTACTGTAACGCTAGGTTTTTCTCAACCATCTATGGGTAGCACTCCTATGAGTGTTACGCCAAGAGATTTCACCCTTGTAAATACACAAAACATATAGGAATCTCTTGGTTATGCAAAGGAAGGTAATCATAGGTGGAAGAGAGCATACCTTAGATGTACTCTAGTAGGATAGAGATCCTTAGTGGATGAGAAAACCAGTGTCATACACATGAATGATGAGGAAAGAAGGGTGATTTCATGCATGTATAAGTATGCCAACAAGTTTTTAGGCATGACCTACTTGGTCATTGGAAGAATATACTAGAGGCTAGGAAGGACTATGTGCTAGCATCCTTGCATGAAGAGTTTTTAGTACCTACATCAGCTGATTGATTCTCCATTAAATAGATGAGGATTGCATGTGTGCCTAGATGTTACACAATCGGTCAAACACATTCAAGGTAGTTAAGAATGGTACACCAAAGCCTGAGTAGTTGCACTAAGAGGATTGAAAGAGACTCAGAGAGCAGGTTGTAAACTCTCCAAGGTGATGGTAGTAGTAGCAGGAGACAATGAGGATATGGCTAGAGATGACAGTCATGTACCATCTCACGAGTGGCAGTCATAAGACTAATAACCTTATTTTATATACTTCTTGTACTAATCAACTTATTTCTAACAATGCTACTTTGTGTTTTTTGCCTCAGCACTCGATCACAAATTGGAACCCTACGGGATTGGAGACTCAATATGCAAAAATGCATGGTCTTTTTATACTCATCGATAGATTATATACATATAGCAATTTGGTAAGTCATGCCTCTTTCATGTTTCCAATTTTTAGTACTCTAGATTGATCTTTAGTTGCTTATATTGCAAAGTTCTTTTGATGAACTATTACGTTACAAATGAGTTGTCAGACAATGATGAGTTGTAGCAGTCACTTGGATTCATCGAGCATGCGATCCTCGCTTTTCTAGCCATATGCTCCATGTAGACTCTTTCTAGTAATTTCATGTAGCTTTCTTTAGATACATTTCTTCTAATTTCTCTTTCTTTGTATGGACTCACATTTTGTAGTGTTTATGGATATTTTTCTATGTTTTGGTCCTCCTCTCTATCACTCCATGTAGTTCTATGAAATGTCATATTAATCAAGTGATTGGTTCTCCACTAGAGATGGATGAGAGTTGTATGTGTGCCTACATGTCCCATACATTGTCAAATGTATGCAAGGCACTGAAGAGTGGCATACAAAGCTCGAGTGGTTGGACCAAGAGGATTGAAAGAGACTTACAGAGGAGGTTGCAAACTCTCGAGGGCAATTGGCAACAATAATAGGAGACAACGAGGGCATAACTAGAGATAAGAGTCATGCACCAAGACTTACTTGGAGTTCAAAGTTAACTATTAGTTATGTTCATTTTCTTATTTTATATACTTTTTTATTAATAACCTTATTTCTAACAATGTTACTTTTCCTTTTTTCCAAAGCACTTGATTACAAATCACAACCCTATGGGATTAGAGACTTGATATGAAAAATGACATGGTCTTATTATACTCATCAATAGATTGCATGCACTTGGTGGTTTGGTAAGTCATGAATCTTTTATGTTTCCAATATTTAGTACTCTAGATTGATCTTTTATGTTGTAGAGTTCTTTCAATGGGCTATTACATTACGAATGAGTTGTAACAATCACTTTGATTCATGGAGCATGTGACCCTCCCTTTTCTAACCCTATGCTCCAAGGAGACTTGTTTCATTGATTCTATGTAGCTTTCTTTAGATACACTTCTCCTTCTTTATACAAACTTGCATTTTGTGGTATTAAAGGATAGTTTTTTGTGTTTTGGCTCCTCCTCCCTATCACTCCATGTAGTTCTATGAAATTTCATCTTAATATTATACTTATTTGAAAATTAAATTGATGGACTCATTTCTAGCAAATCATCATCTATGTTTTTAGATAATAGTTATATAGTCAATTTGTAAATGATTTATGAAACATTATTTAGCCCATATGGCTAGAAGGAGCAACACTACAACCCAAAAAAATTTCCTCTTTGCAAAATAACTATGGCTATTTACATTGCAAAATATCTTCCAATGTTAGCTATTTGTGTCAGAAAATACTCAATAACCATCATTATCTATGCTACAATTGGTGATGGATCTTTAGTGACATATATACTAACGTTTTTAGTAACAATGAGGGAAACTTTTTACATAAATAATTTTATCAATTTAAGTGTCAATATGGGGCGTATATGTTGTAGTGCTACTTATAAATTGTGATATGCATTGTAGTTTGAGTTTTGAATTTATGTGAGAATTATGGTTGTATCAGAGGGAAAATAGCTAGAAAGAATAATTTTATGTTTCTTTCTCGTTTCTTTACCGACTCCCATCAATGTATTCATATAATGTATGCAACCCTACCCACGCCACACAATATAATACTCACTTAGATACCTTTTCTAAGTACAGGCATAACTTGACAAGCTTCACTTGTGGGTAATCTTATACTCCGATTAGCAAGACAAGTCCCCCTTCTCTCTCTATGCCAGGTGTGGCATCAAATCTAGATATGCTCCCACTATCTACTATATTGATATCACCATCTCTTTATCATCCTTACCCTATGATGTATTCTAATGTTTCCCTTCTTCTCATTATTCTTTGAGACTTGATAGCTTATAGAATATACTATCAAGATCCATGTCATATTATAAATTATACTATTATGATCCTTGTCATCATAGGATTATCACTAGTTGTTAGTAACTACTATTATCTTAATCAATAAATCATCAAGCCTAGCTAGGACTAAGTCTCTCAAAAGATTCAAACACAATAAGCTCAAAGAGGTTTAGCATTTGAAAAATCATACAATAAAGACATGGTGAGGCCAATGAAAATAAGGAAGGATATACTACTCCGTGGAAGAATGCATTGGATGTCTCACCACAAGCCAAAGTAAAAAAAATCAAATTGCAAGAATAGTGCTATCATCTTTTACCAAAATATCTTACTACTATCAACACCTGAAGGAAACTGGATACTTAACACCAAGGGCATCATCATTTGGAGTTACACATGCAAAGGATAATGGACCCATAGAGACTTATATCTATGTTGGGGTGTTCATTTAAGGCTACTTCATCAAATACCACAACCATGAAAAACCATGTTACCTAGGTACTTTTCCATTACAATTTATTCTTCTAGATATGAATGTACCATCATTTCTATATCTAGTAGGAACTTAGAATATATTTTTGCAATGAGTGATATAGATATCTATAGATATATCTCGAAGAACCTTAGAAGGTGAATAATCATCTTGCTTTGTATAAGATGAGCCATACTTTGCAAAAGGCACTCAGTAGATAATGGATGTGTTAAGAGAAATTTTATATTAACTACTATTACAAATATATACTATTATGTCTACTTATGTAACCGAATTATTATAATTACTAAACCATGAAGGACATAGTCCTCCTTCCTAACAAGACAACATGAACTAAACCATGAAGGACCTAGCCCTCCCTAATAAGACAATAAGGGACTAAATATATAATGAGAGGATTCAAAATGCTAATGTGCGCAATTACAAATGTAGATATATCTAGGAGAACCTTAGAAGGAATTTAGTTATCATCGTATGTGTAAGAGGTAAGTCCTATTTTGCAAAAAGACACTGGGTAGATAATTGATGTATCAAGAGAGAAAAATTTTTAAACAATATATTAGGGAATTTGAGAATTTCCATGCACTTTGGAAACCCCCAATACCTTTATTATTTGACCACATGGTCAAATCTTGTTATCTTACTTAAAGGTGGAGTTTACCCTAACTACTATGTAAGCTATCTTTCCAAATCCCACTTTCAAATATGGATCAAGATTTAGCCATGTGGTCAAATATTTATCACTTATTTGAAATTGGGACTTGGGAAATTTCCAAATTCACTAATATGGTGCTTTAAACTATTTTACAAATACTATACTATTATGTCCAAATATTATATAACTAAACCATACCCCTTTGACCATTGTTAGTATCCTAGCTTCATCATTCTTCAAATTGCATGAATTTACTCACCTTAAAACCATTCCAATTTGAAAGGTGATAAGTCTCATTATCATAGTTTGGATCACCTTGAAAAGTTTCTTTAAATGTGTGATCAAACTTAGCATTACATCTCATCATTAAATCTCCTTTTTAGTTTCCTTAACTTTTATTGTAGCTATAAAAGCCTATCATTGTAGGTATTTACTAATGAATTCAAAGGGGGATTTTTTCGTTCAATAAGAAGCAAAGCATCTATCCAAACACAAAGTAAAATAGCATCAAATTTCTACCACTCTAAATTGTAGTATGCCCCAAAGAGTATATAGTTCATGTTGGAAAATAGATAGCAATAACGCTAGAGTGTGAGAAAGCAAAAGGGTTGATTAGATACTTGATGTGTCATTGTATTCATAAGTATAGTTTATATTAAAGTGTCTCATTATGAGGTCAATGTGATAAGTGGATGGTAGGTGGGAAAAGTGCCGATTTGGTAGGTACAAAGTGGATAAGAGGATGGGGAGATCCATAATGAGATGCGGTGGAAAAGAAAAAGTAGATGGATAAAGTTTGTTGGCTTTCAGAGACTTACACATGAGAGGACTATATCGTCTTCCAACATCCCCCTTAAGCTAAAAAGGACCAAAGAAAAAGAAATTTGTAAGTAAACAAGTGCAAGAAACGTGATTATTGTTGTAGCTAAGTGCAAGAAATGGGATTTCAATACAAATAAAGGCTACTACATGTGGGGTGAAATTTTTCATGAGTTACACATTTTGTTAGAAGATCTACCTAGTTATGACCACTAGTGTCGATGATGTATGGGATTGTAAAGCATTGGAAACTCCATCACATATTAGAGGGTACTTATAGAGAACAATTTCCACAAGATGAGGCATTCGAAGGGATTACATGTGTTGAAGTTAATCCTACACATGTATCATGTGAACTAAGAAGGAATCAATATTGTCTTTAGGCTCAAACTTTATCTACTAGAGTTAACCATAGATGATCACACCTCACATGGTTGATGAAGCATTGTAAAGAATGCTAGCTTCTCCCACAACATTACCTTTGGAGTGGTTTGACAATAAATGATCACCGATAGAATCTGTTTAGAAATGCATTGAAGAAGAGAATAGTAGACACCAATATGATCTATGTCCATGTAAGAAAACTTCCTCCTAGTTATTTAGTCCCAATCATCTAAAAGAGATGGAACATGTGGCTATATAACATATAGTGAAACAACATATCATGGGTAATTACATGAAAACATGCTTTGATAACAACATCCTAGACTAGGCAATCAAGGCAAAGAAGTTTATCGATAGTGTAGTAGCAATGGAGGTGCCATTTTGTGAGGATAGAATAAGAAGATAAAGTAAAGAAGAGAAATCGAGAGAGAGTATAGTAGAAACATAGTAGATATTACAATATCAAGAGTTCAAACTCAATGTGAAGATAATAAATTAAAAAGGATCACTAGAACACTAAAGATCATAACACACACAACCAATAATGCCTTACAAAACTAGTGAGGAGAAAAATTGAAAACATCAATGTTATCACATAAAATGCAGTCAATAAAAGCATCAAATTTAAGTAGTTCCAAAGAGAATACTACATAAATATAAAACATAAGTAGCTGATAGTAGAACATGAGCTTAGAGTGCTAAAAACTAGATGAGTAGTAGTAGATAAGGGTTGACTAGGTAGCTGTAGTCAACAAAAGGTGGATTCGTAATGAAAAAGTGTGAGGGTAAACTTTTCTCTATTAATAACAACATCAAGATCCCAAATATGAATGTCTAATACCATGTCAAAAGTGGGTGCAACAATGGAAGCATGTAAATATGCTATGATAGACTGCATAACAAAAGAAGACTCTTCAACATCTTGTAGCCACCTTACTAGGTATGAGAAGGAGACAAAGGATAGTCTACCTAAAAAGTTAGTTGGCATAGTTTGAAGGCTATTTGTAGTAGGTGTAGTTATTCATCTACATGCATCTCGAGTGTTATCTTGATGATGCTTCTTGATGGGAATTATTAGCATACTTATCTTAGGTATATCCCTCTCTTGGGTTACACCCTTGCTTGAAAGGAAATCTGCTCAATTTCAAGATCTCAAAGCTTTCATTTGAGAAATATCAACTATCTTTGGAAATATTGATAGAGATAGAGTTGTTGATACTAGACTATGAAGTCCATGACAAGAATTTAGATCGACATTAGTATATACATCTAAATTCTAATATCTCATTTGCAATTTGAATTGGCATGAGGATTATTTAATTAGAAAATCTCTTTTGGGATTGAATAATGATATGAAAGATCCCCTCTTGACAATTTGGTTTGAGATAAAATTATGATGTTAAGGATCTCATGTTGACAATGTCATAGGTTCACATATTGAGTGACTTTATTTCTCTAGAATTATAATGACAATCAATTGTTTGAGGGATGCTAAAAGTAGCATGAGGCTTCATTAGGTCTATATATCATGATATTAATAGCCTCCTACGGGAAATAGGAAACCAATCTTTAGCCTATATATATTGATGAAGCTCAATTTACCTTGTTGCTAGCTCATGAGAAGCAACGAGGACATGCACTTACATTATGTTTGTATTGTGGAGACCTCAGCATATTTCTCAATGCTTTCCTAATAAGAAGCTATAGTACAAATCTCTATAGTGCTCTCATCTTCGGAAAATATGGATGCCTAGCCATGGTAGCAGCCATGCATACTTTATTGGAATGGGCAAATAGTGAGATAGTGGTTTGAGATGTAAAATAGTGGCATCACTATTTGCGTCGCAAACAACATCACAAAGTGACGTCGGTCTGATAAAGAAAAAACTTCAAAACCCAAGCGGGGCGTTTGCCGCAAACATTTTCAACAGAGAATGAAAGAGAGAGCAAGAGAGATCATCGTCTTGAGAGGGAAAAGGAGAGCTTCTCATCATCGTCGGCATATACAAATAAGAGAGAGAAGTGTGCAAGGGAGAAAGAAGGGACATTGCGAAGAGGAGGCGAAGAATCCATCCTCCAACCTTTGTGGTAGGTACACTGCCTCTTCTCACTTTGTTCTTGTGTTTTTTTCTATTCTTTTGTATATTTTTATTTGTAATGAGATGCATTGAGAGAGAGATATAATGATAGGAAAGGAGAGAGGGAGAAAAAGGAAGAAAGAGGAAGAGAGAATGAGAGAGAGAAAAAGAGGAAAGGTAACAAGTAAAGAGAGCAAGAGAGAATGAGAGAGAGAGAAAAAAGAAGGATGAAGGGAGGCAAATAAAAAAAGAGAAAGAGGGAGAATTTGAAAGGTGGAAAGAGAAATAAAGAAGGATGAAGGAAGGTAAATAAAAAAAGTAAAGAGAGAGAGAAAGAGGGGCAGGGAGAGAAATAAAAAGGGGTATAGATAAAGACAGAGAGACATGGAGAGAAAAGTAATGGATAAAGAGAGATGGAGGGAGGTAAACAAATAAAGGGAAAGGGAGAGAAAGAGAAGAAAAAATGGAAGGAAGATCATCAATGAGAGAAAAAAAAAATATTGTTTGTGATAAAGTAGACCAAATGGAGAATAATGATGATCGTGATATTCAAGATTGCGAGTCTCATGATAATGCATGATTGGTGTTACAAAAGGTTGGCATAGACTATAACAATATCCATGCATGTATCAATGATTGTGTACTCTTTTGAGAAGACTATGTGACTATGGAGACATGTCCAAAGTGTGGTACTCATAGGTATTGACAAGACTTGCAACGACAAACCATCCCCCAAAAACTTCTTAGACACTTTTCACTTATACTGCGTATACGTCACATGTTTCATAGGTTGGGCATGGTGAGCTTGACAATGTGGCATGCACAGAATAGATCCATAGATGGAGTCCAAAAAATATCAGTAGATTCACATGCATGGAGCCACATTGACTATACCTTTCGAGGATTTGCACGAGAGCCAAGGAATCTTCGACGGCTCGGTCTTGCTATGGATGGTGTAAATCCATTTGGTCTCCACTCAACTTCTTATAGTGTGTGGCATGTAGTCCTTCTTAACTACAACATCTCGCCATATTATTGAGATTTTCAATCACACCCACTATGGCCTCTTTTTATGAGGTTGTTTTGGGCTTAGGACATGCAGGCACATTGAATCCCATAGGTGCAGAAAGGGAAACTGCTACCCATCCAAGAACTATAAAACATTGTACTTGACTACCACTTTTGAATATACGATGAATGCAATATCATGATGCTTTCCTATATCAATTAGTGCAACCTTGGTCATTGTCAGTATTATGCACAAGATTGTGTTTATGAGTCTAAGTCTCAATCTTGAAACCTAATTCACTTATGTAACAGGTCAAATCTTGTCTATGTCATCATGAGCTTAATCTTCATCTTTGATCCACCATAACCATTGTCATGCTCTAGATCCTGCATCTTTTCACATGGTATTAGAGCTCGTTTGAGCATGGCACAACCTCTTTGATCTCTTTTGACCTATGATTATCTCTGCTCAGCTCACATCCAGCTCAGGCCCTCATTTTCAACTCCATCTTCATCTTGACCTTGAGTCTACCATAGCCAAAAAATAACACATACCTCTATATTGGAGCTTCTTGATCTCCTCATCTAAAGCTTGACATTACTCGTTGCAGAGCCCGACATTGCCTGAATTCATCATCATTGTCTCAAAAAGGCACTAAACAGGTACTGTTGTTGTTGTGTGCACATGCCGCAACCTTCCCTACACACATAGGTATTTTGAATCCACTCATAAGCTTTCTACCCACCAGATATCTCCCACAATGATCACTTATACACACTGCTGTCATAAAGAAACCAGTCGCCTGGGAACCCTAAAAAAAGGGTAGCCATAGCCCTTGAGCTCAAAGTTCATAAGCCTATTCAATTTCTCATTTCTTTGGGCTCAATCAACAATTGCAACTATGATCTACTTAGTTCCCCATCCAAATTAGCACAAGGGAAGTGAGAAATCAAAGCTCAAGAATCAACATCAAGTGCTTGAATTACATAGTATCCCTTGATACTAGTCTAGTGCTTCTTTGCATGTTTTTTTAAAAACACATTCAAGATTATCTGGATTGATGGTTATTCTCAGCCATTTGAAGCTGATTCCTGGTCATACTAACGCCAAACATGAAGATCTTTAAGTGGATGCTTCTCATGAAGAGTAGCATTACTCTTGCTGCTCATTTCAACTACATAGAAGACTTGTTTATTCCACTTGCAGGAATGTATAGACTTGTTCTAAAGTGCAATCAATGATCTCATTTGAATCTTTTGAAGACATTCAAGATTCCTTGATAATCATGCAAATTTCAAAGATGATACCTTAGCTTGAGAGGGACATGAACATGAAGACTAATGCAACCAATGCAAGCAAAGTCAATAAAGAAAAAGACCAGGAGAATCTAGAAGAAGAGGACAAAAAGATCAAAGTGGTGGACACTGAAGCTGCAAGCAAAGTGAAGAATAAGTGCAAGATTACATCGAAAAGAAGACCTGCAATGAATTGAATATTTATGTCAAAAGAAATGGTGAAAATTGCAAGGGCTTGACGGTCCTTGACCCAATTTTTCACTAGACTTTTTAAGCCTTGTAATGCCTAGCCATAATGCTTCTGACATAAGCTTGTAAATTCCTCATGTAGCCTTGTACTACACCCTCTGTACACTTTGTGAGGCTCCTGTTAGAGCCTCTAGATGACCACCATGTTTGTAGTACCCACACTTAGCATTTTTCTATGACAGCCTCTGGTGTTTTGCCATGTTTATTGTGTGCCCACACTTTGCAGGTGTTGCTTTCACTAAAGACTCTATACGCTTTGTACTTTCTAGTTGTGATTGAGGAGGGGTGTCGAGATTTACAATCACACCCCCACTGTGGCCTCTTTGTATTGTAAAATATTACACGGCGCAGTGAACACAATCTGAGAAAGAGATAGAGAGTACACAACGGATAAGAGGAGAATTAGTAAATTCTTTAGCTCCAAACAACTGATACAAAGATGGCTCTGTCCACCCGTGCGCTTCCACTGTGTGAAGCTTAGATGGCGATCTAGACAGAAGATCGGTGAAGAGCTTAAGGCTAGCTGGAACAACAACTCTGACTGGGTGAAAGATGAATGATCAATGGCTGTGAAGGGGTTTAGCTTTTATAGCCCGCGAAGGCTTTTAGGTCGGCCTGACCGACCTACCATATGAGCCTCCACTAGTCGGCCAGGGAATATTCCCTTTACCATCGGACCCCAAAATAGGGGCCCCTTTTAACTCCCTTACCCCGCAACTCCATGCAATGCACCTCGAGTTGCTACCAGCTTAACCACTCCGTCTAACCCAAAGATTAGACCCACAATGGTCACCTTTTTGCCATCCGGTCACATAGACCTCATCTGATATACAAGTCAGGACTCAACCAATGTCCAGGCTCACATTTGGCTTCTCCTCATAGTGGGGGCCTTACAACTTTGAGCACCATGGATCATTGGTGGCACCTAATGAGGGTGGGGCGTTGATCATATCTAACATGCATGAGGTAGTTCTGGGCTTAGGACATGCAGGCACATTGAATCCCATAGGTGTAGAAAGGGAAACTGCTACCCATCCAAAAACTATAAAACATTGTACTTGACTACCACTTTTGAATATATGATGAATGCAATATCATGATGCTTTCCTATATCAGTTAGTGTCTTGGTCATTGTCACTCTTATACATAAGATTGTGTTTATGAGTCCAAGTCTCAATCTTGGAACCTAATTCACTTATGTAATAAGTCAAGTCTTGTCTATGACATCATGAGCTTAATCTTCATCTTTGATCCACCATAGCCACTGCCATGCTCTAGATCCAACGTCTTTTCACACATATGGCTTTCTAAGAAGAAAGGACACATGATCCTTTGGTTGCTCGTTCTAGGCACTACAAAATCAAGAACATGGACGTCTATCTCTGTCCATCAATTGATGAGCTCAAGATTTTGTGGGCGGAACAGGTCACTGTGGAAGACATGAGCAAGCACGATGGTCGACAGTCCACCAATATGTGAGCCATCCTCATATAGACCATGCATGACTTTCTAGGATTCGGTGAGTGCTTAGGTCAGTGCGCTTTCGTTCTCATTGGTGATATCTAGCACAGCTCATTCAAGTTTGTATTGACTAAATATGGGTATTGTGTGACAAGTCTGGTTACCTCAGGTTATCATGCATATCCATTGTGTGGGCCACAATTAGATTCCTAAAGGTCACGAACCATGAAGAAGATGTATATCAAGGACACGCCACTTTCTTGTCAGAGGGTCATGAACTAAGGCGAGGTTTTCATGGATGACCTCTAGCATGAATGAATGCTCAAAGCTGGTACAAGTTGAATATGGTCCACAAGGAGTCACATCCAAACAGAATGTGACGGTTCTACGAGTTGCCATATTGGACCCACTTACACATCAACCATTTTTTTGATTCCATGCATATTTTTCAAGAATGTGGGTAACTTATTCTGAGACTGTATCACATGAAAGAGAGACACTGGAGGGACAAAAATGGATTTCAAGGAGGTAGACAAGATGGAGGTGCTTTAGCCCCTAGAGTCGAGCACAACTACCTCCTGCTCCTTAGGTCTTGTCCACTAAAGAAGAGCGAATTGTGAAGAAAATTATCAGGTTTCCTTAGGTTCGCTTTCTCTAAAGACGACCAACTATCAGGACTGTCTCATGATTGACATAAGATATGTCGGGTTTTTCTTGACCTTGGTTGCAAGTAGCGTGCATATTTTGCGATTTACTGTCTACTGGGTGTTTGTAATACTTCTTCATTTTTGGAAAATTGTACTACCAATCGCGATCACGGGATGTGTCACTCTAAAAATACACAAGGTGATTTACAAATTGTCAAATTTAGTCCAATTGATCTCACTAAAAGGAGATCAAGACATCCTCTATTGAATCCACAAGGCGGGGAATAGTGGAGAGGATCTATCTCTTTGAGAAATACCTATGCACTAGTATGCTCACGATACAAACTCACCTTCTGGTGTATCTCGTAGATGAAGTGGAGATTACGAGACCCATCCATACAAAATGGATGTTCTTCTTGGAGCACTTCATGAAAACTCTGGAGGGTTGTACTCAGTATTTATAATGCTTTTTCATTTGTGGCAGTTTGTACTACCGATTGTGATTGGAGGATGTTTCACTTCAAAAATACATAAGATGATTTATATGTTATCAAATTTAGTGTAATGGATCTCATAGAAGGAGATCAAGATATCCTCTATTGAATCTGCAAGGTGGGGAGCGGCAGAGACGGTCTATCTCTTTGAGAAGTACTTATCCGCTAGCATGCTCATGATACAAACTCATCTCCTAGTGTATGTCATAGATGAAGTGGAGATTGTGGGACCCATCCATACGCAATGGATGTTCTTCTTCGAGCACTTCATGAAAACTATGAAGGGCTTTGTGTAATAATGGGCTCGACCAAAAGATAGCATGGCTGAAGGTTGGTTAGTATCGAAGGCATTAGTACATATTTTAGAATGGCTACCAACAGTGGATTTAGATAACAATACGCTATGGTCACTGAAGAACGATGATAGACTAATCAAAGATGCGGTGCTTGGAAATGGAATAGAAAAAGGGATGGATATTGCAATAGAGAAGAAAGTGAATCATTTTTTATGTTGCATCACACATCCATAGAGAAGTGGCTTGCTAGATACAAGCGGGCCAGAAAAGATCAAGAAGAAGTGCGATCAGAATTTTGATGTAATACAAGCTATTGACCGATTCGATGTCCTAAGGGCATGGAAGAGATGCCACGGTTTATGTCTATGCAGTGGTTACATGAATCTTTGATTGCAATTTCTTAAGAAGGGGTAGAGGTCTCTATTGAGGACTAGAAATTCTCGAGGGGATGTAGTCTGAAGGTGACCGCATTGTTTATAAGTTATCGTATCTAGATTTTATATGCGATAACTAATCTAACCATTTCACTATATAGTACAAAATCTACAGTGCAGCATGGTCACGTGGGCCACATTTTCATATTAAGTGCATAGACAAAATGCGCTTGAGAATGGATTGTGGTGTCATGGCAAAGTTCGAGCAAGAGAGCCGATAGCATATCACAGATTGGAATACCATTGTAGATGGGATGGAGTATTTTGGGAGCTTGCAAAGTATTATCTTAGTGGAGTACCATAGCTTCTCCATGATCATATTTAATGTAGAGTAGTTCAGAGTGGTATTGGAAAGAGCTGGAGAAATTGTGCAGTAAGGTCCATTTGGATTTCTAGAAATTGATTTTGAGAAAATATGGATGGATCTACATGATACATTTGTCTTGCCGGCCCATTGTGAACAAGTGCATGATCATTTTTTATAAAAGAAATTCACGATAGGAAATAATCTCAAATGTTGATTCACTCTTATATGTGATATTTAATAGGTAATCTTCTATCCAAATCTCTAACAATCTCGATGGTGACATGTTATTCCATGAGCTTCTCGGAGTGTGAGAGTGTATGATGAAAGTAATTCTCCTAGTGTAGATGAGGAGAGTGAATGTGGAGGGGTTGATATTGCGAAGGGTGGAGGCCAAAGAGGGCTCATGGCATGTAGAGAAGGCAAATACAGGTAGACAAAGAGACAAGAGGCCAAGAATTTTTTGAGAATGAAGTGGACTCCTCCTTCTATGGTGGACTATCTTGTGCCATGAGATTCACATGGAGCCATAGACCGGGTCATATTTGCATTTGTCTACTCAATTAGTTGATGATTCACTTTTAAGGATACTCTAGAATGTGCATTTTAATTAGCATCATTAATTTCAAAGTTATATTATCATGCTTTAATATATCTTTATATTGATTATGCTAACATCAATTTATATCTGTGCAGGTTACATTTGACGATACATGGAGAGTAGGATGAGTTGAGAGATGAGTGATGAGGAGTTGCAAGAGATATTCACACATATGTCTCTAGATCAAATGGCTTGATTTAGAGATATGGTAAACCAGAAGCTGTCTTGGACACCATCAGGATATTCTGTGAGATCTACTTTGGCATGCTATGATTCTTCAATTTCTAATAGATAAGGTCAATACTCTAGACTAGTCCCGGACAGAGAGAGTGGTTCTTGGGGGTGCTGCGGAGATATGGATGTTATGAGACTGCGATCAGTTTTAGATAGGGGTGCTACTCCTTGCACTCATAAAGGTTCTAGGGATGGTGGCTCAAGTGGGTATTTAGAGATATGGCATGGACCAAGAGTTGTCTCGGACACCATTAGGACATTTTATGAGATCTACATTGGCATGCTCTCATGCTTTGATTTCTAGTAGACAAGGTCAATGCTCTAGACTAGCCTCGAACGGAGGGAGTGGTTCTCATGGGTGCTGTGGAGATGTGGATACTGTGAAACTACAATCAGTTCCAAGTAGAGGTGCTACTCCTTGCTCTCATAAAGGTTTTAGGGAGGGTGACACAAGTGGATATTGTGGAGGCATTGATGTGTTGTCTCTGTCTCATCGATCTAGTGGATACTTATCACCTCTAAGTTTTGTCATACCTGTAGGGACATCTACTCCAATGACTCTAGGTTTTGCTCAGCCATTTGCAGGTGGCATCCCTATGGGTACTATTAGAGAGATATTATCCCCATGGGTATTACTCCGATAGATACTACCTCCATGGATACGCAAGATATACAAGGGTTTCCTGGTTATACCCAAGAGCGCAATCACAAGTGGGAGAGAACACACCTTAGACATATCCCAATAGGGTATAGATACATCATAGATGACATGATAGGTGTTGTGATCATAAACAATAAGGAGAGAAGGGTGATGTCTTGCATGAGAGAGTTATACCAACAAGTATTTAGGCACAACATTTTGGATGATTGGAAGAATATACCAGAGGGGAGCAAGGACTATATAGTGGTATCTTTACATGAGAAGTTTCTAGTACCTACTATGGTAGAGAGGTTTTTCATTGGGTGGATAATAGAGTGAGTGCATGCATACATGTCACATAGATGATCGAACACACCCAAGGTACTCATCAAGAGTGGCGCATTCAAAGCCCAAGGTGGTGAGACGCAGATGACTGATGGAGACTCAGGTTTTGACCATTGATAGAATATATTGGAGGGGAGCAAGGACTATACTTTGCATGAGAAGTTTCCAATACCTATTGTGGCACAGAGGTTTTTCATTCGGTGGATGATGGAGTGTATGTGTGCATAATGTCACATAGACGATCAAATGCACACAAGGTACTCAAGAGTGGCATTTTAAAGACTGAGTGGCGAGATGCAAATGATTGACAGAGACTCATGGAGGAGATCACAGATTCTCCAAGATGATGTGAAAATAGCAGGAGGTAGGGAGGGCAAGATTGGAGGCAAGGATCGTGTATCATATGGGGAGTGGTGGCCACAAGACTTATCTGGAGGACGTTGTAAGTTTTCTTTTGGTTCTTTTCACTTTCTTATTTACAATATCAATTGTACTAACTTGTGTTTCTAACAATTATATTATGTTCTCTTTGCAGCACTCCATCAGAAACTGCAATTCCACAAGTTTGGAGACTCGATATGGAGAGAGACATGATCTCACTACACTCATCAATAGATTATGCACACACGATAGCCCATTAAGTCAATCATCTTTCTCGTCTATAGTCACTTTTTTTTAATGGATTATGTATGGTGGGTTGATGTGTAGTTGTTCATTTTGTAGAGTCTATTTGATGCTCCTTTGCGTAAGGATAAGCTTTCTGATGGCGAGGATTTGTAGCACACACTTAGATTCATGGAGCACACACCCTCTTTCTTTTGGTCTTGTGATATGTGCATGCAACTTTCATGTACTATTCCTTGGATGTAGTTATCATCCTTTGTATAAAATCATATCTTGCGATAGTTACTAACAAAATTTTATATTTTTGTTGGCTTTCCCCTCTCTCCGTGGTTCCATGTAATATCATGAGTTGTCATCACTAGTCTTATACTTATTCTATGAGTGATCAATCTTGTGGGTTTATGTAGTTTTTGTGCTCATCTTGATGACCTTACATACCCAATATGTAATTACTTTGCAGAATATTATACATCACATGGTGCTATATGTGGTAGGGCTGCCACAAATTTTTTTCTCTATAAATGTCACTATTAGCATCATTGATTTCTCTACATGCATCGCTATTGTCATTCCTATGTATGTCACAAACCATCACTTTATCTACATCGCTATTTGCATCGCTGAGGTAAAAATTGATGGTTTCTATGATGATTTTGTAGAGATGTTTACACTGATGCTTTTAGTGACGACAATGTAATATTTTTAATGAACATTTATGTTGCTTTGAATGTCGATATGAGGCCTGTATCTAGTAGTGGTAATTAGATAAAAGGAGGATGGGAATCAAGAGTTCTTAGATGGCTACTTGTTTATTAAGGTTACTTACACCACAAGGAAATGAAAGCATAGTGATGGTTGTTTCTGACATGATTAGGTGGTATTGCCATAATGATTGTTTCTCACATAATCAGGTGGTGTCGCTATTGGTATCACCATATGCTTCATTGTGTGCATCACTATTAGCTTATTATTTGCATTGCTAACACAATTAGTGATGCATCTAGCGATGCATATAACAATACAAATAGCAATACATAAATAGAGATGGTGTACTAAGCAAAAAAAAGTGTCAAAACCCAAGGCTCGCAACATTTTGCAAGTTTGTAAATGAGCGAGAGCAAGAGAGCAAAAGAGTGCTAGAAAGAGCTCAAAGTAAGGGAGGTTGAGAGAGAGAGACAAAGAGAGACTGTCACCTCCACTGCCATTCATAAAGAGAGAGGAGATAGATGTGAAGGAGGAGGAAACGTGTGAAAGAGAAGAAAAAGGAGGGAAGCACAAAGGGATTCTTCTTCAAGCTTTGAGGTAAATGCACTCTCTTCTCTATTTATTTTAATATTTTTTCTCTCCCTTTCTTTTTTTTCTCTCTCTTTCTTTTTGTTTATGAAGAGATGCATAGAGAGAGAGTGAGAGAGAGAGAAAGAGAGGGAGAAAGAGAGAAACAAAGAGAGAGAGAGAGAGAGAGGAATAGGGATAGAGAAATAGAGAGATGGAGAGATAAAAATGTAGAGAGAGTGGGAAAGAGAAAAGTAAGAAAAATTGAGGGAGAAAATAAAAAACAAAAAGAGGAGGAAGGGAGAACAAGAAATAGAGAGAGAATATATGTGTGTGTGTGTGTGTGTGTATAGAGAGAGAGAGAGAGAGAGAAATAGAGAGAAAGATAGAAATAGAGAAATAGAAAGAGTGAGAGATAAATAGAGAGAGAGAGAGAGAGAAATAAAAAAATGAGAAAAATAAAGAGGACGAAAAAATAGAGAGGAAGAAAGAGAGAAATAGAGATAGGAAGGAAAAGAGACGTAGAGAGAGGCTAGGAAAAAGGAGATAAAAATAAATAGAGAGAGAAAAAGAAAGAGAAGAATAAAGAATATATAGAGGCAAAGAAAAAATAAAAAGAGAAGAGGAAAAGTGATAAAGAGGAGAAAGGCAGAGGGAGAAATAAAGGGGGGGAGAGAGAGAGAGAGTAATAGAGAGAGAGGGGGGGAAGGAGAGGGGCCATTACTTGTGTTGTGACTACTTTGCTTGACCCTTTCACGAACACATAATATGAGAAGTTGGAGGAGGTTGGGTGTGGGCTAGCATTGTGCCCCAATAGAAGTCAAAAGCCACTTTCATTGGGAACATTGTCATGTTCAGATTAGTCATTGAGATACATACGCAAGCTAAGTCTTCACACCTAGCTCATTCCAACCTATCTCTGATTTGTTGTATCCATCATGAGAGACCTAGAGGGTGAAGCATTCTTGGAACAAACTTGGCTTGATCATGTAGCTAACCAACTACCCTGATTTTTCCCAGAATATTACATCCTTTCAATCTAGATATAAGAATGGCCTTGAATGCATGAGTGAGCTTCTCAACCAAAGGAATCTACTTGAAGTTCATCTTCATGGTAAGCATGGACTTAGTGTCATTGCATAGCTTAGCCAATTGGGATCCATTCCAAAAGATCCATTCATTGTGATTGGTCCACACGAGAGGCATTGCAACATTTTGCCTTAGCCTTACTATATGAGGGATTATTCCCCTCTAAATCAGCCATTTGAGTATAGATAGTTAACTCGTCATCGCACTCATAGGAGTGGATGGTCTCTTGCTCAACAATATCACCCGCTTTCTCATATTCGTAGACTTAAATTGTCGAGGCTTAGGAATCAAAGTGGAAGTCTCATCCTTTGCTTCAGGAGATTGTGTTATTTTCTCACATTTTGCCTATGCATAAGCTTGGGCCTTCATCTTCTTTCTCTCCATGGAGCTAACTTTTGCTCCTTTATACTTTTATGCTGCGTTGGTCATTTCTTTATTCTCTAGGCATAAGGAGATTGCTAGATATCCTTCATTTGCATAGGTGGTGTTCATTTCTTTATACTCCTCTGGCATTGCAAGTCTTCTGCTACACAACTCTTTTTCTCTTCAAAATGGTAGGTGGCCATTTCTTTAGAATTATGGCCTAAGGAATTATTCATCTCATTGATGTGCATTGTGATCTCTTTAAAGATGGTTGTTTGTTTATCCTCCCGGCTCAAGGAGCTTACTAGGTGTCCATCATTGGCATGGGGTTTGGTAGTTTCTATATCCTCCTTGATTGGTGTATTCCTGTTGTAGAATGGGGCCATCACATTGGCTATCATGGGGCTTCAACTAATGTGGCTGATGGAGTGAGGCACAATGGCACTCTTACAAATGCCCAACGGCTTCCCTAGAAAGACTCGAACAAGTTTGGAATAAGCTGGTGGAGCTTAGGGGGTTTACTCATAAATATATGTACCTATCATGTGAGTTCAAAATAAGAGATTTTTAAAAATTATTTTTATACATATTTTATATTCACAAGGGTGTCATATAAAGAGGTTACTTACAAATTGAATGAAAAAGGGTTGTATTTTATTCAAGAAAAACTCATAGATAATAATATTTATAAACACGCTTTGAACGCACACGATATAGAGGATATATATAGAGTGAGCCCTCTGAGAGCTAGAGTAAGCAAAAGATCAATGGGACAGACATATATCTAATGGTCTAATTACCATGAAAGCTTCAAGTGAAGCTCTTCTTCTCAAACTTAAGTGATAAAAAAGCTTCTTGAGTAATACTTTTTTAGATTGACTATATCTAGCTTTGGCAATCAAGGGGTTTCTTGTTTTTAGCAAATCGTGATGTACAATTTCTGGACATTAGGTGTGTGTGACATTGGTAAATGAATTATGCAAGAATATTTAGTATACATAGCTAGAAGGCTGGCAAGCCTACATCATGCCCTGCCACCTTTTTCTTTTTCTTTTCCTTTGTAACCTTTGCTATTTACATTGAAAATTTACTGTACAACCATCGCTATTTGCATCACAGGGAGGGATGCAAATAGCAACATATATAGCGAAGCAAATAGTGATAATTTTGTAGTGTCATGAATAGCGATGCGAATAACAATGATAGGGGCAATTTTTTCCATGAATAATTCCATTGCTTTAAATCTCAATATTGGTCCTATATGTTGTAGTGTTCAAGTTTTATATTTTCATAAGTAAGAGTTTGTTTACCAAATCCAAACTAGATATTAAGCATCTAGGGAGGAGAGAGAAGAGTACAGATGAGAGAGAAAAGAGGAGAGAGAATAATTAGAATGGAAAAAAAAGATGAGAAAAGCCATGAAAGCTTAGAGAAATTAAAGAGATGAAGAGATTGTTTTGTATATTACTAAATAGTGAAATTTTACAAGTCTCTTACATCTCTATATCTATGTCAATGTGGCATGGAATTAGTTTTCAAATATAATAAGTATATGAATTGTAAGAAGTTGGGAATTAGGACTTAGTGTAAAAATAATATTGATATTATGCCATGTCACACTCACATTGGTATGAAAGGAGAGGACATGTAATTTTTCATATCTTTTGACACATTAATATAATTACTGTCCTTCTCTCCCATCTTCCTCACAGCTTCCATGGCTTCTCTCTTTCCTATCTTTCTCTCTCCAAATCTAGTCTTTCTCTCTCCTCATCACTCTATTTCTCTCTCTTTTGCAATTTTCTCTCTCCTCTTTCTCTCTCTCTAGCTCTCTCTCTAACAAGTGGTATTAGAACATTGATCTTTGATCCATTTTTCCCTTCTATTTTTTAGTACTATTTTCTTCCATCAAAATCAATTTCAGACAAGTATTGTACAAGATAGTGACTAGTGGAGTGCTGTATTTACAATTAGTAAGAGACTACATCTGTAGATTTGCAAGGTTATATATGGCAAAGGATGGCTATAGTAGCAGGTCGTCATCAAATTTCATACAAAATTGGAGGTAATTAGGGTAAAGGAGAGTTAACCGGGCTTAGTTTGGGAACAAACTATGGTTACTTTGAAAAGAGGGAGTTTTATTTCCTCTTTCTTGGAGTTTCCTGCAGGTTTCATGGAAGTTCATCAGCAAGATGTGCTCATATCTCTCAGAACTCTAATCTTCTTGGCTAAGCACCACCTGGAATAGCTTCCTTGCTTCAATACCTTCAGGATGACCACTCACTTGCTTTAGATTGGCTCAACAATGAAGCCAGGAACAGCCCTGAAAATTACGGTGCAATTTTTGGGTTGATTCCAGCCTGTATCTTGCATCTGATGCTTCATCTCCAGCCTTGGCACTCTCTCTAATCTTTGGCAAGTGAAAATCATCAGTGAAAATGGAGGATTGAACTCTATTTCAGAACCTTCAGCTCTCCTGTAAACCCTAGATGAACAGTCCATGGCAGCCATGAAAGCTTCAGCCCAAGCTCTCATTCTTTAGCAATTTCTTGAGGATTCTTCATCAATTCAGCTCGTGGTATCATCTCAGTGAGGATTCTTCAACAAATTGCAAAGATTTCAACTCGTGGAGGACATTGGAGCTCATATTGAAGGTTTATTTTGGGGCTTTTCTTCAAGAGGCTGGAATCTTTGGTATTCAAGTGTTCAAGCAAGCTCGAGGCATGCATTGACTCTTCAAGGATTTGAGCACATTGGAGCTCATATGGACTGATTTAGTGGATATTTCAAACTCCATGGTGGATTCATGGTGGATTTACGATGGATTTATGGTGGATTTTGAAGAATTCTTCCATCAATGGGATTGGAGCTGACATCTATCATCTTCTTCAAGCTTAATTGAGATATTTCTTTCACTTAATCTCTGAAATCTCTCAATAATCCACTTGCTAATGCTTTTCCACTTGTTGATGGGAGATTATTGATTAATTAATTTTTTAAATTGATCAATAGATCAGAGATTAGTGTTATTCCTCATTAATCTTAGCCTATTCCATCGAATTTCAGTCTTAATTCAATTATTACTTCATCATAGATATCATTTGCCAAGCTTGATGCATAAACTTGACTTCTTTTGGTTGAATTATTTTTCCCAAGCTGAAATATTGTACAAGGGTAAGTACTAATGCAATCAGTGAGTCACCGAATTGCATTGGTAAGACCCTTTCACTATCCAAACTTTCAAGATTTCATTCAAATTGCATCTCATGAAAAGGGCTGAATGAATATTCCAGCAATGCATTTCATACTGATTGATTAGAATAGAAAGCCATTGCCATGTTGATATACCCATCCAGGAAAAAGGTGGATGCCGGGGAAGATAGTGGGACAAAAGAGAGATGACCCTCCCTCACTATCAAAGATCCCGAAGGGGTGCAACCAACCAACCCGAGGGGAACTTTTCTCACCTCCCGGTGATTTGGAGCGCGTGTAGGGAGCCTGTCATGCCGTTTTATCCCTCACACATATACACCGAGTGGAGAATTGAAGATTGAAGAGTTTTCAAAGACTCAAGTATCTTCAGGATTAAAACAGGTTAAAACATGGATTTTAAGGGCACTATAGGGCATTTAAAGGTTGTTACAGGTACACCCTTCATTACTAAAGTACAAGTGCAAGTACTATAGGGTATCCATAGGTCCTACTTAGCCTTCTACATGGTCTGGTAACCATTTGGGGTTACTATTTTACCTTATAGGACACTTACAGGTTCAAGCAGGGTGCATGCCTAGACAGTTCAAACTCAGAAATTGAGTTGTAGAATTTTCTGCCCTAAATCTATTATAGTATGCTATAGCTTATCTTGAACAAGGCATTCTTGGCTTCGATTTGAACTAAAAAGTTTTGAAATCGAAGCTCCAAGCAAAAGTTATAGCCATTTTTTTGATAGGGGGTACTATAGGACAACACTATTATGGCAAGACATAAGGGTAAAAATAAGGTCCAGGATGATTATGCTCAGCAAATCAGAGATTCTATGTTGGATAATGCACCTCAAGAGAGCCCTAAAGAGCCTAAAAAACAAGAAGAAGTTAGTATACTCAATAATACCCTATGTGTACATGAACAAAGACATAGAGAACGTCATGAGGCCCTATTATCAAGAATGGAGCAAATGGTTTTGTTATACTGATCAAACAAAGTCTTCCGTTGAGAAGTTATTAGATTCAATGACTCAAACAAAGGCTTCTATTGACAAGTTGGTAGAATCTAATGCTCAAATTATGGCACAATTTTCCCAATGGATGCAGATGCAAATGGGATCTAAAGAAGCTAAGGAGAAAGCCTATTCAAATAGTGAGCCTTCAGTCCTACTTCAGCCATCTAATCAAAATGGTCATGATCATGGGATTATTGGAAGAAGAGGCATCCCAAATAGCCAATATGAAGTAGGTGAGGCTTTACAAAGGCATGATGACTATTTGGGCAATTTGAATGGAGCTAACTCTCAAGCTTTTGGGCTGAATACTTCAATTCCTAGGGGTCCTCTACCAACATGAAGATTGCATAGTGGTTCTCAGCTACCTATTGGAAAATTTTCATCTCAGTTTGGGGGTTCAATGCCTAGTATGCATGGTCAGTCTATTTTAGGACAGTAACCATTCCATGAAAGAGAGCTAAAGGACAAGATTGTTTTAGCCAAATATAATGGTCAGTCATCTTCACCATCTCATTTAGAGGAGTGGACCTCTAAGATGGAATCCTACTTTAACATATTCCCTAAAACTGATGACATGAAGATTCATTTTTCTTCTTTGTATTTGGAGGGATTTGCCCATACTTGGTGGAGGTATATAAAAAAGGAAAACATACTTGTAGAGAATTGGGAAGCTTTAAAGGCACTTATGGCTGAAGTATTTGTCTCCCCTCTTGAAAAAGAGAAATTGGCATGGAGATAGTATGGTTTGAAACAAAGAGGCCTAAGTGTAAGAGAGTACACTAATGAATTTCTCAACCTAACCATGTATGTAGAAAGCATCAGTGATGAGGCTAAGCTCCACAAGTACATGTATGGTTTAGAGCCATCTTTATCAGTTGATGTCATGGCACAAAACCCTAATTTCCTCTTTAAGACTATTGAGCTTGGGGAGCGCTATGGAAGAAAATATAGAAGAGAATCTTCCTTTCAGCCTGGTTTTGGACAGCTGAGGACTGTTTTTAAAAAAGGGCAAGTTGGTAACACGTATGGCAGCAATCATGTGCCAAATGGGAGCTTACAGGTGCCAACTTATCCACCATTCAATGCTTCTAGACCTCAAACTAATTTCAGGACAGCAAACAGTCCTAGAGTTGACTTCGAACAAGGGGACAACAAGCCTAAATCCAATTCAGCCAAACATGAATCCTAAATCCATTCCTATGGATCTTTACAAATAAAGAAAAGAGAAAGGCTTATGTTTCAAGTGTGGGGAAAAGTATACACCTGATCATGTCTCAAAGTGTGTATATAAAAATGTCAAACCCAAGCTTCAAAGTATGTTAATTAGTCTTTGATGATCTTGAAGATGAACTGAATGAAGCCAATGCAATTGCACTCAATGTTGAAATTGAAGATCTTGAGGAAGAGGTCGGGCAAGAGTATTTCTATGATCCAGCTAACTCCTTTCCTTTTGATCGAGCTGGAAGTGTACCTTTTGATCCAGGTGGGACTTGTAATGACACACTTGCTGCCACTAGTTGTTCTATTTCCATGGATGCTTGGACAGGATCTAAGAGCCCTAATACACTTCGTATGAAGGGTAACATTCATGGAAAGCCAGTGTTCATTCTGATAGATAGTGGTAGTACCCATAGTTTTGTGAATAAGTCCATCATGGACAAGCTTAATTGTATTCCCATAGATTTACAATAGCACATTAGAGTTCAAGTGGCCAATGGTGAAGAGGAAATCAGCACACAAATATGCCCACAAGTTTCTTTACATCTGGCTGAAAATTTTGAAGCAAAAGTAAACCTGATTACTTTGGAAATGGGGCCTATAGACATCGTACTTGGTTGTGATTAGCTGATGCCATTAGGTAGGATCACTATGGATTTCTCACAGTTGTATATGGAGTTTATCTTCAATTGACAGCTCATCCATTTACAAGGAATTCCTAGTAGATTAGATTTTCAGTTTATTACCATTCAACAACTCAAAAGGGAGTACAAGAGGCGCTCACAAATATTTGTTTTGCATTTGAATAAAGAGATGCAAGATCAGCCCAATAATTCAGCAAACCATCCAGCCTTGACAGCTCTTCTTGAGGAGTATAGGGATTTGTTTGAGGTGCCTACTTCATTGCCTCCCAAGAGAGTAGTAGATCACCCTATTGATTTGGAGCCTCACTCAAAGACAATCAATAAGCCACCTTATAGATTATCTAAGTGTGAAGGAGAGGAAGTAGCCAAGCAGATCAAGGAACTTCTTGAGATGGGATTCATTGAACAAAGTTCTTCACCGTATGCATCTCTAGTTCTATTAGTCAAAAAAGAAAGATGAATCTTTCAGAATGTGCATTGACTACAAGAATCTTAATAAGATCACACTGAAGAACATGTATCCGATACCCAGGATTGATGCTTTGCTGGAAGAGCTCAAGGGGGCTTGATTCTTTACGAAGATTGATTTGAAGTCAGGGTATCATCAGATTCGCATGCGAGAGGGTGATGAAGTCAAGATTGCTTTCAGGATTGATCGAGGGCTCTATCATTTCTTAGTGATGCCATTTGGGCTTATAAATGCTCCAGCTACCTTCCAGAGCCTGATGAATAATATTGTAGTCTTTCCTCTTTTAGTTGGCCTTGGTGTTCTTTGATGACATTCTGATCTACTGTAAGACTTTACAAGATCACTTGGCACATATGAGGAGAGTTTTTGATATATTGAGACATCACATGCTTTTTGCTAAGAAGAAGAAGTGTTCTTTCATGCAGACTGAAGTGGAATATTTGGGATATATTGTCAGTGATAAAGGAATACAGGCTGATCCCAAGAAGATGCAATGTATAAAAGATTAGTCAACACCCACTACTACTACTTCTCTTAGAGGATTCCTTGGTTTATCTTCATTCTATCGTCGATTCATCAAGCATTATGCAGCCATTGCAACTCCTTTAACTGATAGCTTGAAGAAGGAGGCTTTCTTTTGGGATGCTCTTGCAGATAGTAGCTTCAAACAGTTAAAGGGACTCCTCACCTCTGCTCCTATCTTAGTATGCCTAGACTTTTTCGAAGAATTTACCATACTGTGTGATGCTAGTGGCCGTGGCATTGGGGCTTTTTTGTTACAGGAGCATGGAGTGATTGCCTTTGAGATCCGTAAGCTTACAAATAAAGAAATGGCCATGAATGCTTATGACTAGGAGATGTTGGCTATCTTGCATGCAATTAAGAAGTGGCACCATTACTTGTATGGCAGCCGATTCAGAGTACACTTTCAAAGTACACAGTGATCACAGGGTTCTTAAGTATTTTCTTAGTCGATGGGTAGCTACACTATAAAATTATGATTTTGACATCACTCATATGAGGGGCAAAGACAATATAGTGGCTAATTCTCTTTCTCGTATGTGGGCTTGCAAAGTTTTAGCTATGACTGAGTTGCATAATGATTGGATCGAAGAACTACAGGACGCTTATATTTTGGATGAAGAATTCAACCATATTTTTCAGAAATTACAGCAAGGTCTTATCAAAGAAAACTCATATTATCAATTCAAAAATGGCCTTATTTGGTTGAAAGGCAAGATTGTTATTCCTTCTACCTCTTCTTTTACACGGAAAATTATGGACGAACTATATTCTTCACCTTTAGCTGGACATTTAGGAGTTTTCAAGACCTATGATAGGATCATCAAAAGTTTCTATTGGAAAGGACTATGGAAAGATGTCAAGGACTTTGTCATGAAGTGTATGCCTTGTCAGTAGAATAAGGACAGCACCCATAAGCCAAGAGGTTTGTTACAACCATTACCTATTTTTACAGGTAAATGGACTTATATTACTATGGATTTTATTACTGGTTTGCGTACTACCAAGAAGGGATAGAATAGTATATATGTGGTGGTAGATAGACTCACCAAGGCAGCCCATTTTATTCCAACCAAGATCAAGTTTAATGCCTCTCAAGTGGCTAGTCAGTTTATGGAGCAGATTTTTAGACTACATGGATTACCGTAGGTAATTATTCATGATAGAGACTCAAAGTTTATGAGTAACTTTTGGTAGGTGGTATTTATATCTATAGGCACTAAATTGGCTCCATCTACGGCGTATCATCCACAAACTGATGGATAGACACAAAGAGTCAATAAATGGTTGGAGACTTATCTTTGCCATTTCTGCTATGATGTCCAAACCTCATGGGATTCTTGGTTACACTTGGCTGAGTTTGCTTATAAAAATTCTACCCTTGCTACTATTGGAGTTTCAACCTTTGAGGCTTTGTATGGTTACAAGGTGCCCTTACCCACAGCCATCTTTAATGAAAGGATCAATCCTCATGGGAAGGAAGAGTTAGAAAGAATGCAAACCCTTTTTCAGCAATGCAAGATAAATATTAGGAAAGCTCAAGACCAAATGAAGATGTATGCTGATGAGAAAAGGCAGCCTTTAGAGTTCCAACAAGGAAAGTTGGTCTTACTGAAGGTGCCCAAGTCTAGGTACTCTACATTAAAAGATGGATCTAGTAATAAGCTTGCTCATAGGTTTTATGGTCCTTACCGGATCCTTAAGCATATTGGAGACTTGGCATACAAATTACAGCTTTCCTCTTCCACCAAGATTTACAATGTCTTACATGTTAGTCGGCTCAAGCCTTTTTATGGTGATCCAGTGGATAAAGTTGATGAGCTACCACCTATTGATGAAGAAGGTCTTATTGAGTACATCCTAGAGGTTGTTATAGGTCAGCGTGAGAAGAAGCTTCGATCTCATTCTATCGTGGAATATTTGATCAAATGGAGAGGTTTACCACCTGAGGAAGCTTCTGGGAGGCCTGATTCTATATTGGATAAGTTTTCTTTCTTAAGGGATACATTGGTGGATGAAGCATATTGATTATGGAGCTAGTGATGATGTAGACAGGATTCGGACAGCACGTTGTTTTAGAATAGTTTTTATTGTGCCTAGTTTTCAAAATTAATCTATCTACATCGACTTAAAGTACTCTTGAAGAGCTCCGTTTTAATATATGGCATGCCTCATTTGGACACTTCTACTAGAAGTTATGGCTAATTTGGTCCAGCAGGGTCTGTTTACACAGCAAGCTATCTACTTCATTTTGAGATTATGTGTTGAAGATTTTATGGCTCCATATACTTTTGAAGTATTCTAGATCATGTATATAGTTGAGGCCTACTATTGTTCTTTAAATTTAGTCCATATGTTGATCATTCTTCATTTATTTTTTCATTTTTAAAGCTGCAAAACAGAGTAGTACTTTGTTCATCCATCCTTTTCTAGTCATTCAAGTTTGTTTTTTAGGACAATTTTTTTTGGGAAGGGATGGATTGTAAGAAGCTGTGGATTAGAACTTAGTGTAAAAATAATATTGATATTATGCCATGTCACACTCACATTGGTATAAAAGGAGAGGACATGTAATTTTTCATATCTTTTGACACATTAATACAATTATTGTCCTTCTCTCCCATCTTGCTCACAACTTCCATGGCTTCTCTCTCTTTCCTGTCTTTCTCTCTCCAAATCTAGTCTTTCTCTCTCCTCGTCACTCTCTTTCTCTCTCTTCTGTAGTCTTCTATCTCCTCTTTCTCTCTCTCTCTCTCTAGTTCTCTCTTTGACAAAAATATTTTCCCAAATTTTTACATTCCATCCCTGTTGAAAGGTTTTTTTGCAAAATATGAAGCTATTATAATGACGGAAAAAATTAACACAATAAAGTAACACTATTTCTATAACCTTATAAATGATACACAAATACTTGCAATTTTTTAAAATTTACTAAAATAAAGACAAAAATAGAAGTCTCTATAATATATAGCATTCAAATATATTAAAAAAGAATGAACATAGTTGAAAATCTTTTGGGTAAGTTGTATGTTTCTCCTATGAAGATTCCTCAATATTCCCTCAAAAATTTATATGTTTTGAGATCATATAAAAAAATGAGTGATATAGCATACAAGACTTTTCAAAATTTCTAGATTTTTAAATAAATATTCATAATTCAAATATCACGTTTATTTAAAGTGAATATTATTTGTAAGAATATAATATTTATCTTAAAATCTAGCACTTTGAAGTTTGTAGCATATAAAAAATTAACCATTTTCTAAACTTGTGGCACTTTGAAATTGGTAGCACATAAAAAATTAACCATTTTTTAAATTGCTCTCATATGGAAGTGAGTGTGAATAGTTGCAAGCTTAAGCAATGATTGCCAATTGAGAATCTTTTGTGGTTATGCAAATCATACAAAAAAGCTTGTACGTCACATGTTTGTTTTCAAATCTAGTCATATGGCACTACTAGCATTGTAAATAATTCTACGTTAATCTTGTTGCTGTTACTGTAAAGTCTTATAATATATCACAAAATTTCCAACATTTTTAAAAAAATCCATTATTAGTTATCAGGTGGCTATGATCAACATCAAGACCCTTATCAAGAGGAAACAACATAACAATTATGATTAAAGAACTTTTTCCAATATAACCATGTAAGTTTCCATTGACAATTAGCATGTTTTGTAACCTATAGTGATTCATAGCTATGCTATATTGGAAAAAATATATTTGTACACATATTCTAGGCCTTTATGTTTGTAGTATGAAGTCAGAGTTAGAGTAATGAGGTTTCTTTTCCCTAGAGACAATTCCATTATGGGAAACAATATTCTAAACATACATAAGGGGTTCTTACAAATGTGTTTCTAACTACATTTAGGATGAACTTTAGAGTGCTTTCTCTTTTGAACAACGATTGCCATATATTCCTTATTCCATGTTAGCATGGTATACACAATAACAGTCATGTGCATAACATATACATGGCAAAGATGCTTTAAGGCCTTTTACATGCTAGGCACATAATCTTGCACTCTCCCAATCTATGTTTGATTTCTTAATCCTCTCTTTTGAAAATTTATATTTTTTACGATATTCATATTTTATGCTATTCAAATGAGAGAAGAAGGTATGTACTATTCCACTAGAATTAGTATATTATTTTATGTATATTTATTTTACTACCTCAAACAAGTGCCTACAATACTTCCAATTAGTATTGTGCTTAAAAGTTATTTAATCAAATTTCTAGTAATCCTTAGCTTTCATATAATACATGAATGGCTTTAAACATGGGTGTAAATGTACCCCTATCTAATGCAATCATCGGATTTGTGGAAAAAAAAACACACAATTTTGATTCATTGCATCTAAGGAGATGAAACTTATGCTTCCTTTTGGCAAATCCGATACACTCCGCTAGATTTGTGTGAAAAGTATGTGCGAATTTGATTCTAAGATACTTGGAGGAGTCTCCAAAATATCATTGAAAGAGCTAAACTCTATGCATTTTTTTTGGCAAATCTGATGCATTGGATCATATTTGTGTTAAAAGTATACATAAATTTGACTACAAGCTGCAAAGAGGTGTCCCTCTCTTCCTATGTTTGCAATAGGAGTTCTTGATAGTGAAGCATATGCGAGGGTAGTGTGCAGGACACCCCAAAGGCCAATGTACCTAATGTTTTGGGCACAATGGAGGAGCTAAAGAGGTGAAGAAGTGAACTAGCTTCTACGACTTTACCTTGTCAATTATGAGGCCCTAGTGCAAGAAGTAGCAATGGTCCTCGGGGAGAATCATTTGCAAGAAGCATTTATTGGGATGGGTGACACTATTATTATTGCTGAAGATACTCCTCATCATATGCATTCTAAGCATTGCTACATAAGTTTTTCCATGTTTCTCGTTTTGGAGGTGCGAAAAGATGCAATCATGCATCTCGAGGAGATTCAATTTTTTATTTCAAAATGCAAATTGTAATCTTTCATGATTCTATTAGCTTTCGTATGCTATTCACATCATGCTTGCAACTCAACCCCATTTCCATGGTAGTAGTGCACCGCCATGCCATGATCCTTTTATCAACGCACATAATAAATTCCGTTCATTTCTAGAATATTTTGAGTTAAGTATCTCAACCATTTCATTCGAAAGGCTAGTATGTGGGTCATTAAGTCAATGAATTTCAAATGTGTTGAGAAAAGGTGCTTTCAAGAACGAAACATTTATGCATGAATAGAGTCTTCAAGACCCACACATATACTTCAACAATCTACTCTTGATATAACCTACTAAAAAATGATTACAAATAACTTGAAAGATCCTAAAATTTTCTTCTTATAAAATAATGGGAAATTAGTTTGGGGGACTTATCAAACCTAGCTAGATTGGAGTTTTGCCTCTATCTCTCACCTCTCCTCCACGGTCCATAATATGAGCGAAGATGGCCCAAGTACATTAAGCACTTAATGTCACTTCAATGTCTCCATTGTCTATATAAGTAATAAGTTGTAAGATAACATTTCCTTTTGAATTTAGGCTTGTTCCATAAACTAATCTCTTATCCAAAAGAAAAACAATATGTATCTCATTTCTATGTGTCTCTTAACTTTCAACTATTTATTTAAGCATTACTCAAGTTCAAAATTTGAAAAAATATAGCATAATGCATTGGTGATGCTAGTATTGGTTGTATCAAGGATGATGTATCATCATCTTGTTCGATAATGGGGTCAACAACAACTCAAATGCAACTCAAATGGCTCAAAAGTGATAGAAAACCATAAGTGAGAATTTATATAACTTGAAGAGGATCAAATTATTGTAGTTTTATGGCCTTGTATTTTTTATCCAGATTATATACTCTCACCAAAGTTATAAATTTTCCATGTTTAAAAAAAGGTCTTCCTAAGCTTTACAAACAATACTTTTAAAGTTAAAGTATGAGCTACTCAAGACAAGAGATGTAATCTTTCTTAAAGTGTAGACTATGAGAGTGTATTAAAACTTTCCTTTTTTTAAATTTCAAAAGTTGTGAACATTCAAAAATTACTTGGATTTAATGCCATTTTGAAAACTAGATGACTCAAAAAAGTGTGATCCTTCAAAATTGTATTGAATTTTGGCATTTTTAAGGGAATCTTTAATAAGATTTCATATGTTTGTCCTAATATGTAATATTACCCAAAAGCTTTGCAATTGTGTTAATGTTGAGCCACAAAATTTTCATGGAAGAGTGTTTGCATTTATTAAATAGCTTGCTATATAAATAGGCCCCATTTGATAAAATCTGAGATAACTTTTCAAGGGTTGCTCCAAATAGGGCCTGCTACATATTAGAATGAAGCTCTTAAAGTGTAATTTTAAGCTATGTAAGTAGCACTAATTTGCTAAAAATAGGATATAATAAAATTATCTCTATAACAATTTGTTATATGGATACTATCTGCAATAAAACACACCCAAGTATGTCTATGCCTTAGCCTATCATGCATCTTGAAGGTAGGGAGACTCATCAAGTATAGATACAAGTCTCCAAGAAATCTCCTCAAGTGGCAATCCTTTTCACTTAATCAGATACTCAATAACAGACCTTGAGCAATGCTTCTTCTTAGGTTAACATATGATCTACTCGAGGACATATTGTATAAGACCTTCTTAATCAAGAGGGAGAAACTCATTCACTATGTTAACCTTGGTACCACAAAGAAAGACTTGAGTTGACTAACATGGAGTACTTTCTGAATCTTAGTAGTAGAGGGAAGTTTCAATATGTAGGTCAACTCTTGTATGTGCTTAAGAATTCTAGATAGCCTATAGAACCTCTGAGCAAGCTTCTTGGTTAAGCCATTTTTCAAAGTGAAGTAGCAAGACTTGGACACTTTCAACAAGATCAAAAGTCCTTCCAGGGACTTCATAAGAGGCCTCTTCTCATCAATGTTCATCTTCATTTGCTCTTGAGCTTTCTTAAGATTCACTTTGCACTATTGAATGAGGGTCTACATCCATTGTAAATCTTCTTTTCCATGAGGGTTAATCTTCTCACTAAAGAGAATTGTGGGAAGGGACACTTTATAGCCATATAGGGCTTGGGAGAAACTCAAATATTATTGTATGCAAACTCCACCAAATTTAGCCAAGAATTCTATGCATGCTCTATATGATAATGGAAGTGTATAAGACAAGTCTCCAACTACTTGTTGAGTCTTTCTGTGTAGCACTCAAACTCAATGGGGTGATTAGCTCCCCTCTAAGGAGGTTGTGGCATCAGCACCTAGAACAAATCTATATACTCCTCAAGAAGAGCCTCTAATGTTGAACTATCTAGTGAATCATTGAACTGATGTGCTATCTCTTATTTAGGTGCAATTCAAAAATTTGTTAGTGCTTTTTGAACTCCTTCTTTAGTGGCTTTGTAATGATAAGCTAATAATTATATTTGCTATGGATTCCCTATAAAGGGATATGTTGTGCATCACTAACAAACTCCATGTATAACTATGAAAAAATAAGAGTAATCTTACCCAATATCATCAGTGAATCATATTCTAGTATTGCATCTATGGAACCCATTTCCAAAGCAATCAAGTTCACCTTTACCTCATAATTTTCTACCAGTGGTATGTGAACTTGTGAACACATTTGGGCAATGATATTTTATTCACCACTGGCTACTTAGACCTTTATGGGATGAAATACATCTAGATGAAGACATTTCAACTTGTTAATTGTTGACTTATTGAGAAAACTATGGGTAGTACTGATGTTTATCAAAATGAAAACATGTTTTCCATGGATGCTACCCTGCATAGAAAGTGTATTGGGGCTCTTAGAACATATAAAGACATCCATAGAAAAAAGAAAAGCGTAGTGTAGGAAAAAATATGTAAATCAATCCCCCCTTGACCAAATGGTACATTCTCACCTAGGTCAAAAGAAAAGCCATCACATGGGTCATAAGACTATCCCTAATTAAAGTCCCCATTATGATCTTCATTTGTAATATGCCTAACATAGTTTTGATCCTCAACTTCTTCTTGTTCTACATCTTGAATGACAATTATGCTATAATTCTTGGTCTTAGCATTCTCAAAACTACATTGCGAAGTGTAGCCAATTGTATAATTTTTTCCACATTTAAAGCATAGGTGATTCTCTTTTCATTCTCCAAAGAGATCCATAGTTATAAATTTCTTACCACCACTTGTTGAATTAGTATGAGGCCTATTATCTCTTTGCTTATGTTGAAACTTAGGGCCATAGGTATATAGGGACTTCAAGGGTGTCAAAAGACGTGCCACATCCACCAACATTTTTCCAAAGTTACCTTGTCTATTTACAACCACTTTGGCAAAAACATGGAAACCCAAATAGAAAGGAAATTAGCTAAGAAATAGAATCAGTGAAGACTAAGTCAATTAAGATTTTCACATTCAATACAAGGGAGTTGTAGATCCCAAAAATGCTAAAATATTTAGGAATTGGGTGAACAACAACCTGACAAGTCATGATATTTAATGGCTAGAAGTGACAAAGCAATTGATATACATGAAAGAAAAATCTAAATGAAAGAAAGAACAATTGTGCCTAGCACTCAACAAACCACAATGGTAGACGAATTTCAATATGCAAGATGATATTGAGGAAAAATTTCAAAACAAATGTCAAGTGATATTAGGAGTAGAAAAAACTACTTGGGTAAATTGGAGAACATTAATGCATAGTTGCAAGGAAAGCCCAAAAAGTAAAAGCAATCAGAAGAAATTCCCAAGAATTCCTATGACAAACATTAAGAATTTCAATGGCCAAAAGAAAAGAAAAATTACGAGCCATATATACTTGATTTGTATCCAAATTTAGAATGAGAATCAAAAGAGTAAAGTTGAACTTTGGGAAGAGCTAATTAAAACTAAGTAAGAACTTAGAAATCTAAAAGAAAAGGAATCTAAGATAATTCATGTTTGCACAAGAGCTTGGTGGGTGAATAAAGTGGATATGCCCACAAAGGAAATGCTGTCTATTATCAAGAACAATAAAAGAAGCTATGACAACAAAGTTATGAGCTACACTAAAAACCTAGAAATAGCATCTAGAAACTTATATGCTTCAATGTTTAGTCCCCCTACCCCCTCCCTTGAAAATCCTTAAGTTACCATGGCAAAAGAGAAGATAAGAAGGGTTAGAGAGAGATTGGTCCCCATGAACATGGCTAAGTTCCTAGATAGTAAAATGATATAAATAGAACCCATTGATATATTTGATGCACCTACCATGGCGAAGATCCTAAGAAAAGATGGACTCCCCAACATTGAAGTATGAATCTCATTATCCTTGAGCTTAGAATCTCTATATACAACAAGGTATTAAAAAAGGCACTAGAGTTGATCGACCTAGTAAGGATTATTTACTTAACAAGCATTGCTAAACATCACCAAAAACTCTACCAAATTCGAAGTGAAGTAAGGATGACAGTTTATATGAAAAGATGTACATTTTTTTGTCCCTATAAGCTTTCTACCACTAGTAATGGAAACAAGGTAAGCATACAAAAACTTATTCTCTTTTACTTTAAGACCGTATCTTAACAATGTCGCCTATCAATCATACAAATCAAAGTGGAATCATGGGAGGCATCTATAGAAAGTATCATTCTACAAATGCAATCAATGAGCTTTAACAAGTTTTTTAATTATCATTTTGAGCTCCTTTATCCTAGAATCTGACCTATTATCTCCTATGTACAATTTTTGTGCCTCATGAAGATTTTTGACTAATACTTATATAGAATTGCCTACTAACTAATTGACCAATGTCGATCATTTTTGTTGGGCATTGAAGAAACATTGAAAGATGTAATGTATGGAAAGCTATAGACAACTGAACTCAACCACCTTTACTCGAGGATCATGTTTAGATCTGTCTACTTAAGCTTAAAATATATACATTTTTTGGCAATCACTACTTAAGAGTCCAATTTACTATAATGCCTTTCCCTAACAAGTATATAGTTAGGATTTGAAATGGTTTAAGTTCATAATAGTTTTACTAATGTTGTATGTTCGACTAAGATAGTAAGGAAGCTACTTAGTACTTGGTTGTAGGAGTGTCATTGCACTATGGTAGGACTTAAGTTGACTTAGATTGTGACTAATTGATCTTTCCGATCATCAATTGGCCAAAGCTATTTTAGCACAACACTACAAGATGTGACCCAAGACATGCATCCAATTAAAGTCACAGAAACTAGAGAACCTGATAATACTAATAACATCCTATCTTGGGAGAAGGTGTAGGTTGAGATATTGGACCTATCTAATTCAACTAAAAATCATAAGAGAAGTCTTGAACTATAGTTAGTCGACCTACTATAATTGGCCTCATCTGTTTGACATTTGGATGTTACAGTTTCGCATTAGAAATACTAAATCCTTCTCATCACCAAAGTTAAAAGCTTTGAGCTAGCCGCAAGTTTAGAAATTCTCCAAAGCTATTCATATAAGATGAATAATAAGCACTATTGTGTCTTTTCCCTCAAATGTCTCTCCCTAATGATCGTGTTTCGATCTTTACCTACTTAAGCTTAAAATATATACATTTTTAGGCAATTGGTAATTGAGAGTCCGATTCACTAAGATCATGATGGTAAGACTTAAGTTGACTTAGATTGTGACTAGTTGATGTGTCTAGTCACATCAGTTGGCCAAAGCTGTTTTAGCACAATTACACTACAAGACGTGACCCGAAACATGCATCGTGTCAAGACACAGAAACTAGAGAAGCCTGACAATATTGATAACATCCTATCTTGGGAGAAGGTATGTTTGAGCTATTGGTCCTATATGATTCGACTAAAAGTCATAAGAGAACTCCTGAACTCTGGCTAGTTGATCTGCTATAATTGGCCTCATCTGTTTGACATTTGGATGTTACAGTTTCGCATTAAAAAGACTACATCCTTCGCATAACCTAAGTTAAAAGCTTCTAGCTAGCCCGAAGTTTATCGTATAAGATGAATAATAACTGCTGCTGTGTCTTTTTTCTGAAAGAATGAATGAACTGAAAGATTGGTGTATAAATACAGTTACAAGATGCGATGAGACCAGTTTCAGAGGCCTACTTATTGATGCGGCCTCCCGCGTCGTTGTCGAGGATTTGATTATAGTCTTTGGCCCAGGCGTAGCTCCAAGTCCAGGTCCAACCCAGCCACGGGACTTAGGATTAAGGTCTCGTCAACGGCGTTTACACTTTGGGCAATCTCGTGGAAGCCCAGCTTGTTAAACTCAGGGCGGGCCTGCAGCTGCTGGTAGGGCTGAAAACCCGTCGCCGCACTACTCTTCCAGAAAATCTCACGCTTCTCGCCGGGAAGTGAAGAGTGCGGGTTGCATGTTGCAATTGTTGGCGGCAGCTGAAACAATTCACTAGCTGCGTCGGCCTCCGGGCTGCGATGATGATCTCGCCGGACAGCTGGGCTCAGCGACGAAATTTGATCTTCAAGAGGGGAAATTTTTCGGGTCGACAGCAATACAGTGTCCATCATTACCGCTGGACAGGAGCTCATGAGCTGCACACATGTACCGAGGTGTGCAGAGCTGCTGGAGCTATTATAAGCTGCTGTCGAAGTCTGGGCTGCGCCGTAATCGTAATTACGAATACGGTTAGGCTGCAGTACCGGTTTGAAGAGACTAGAGGAGGCTGAGAGGTTTCCGACTGAGCTCGTGCTGCGCGTTGGTGAGGAGGAGAGGGCAGTGCCGCATTGGTTGTACGAGTCAATGCCGCCTGGTGGACTGACGTGGGGCGGTCTTGTATTCGGACATTGCGGAGGAGGAAGCGGGGCAGAAGGATTAATGTTGAAGGAAGAGTGATGCTCTTGATGATCAGGTACGTGTATTGCGGTACTGTGGGTGGCCGAGGAATTGTTAGAAGAAGAAGAGGTGGTGGGAGGGGAGGTTTCGCGCAGGCGAGCCCGGTCGCGGCGGTGCACGTTCATGTGGCCGCCCAAGGCCTGGGCGGACCTGAACTCGCGCTTGCAGAAACTGCAGGAATAGGATCTGGGATGCCAGAGGACCGCGCCACCGCCATCGCTGCCACCCCAGCCAGCAGTTATTCGCGTCTCTGACCAACCCGGAGCTCTCGAATCCTGAGGCGGACCTCGATGCTCCACCTGTGGCCGCAGCTCATGATCATACTGTCGATGATAATGATCACGATTACTTCCATGGTGGCCTTCTGCGGCCATGCTTCTTCTCTCACACCTACCGGTCGATACCGGCCAATAATGACGATCAACCACACAAACACATTTGCACAGCGCTGTTCACCATGGGCGAAGGTAGGTTAGGTTTCCTTATATGTGGAAGAGATGGCCGCCGCAGAGACATGGAGGAAACCCTTTTTTTCGGCCCTACAGCAACTTTGATGTGCCGATAATGTTGTCCTGCTTCTGCCGCTCACCTTGCGGCCAAGCTCTGAAAAGGAGAGGAGAATCAGACCTTCGATGAAGCTGGCCCACGAGGCCACGCCAGCGACGCCACCCTCAATATCAAGCTCGTGACGCGCAGTGCGATGGAAGGGAGTGGAAACGAGAGTACCACTAGGCCTGGAGAGGAAAGTAGAGTACTGACAGCGACAGATGGGACGAAAAGAACGAAGGTGAAAAGCGCCTCGAAAGTCCATGCAGCTACGGTAATATAAGTGATAAAAAGTCTTACGGAGCGGGTGGCCCTAACCACAGAACGTGGACGTGAGACCCCCTACCGTCTACGAGAGCGATAAGCTCAGCTAGAGGATACGCATATGATTAATGAATATCTACCACGCGCATTTCCTAAGCCGCATGCGTTGCCGCAGGGTTGTGTGTCGACTGCATGTTTAAGGCACTGTATGTCGGATTGACGGGTTATCGAACAGTCGCGTCACCATAATTGCCTAACAGTCCCGCGTCAATGTGACTGCACGTGGATGTTTTAAGAAAAATAGCGGTGTTTCATAAAACGCAGAAATGTGAAATTGTCCCAGCAAATAGATAATAGCATTGTCATAAAATCTCGAACCGAAGTTATAAACTACATTTGACTGTTCCATCAATCACAAAGTGGCAAATGCTTCGTTAGACTTTATGAAGGTTGGCAAACCTCTAAAGACTAAGGCTCCACACATTTTGGTTTTTGAAGAAGCTTTTCAAGTGTCAACTATGTGAGCCTCGGAATTCCAATAAAGCAACAACTTAACTCATTATGGTGATGACATTGTGCCCATTGATGTCACACGGTTCAAATTTTGAGAACGGTAGCTTGATGCTAGGTAGTGATTGGGTTGAGATGAAGATACTTGGATATCCTCAACACTCTAGCATGTAGATTAGTAGATTGTCAAAGAGCACCCTTAGCTCGAACACTTGAGAACTCCATACACACTATCTTTGTATTCAACCTTGTGATAAACAACAACAACATTCTAAATCTCCAAACTCTAATTCTAGGCAATCGACTTCCAACTTTGATGACCTAGCCACAAGCTAGAAGCACAAGAACACCTACTTTGCATGTAGGATGGTCTTGATACTCTAGAAATCTCATCCTCTTTGAAGGTGAACACAATAAGATAGCAGCTTCATGCTTCTCTCATACTCCACGAATCTCCTTAGTAGTGGGGTAACGACTCTCTAGGTTCTGTTGCCTCCTCCATGAATCACTTTCTCGTGAGATAGTATTCTTGGCTTATGGTAATAAGCGACTTTCCACTAACACAAAAAGCACCATCATAAAAGCATCCATGTATAGTTGACCATATATTATGATACTTTGGTCATTCTTCTTTGCTATCATCGTGCTGATGTAGCTTTATCAAGCTTTTAAAAATCATATTTTGGCATGAATAATCAAAGACCTTGCCACCATTAAAAAAAAGTTTGGCAACTTATTACGAGTATCAAGATCCACTCACGAGGAAGATGGTAGCCCACAATACACATTATAAATGTTCCATAAAAGCATATATTTATTCTCTTCAAAAGCTACCATAGGATTTTTACTTAGCCTCTAAGCCTCTAGTCACATCCTACAACCAATGTGCAACATCATTTACTTTATAAACTAGTCCCATAATCATTGCCATCCATAAGATTTTTTATGCAAGTACCACAGTATGTCTTGGTTCATGATAGGCATACCTAAGCCCATATCACCAATATTCAAAACATTTCAAGTCCATGCCTTTCTAATATCTCATCATCCTTCATGATAATACCCTTACTTTTGGAACTCCAATATTGAAGTTCCAGGCCCTAAGACATTCTCTTTTTTTCAGAATAGTACTCATAGCTCCAAGGACAAACCATACTACTCACACAAAATAACATTGGTGTATTATCCTATGGAACCAAAATTCTCATTGCAAGAAGCATCCAATTTTCTCTTACCTTAAAGACACACAGTTGTCTCTATTATCTCTCATTGTGTTTATGTCTTGAAGTCAGTTCATCATCCATAGTCCTAGGTGAGACTAGAAGAAACTTCCTACAAATAGTGCCAAACAAAGATTAATGGTGGAGAATGTTATCATATTCAATCTATTACCATGGAATAATATTTTTTATGTTTTTATGAATTTAAATTTTTATTTTCTATTTCTTCATAATAGTGACTTGTTACACGTATATGTTTTCACACTACTCGAATTGTCTCGAGTTGGCAAACAAGAAATCATTGTGTCTTTGTGATTCTAGTGAGGAAATCATTAGTAGCTAGAGTAATTTTATTGTAAGAATTTCTTTGTGTACTACTACACTGCATTCACTCCATTGGATTATTATTCCAGGCATATTATCTAGTCGATCTTTTTATGCAACTCAGAAAATGTAAGCGTATGGCATGCAATCAATAGAAGGACTATTTTATTTAAAAAAATCAAATGATGACATTTATAGAAAGGTAACTTTAATTATATTTAAAAGAAAACATGTGATTTTCTTAAGAAAAACGGATCATTTTATTACCTTATGGTATATAAATAAAGGGTACTTTTGCATGCCCTTCGAACACATGTGATATGGATGGTTTCTTATAGGTAAACTCCTTAAGTATGCATGTAGTGCTAATTATATTTTGTGCTAGGTGGATAAGTAGTGAATTAATGTCTTTTACATTTTTGCAAGCACATTATTAGTAATTGGAGTAATATAGAAGTAATTATTTCTTGTATTTATTAGTGGAGCATCTCTGATGTACAAGATTTTTATGTTGGTCACTATTTTTGTATGGATTTATTTGTGCCCTTGTCCATGGTATTATCTATTATTTTTGTAAGAGTTATGGCTTTACAATAAGACAATCATTTTTATAAGGTTGGATTTATTATTCATGACTTAGCGAAAATTCTAAGCATCTTATTGAAACAAAGAAAGAAAAACACTCAAAATGAAGCATTTATTGTCTCTCTTAGTCCCTTTCTCTATCATTCCTTTAAATTTTTGGTGGATTTGTAAGACTACATTGAATGTTGATAGTCAAGAAGATGAGAAACAAATCCATACTCATGTAAAAGAAAATTTCATTTTTAATGCCTAAGATCTTCGATAATTATTGTGTAATTAGAGTGAAGCTCAATAGGAGAGAAGAGAAGAAAATCCCTAATCACGTAAAAGCAAACATCTTTTCAATTGTCTAAGATATTTCATTTTGCATCTCCTTTGGGATTTGACATTGAATATCCTTTCTTTTTGTTTGGTGGAGGAGATGTCATAGTGAGGGGGTGGAGGGAGAGGAGAGGTTAGGTGCACTAAAACATAATACAAGAGGCTTAAGCTAGCAAAGACCTAAGTAGACCATACTAACATAATAATATACCCTCTCTATTTTGTAAGACATACAAAAAAAATTATCTCATTTATTGAAGGATGTTTCTATATAAAAAATTCTCTTATAGTTTAACCATTCCTAGATCTTATGAAGAATCTATGATAATGATTTCCCATTGTTTACATATTTGAAGCTAGAAAATTAATTAAGATCAAAGTATCAAGACATTACATATTTGAAGCTAGAAAATTATTATCACATACTTCTTAGATATCAAATATATACTTTTGTATTCGAACGTTGAGGCTTTTTGTATAGGTACAATAAGATATTTTGCATAAACTCAACTAGAAAAGAATTTCATGTATAAGATACCTAGTCTTGGCAGGGGTGGTGAATATAGATAGTTGACCAATTTGTAATATTTCTCTGTATTGCCACCTGAATTTCTCAAACTTATACAAGCTTTTCTATGTGGCCCTAAACACTGAGATCAATCATGTTTTTTAGACTTCCTTTGTTTGACAATTATCTAATCTAAAGGGTGATGTATCCTCAGGCATGAACACCACTCACATGAGATGAACATCTCACACTTTTTCATGGAGACTATTGGTGGATAACTCCATGGTCATTCCAACCTATATTCTAGCACCTACTTTTTGCTTTAAAAAAATTCATGAGTTATCTAGTATTAATTAATCTTATCATCTGACATTTGGAAAGCTATCCACCAATTGGGTCCACCCATTGGTATGAATCGTTTTTCATGGGAATGCATCCACACACTCTTCACCAACACTTGAGACTCTAATTAACCAACATATAGAATTGGTCCTCTCAACTTCTAGAGTTTTTCTTTTGGCACATGACAAGTCTCATTCCCATCCTAGGACCTTTGATTGATATCTAATTGCTTAGAGTTCCCCTCGGCTCCTTATGCTCCATAATGGATCGATACATTATTCATGTTGTCCTATTCATTAATTGACCTTCCACCATCCTCTCAAGTACTATTCTTTTAAGCAATAACATAGCCTCAACCAATTGCATTGCTATTGGCATGCCAATAACCACCACTATATTAATTTACATATATCTCTTTTATTTTGACTTTATCATGTGTTCCAAGTCACTTGAACATTGCTTAGGTTACTTAAGTGGAAATAAAATGTCAAGCAATTATTCCTCAAGCCCTTGTTCTAAGGAACATTTCAAATAGGTCACTTCAAGTAGCTACTATATATTTTTGTAAAGCTAGATTTGACATTCAAGTCTCTGAGGGCCTTAGTTTCAATTCCTTCTACATAGACGACTTTACCTTGTAGATGCAATTTAACCAAATTAAATACAGTCCATTGACCATTTTCTTAAATGACATCTATTTGTGTCCAAGCAAGGCTCCATGATAGGGAAAGGAGCATGTTTCTATAGATTTGTGTGGACCTAAGTAGACATAGTTCTTGAAGCCAATTTTTTTACTTTATGTTGATTTGATGATTACAATATGTTGACATGGGCATACTTTCTTGAATTGAAGTCAAAAGCTTTCTATCACTTTACAAATTGGCTCATCTTTGAATTTTTTTAAAAATAGAATTGAGGATAGAGAAGAAAAGAAACATATTGCAATGGAAGAAGAGAATGAAGTGATTAATCAATACTAAACCTAAGTGAGAGTTGCATACAAAGAGTCAATTGATCATTCCCTACACTCAACCCAAGTTATCTCTAGTGAGGGTTTTAGTCGCAAGAATGATCAGTCAGTCATTGCACACAAAAGAATGATGGTAACAGTCTACTAGGGACTCTTTAGTACCCTTACATGTAGCATAATGCTGGCATACAGACCATGAGTATGATATTCCCTAGTTTTCATCTAAAGTATTCAAGAACCATACACTAACTATTTTACCTCCAAATAACAATCCCTCATTAGCTAGTTCATCATTAGCACTTCCTTGACCAATGGGTTGAAAATTGAGCTACTATTCAACATGAGTATGCTAATGAGTTTGGTACTTTGAATCCTCAATAAAACAAATATTTTTTTCTAAAACAATAGCATTAAACTATGAAACATATTCAAAGGACTCACATCTAGTTGTTATTTGTAGTCCATGAAGGGTTGACTAATTGGACTCATCAAATCGCAATCTCAAATTAATCTGACATGATTCATCAAATTAAGTCTCAATAATTTTTTGCTACTGTATACCCCAAAACTTCAACAACATAATGATAATGGTAATGATAAGGAGTCCCTAGGAAGCAAATCAACTAACATGCATTCTCATCATCAAGAAAGATTAGCAAGCATGCAAACTGGGCTTGCATTACAAAAAATGCCGAAAGCACTATATTGGCGAATATGGGAATTTCCCATAAGCTTGGGACACGTGGTCAAATCTTTGGATTTGTCATAACTTGAATACTATAACTCCAAATCGAGCGCTCTATAGCTCAATAGATTCCATTTTTCAAGTTCTTTCCAATGATAGGTCACATCATATGGTTTTGCGAAACTTATGGGCATGTTATCCGGGTGCCACCTTTTTAGTATTCAAAAAATGGGAATTGGGAGATTCCCAAACTCACTAATATTCTATTCGAATGAAAGTTGCTTTAGGGGAGCTTGACATTAGTTCAACTTTCTCACATAAAAGAAACATTGAGCCTCGAGGAGGTTTAACCTTGATTGGCCTTCAATGGTTATCACCATGGGGCTCCCCACCACCCCAATGTTTGTTTTTAGTAATCATACAAAAAATGTATAGACCAATTTGTTTTTAAAGAGGTTACCTTTCTAAAGTTGTATGAATGTGCATATATGCCCCTAGTACTATTTCTCTTTTAGAAGTGTTCTCTAAACCCATGCCATCTAAGTTTCATACACATGGAGATCTCATACTTATCTTTGCTAACATGGAATACCATATCCCACCATAGCACCTTGCATATCTCTTGCTTTGAGAAGGTGCCCCACAACTCCATCTTGCTTGCAGTATGGACAGATCTATACAACTTCACCTTACATAGTGGCCCCAACATTCCTAATGTTTATTTTGTTGAACCCCTTTGTTTCACTAAGGGGATAGAAGAGATTGGAGAGAGGAAGCAAGCTAGAAGTAAGAGAGTGACTGAAGAGAGAGAGAAGAGTGGAGGGAGAGAGAGAGAGAGAGAGAAAGTGAGAGATCAAGAGAGAGAGAGAGATGCCATGTTTGGCATCAAACATGACATGCATTACTATTGCTATTGCAAAGCGATGTGCAAAAACAATACCTATAGAAATGTATTTTTACAACTTTTATGAGATGAAAAATTGCATAGTTGCACCTTACTAATCGTATTAGTGTAATTATAGATTGTTACAAAAAATAGAGGTCCACAAAGTCTCAAAATTACAAGAGTAATATTTTTTACGCGTGAATTGTAATTAGGAACAATACATGAACATTTATATATTTCATAATTTAATCTTCTTATGACATAGAGATATAGAAAAAATAAAAATCGACCATAATTAATGAAAATACTTCATTTACCCTTCTCAAGGAAATTGAGAATATCCAAAACTTGAATAAATGGGAGGTTATTTTCTTTAGCATTACTCACATGATATTTACTAACATACTTTAGACTTAGTTCTTCTTTAGTCATAAACATTGATATATGTAAAAGGACTTTATACTTCATGTGTAATGTGCTAGTTTTATGGTTGCAACATGTGTGGCATGCAAAAGAGAGACATTCTTCTTGGTTCTCGATCACACTTTCAATCAAATATGAGAGTATTGATGTCATAATTACAATTTGTGCCCTTGACTTTTCTATTGATTCTCTATTTTTTCTTCATTTTTTGTTATCATTATCATTGTCTACTCTCTACATATAGTCACAATGATGTTAATGTATTATCTTTCTAGTTCTTGATGCACTCATACAGTTTTTGTTGTAATGCCTTCAATAGTGATACATTCCTTTAAAACACTATGTATAGAATATTGATTGTAACACTTTGATGATGCTACCTATGATGCCCTATACCTTTGTTTCCAACTTTAGGAAATAAGAACCTATTCGATGGAAAATTTTTGACATCTTGGAAGTCTCTAAGTAGTGGTAGACTCTATTTAGTAAGGTGATGTAGATTAACAGGCTAGTTTTTCTTTTCTAGTTATATATTATACAATTATCCTCACCTATCAAATGTCATTTTGATGAGAAGAAAATCAAGAGCTGAGAGTATTATAGGCAAGAGAGTAATAATATGAGTCACTATAAAATGGAGGAGATATAGGGGAATCTACAGCCTTGGATATAGAAATGTATAGAAATCACATCAAGGATTACCAAGATCCAAATATCCCTAAGGAGTGTCCTCAGTGTACCATTCTCTTGATAGTTCAAAGGATGAAGAGGTAGCAATCCATATCCATCAAGATCAAACTACTCCACCTCATCAAGTGGTAGAAAGGTTATAACATTTAGTGCATGGCAGTGCAATCCTCTTGTAGACTTCTCTGGTAGCATCAAAGAAATATTTGAGTTTCAATCCTTTACCTCTTTTGAAGAAGAAAAATAAGAATTCCACAATGTTTCAACAACTAGCACTTAAACCTGGAAGAATATATAGGATATAATTGCTCAGTGAAGGACTATCCAAAGGAGACACAAGTCCTAACTATTATTAGACCTAAAGGCAAGAGAAATATAGATTGGGATGCTTAGGAAAAAACTAGGAAAGTAGTATCAAAGGAGATGCAAATATTGCAAAAAAATAGAGGAGTAAATTAGTTTAGACCAGTAGATCTACTATAGGAATGCATGAAAGAGATGAATTTGGTTAAGAATGATAATGTTGACAAGAGATTTTGCAAATAGAATAATGATAATGATGAAGATTTAAGTCATCGTGAGGAGAAATATGGCGTTTGTGAGCTATTTAAAGCATTGGCTAAGCCTTCTTTGTAGTTAATCTTAGAAAAACTTCTAGATCTTATTCCATGTTTTAAGGAGAAGTTGCTATCAAGAATGATGGCCATCCAAGGATAGTATGGTAGCAGTTTGCTAAAGATGCAAAGGGCACATGAGAATTCTAGTGAGTGATTCGTATGCAAGGAGAGGTACAAGATTATAAGGTACCCACCATCCCAATGGAGTATCTAGAAAGAAAATTTGATAATATTCTACTAAATAGAGGATTAGAGGTGAACATTCTCCCTAGAAGGCTTTACCTTACTCATAAGGTATAAGGCTTGGCGCTTGCACCATTTGAAGTAAGTTCATGAACCACATCAGACTCCAACCTCTAGAGATCTTGAATAATAGTTAATGAAAGTAGTAGGTTTGTAATTAAGAATCACCTTTTTAGCACTCCTTATGCAAGGGTTTAATGACTCTTATAATATATTATTAGGTGAAACTTGGTTTAGGTTGTCCAATCACAACTAGGATTGGGGATAAAATATAGTAATATTTCCTTATGGTTTCAATGAGATAAATATTTTAATAACCACTCAGGTAAAATTGAAACCTAAGTTTCAACTTTGGTAGCCCATACAATTAATTAAGCACTAGAAACACTTGATGATGAGATCATTTAACTTGATCCTAGTGTTTGAATTGGACATAGTATATTACATGTAAGCTAATCTAATTGCCATCCTAGTGTCTAAAGTGGAATATATCCTTTGTAGAAAATTAAAAATCATCTATAGAAAATGGCAACTCCTATATAAGGATGTGATAATGTCATGTAGGAAAGCAATAGTTTTGAGGAAGTAATCATTAGTCTTATGTAAGTAGGTCAAAAGACTAATGAGAAATTGTACGAATTGTAGGATAACAAGTAGAGTCTTTTGATGCTTTGGATAAGGCCAATTAATGAGCTATCATTCATGGGTAACTGAAATTCAAACATTCTATAAAAAAATTTATCAAGAGAGTACTTGAAGATGATGTACAAGAGGTGAATTAAGACTCTGTTTATCAGTTCAAAACGAATTAAAATGAGCATTTGTGTAGATGAAGATTATAAGTAGCAGTAGGTATAAGAGTTTTAGTACATACTTGTATTGGAGTACATTGATATGAAAGGCTTCAATACTAAGGTATACCCTTGGGGAGTTCACTAAAATTATATCCTCTATATCATGCGCATTGAACACCTATTTATAAATATCCTTATATCGATGAGTTTTTTCTTAATAAACCATAAACCTTTTCTATTCAATCTATAACTAACCCCTTATATGGAATCATTTTGTATGTTAAAAAGTGTATAAATTGTTCCCTTATGTTGAATCCATGTGATACATACATATATTTATGGAGTGACCTCCTTGGGGGTATACCTTGAATACTGAAATAATTTGAAAAATTATGCAATACTAATAATGAAAAATAGGTATGAGGTGAATCCCAATGAAAAGAAAGTAAAAAATGAGATAAGCTCCTTAGATTTTAATTCATTAAATCTATGAATTAATTTACATAGTTATCATCCATTAGGGTTTTTCCAAAGAAGAATGTAAAGATTCAGATCTTTGTAGACTAGAGTAAGCTAAATGCATCTACTATAATGGATCTTTCTCCTCTTCCATTTAGTGATTCTCTATTATATGATGTTACTAGAGATATGATATACAATTTTCTTGTTGGATTCTCAAAGTATAACCAAATTAAAATGCACCAATGACATGGAGAAGATAGTATTCATCAAGGAATGGGGGCCATTTGTAAGTATGGCCATAAATTTTGGGCTTAAGAATGCTCCACTTGAATTTCAAGGACCAACTTACAAAACCTTTGACCCATATTTAACACAAATTTGAAGATTCTCATAGATGAATTTTGTGCTTCTCACAAAAAGTAAGATAATTTATATAACATCTCATGTTATGCTTTGACAGATACAAGAAGTTTGGAATGTCACTAAACCCATTCAAGTTGGTGTTTTCTACCAAGAGGAGAGTATTGATTGGGCACATAATCTGTGAAGAAGGGATGGCCATTGATCCTTTGAAGATTCAATTACTTTATAAAGTTATGATTCCTACAACAATATAAGGAGTTATGAGCTATTTTGGTCATATCAGGTATCTTAGATATGTACTCTACTAAACTATGCTACCAAGGAAGGACATCTAATTTGTTTGGAAAGATAATTAGGAAAAAGAATTTACTACATTATTGAAATAAATGTTGGTATTAGATCTAATTCTATCACCTCCATAATGGGATTATCATTTCATGTGTTTTTTTATACCTCTAATATTGCTATAGAAGCTATCTTGATGCAAGAGAAGATAGCAAGCTGTTTTAGGTGTACCTATTATGCTTGTACATACGAAATGTACACCATACCATTTGGAAACTAATGGATAGACAAAAATATTAAATAAGATACGGTTGCACATTCTCAAGAAAATTGTGAGTGAGAATTACAAAGATTGAGACAGCAAATTGAATTTTTCTCTATGATCCTTTAGACAAGTTTTAAAGTGACAATGGGATTGGTCCCACTCATATTGGTTTATGGAGTGGAAGAAGTGTTTCACATAGAATTGATTGTACCTATCTTAAGGGTTTTTGTGAGGGATAAATTATATTTCAAAGAATTGATTCACAATAGATTGTAGAAATTAATGTAGTTGGAAAAAGATTGGAGTATTCTACATTACTTGTTTGAAATCAAATACATAAGAAGGAAAGCATGGGTTAACCACCATATTAAGAGTAATATTTTTAAAGAGGAAGAATTGATTATAATCTATAGTGCAAAGCTTGGTAATTATCTTGTTAACTTGAAGCTTAGATATAGGGGCCCATATAAGATACATCATAAGGGACTGGGGTGATAGCTGTTAGCTATATATAGTCTGTCTATATATAGCACTCAGCTATATATAGTCTGTCTATATATAGTGCTCAGCTATATATAGTTTGTCTATATATAGCGGGGGATGTTAGCTATATATATAGTCTATCTATATATAGCGCCCAGCTATATATAGTTTGTCTATATATAGCGTCCCAGGTCTCCTCTATATATTCCTATCATGTGTGCTCAGTTGACACACTTCTGGGGTTCCACTTTCAGTGTCTCGTGTCTCTCTTCTCCTCTCTCTTTCTCCGTTCCTCGTCTCCCTCGCGCACTATTTAACATGGTATCAGAGCTGCTTACATCGGATGAGAAAGAATCGTCTGATGACGAGGAGCTAGACTAGACAATAGGGCCGATTGGTCGCAATTGAGGGCTAAGCGAGCTTCCTCTCTCTACGCCAGATGTCCGACCAAAAAACCCTACCTGATGCTGCTCCTCAACCTGCCTGGACCGAGCGTGTTGTGCTCTGGTAAACCACTCCAATGATCGAGAGCGCAGTTTTCCAGCATCCCAAGCCTCAGGCTCTGAGCCGTGCTCAGCCCAGTCGAGCCCAGCCTAGAGCTAATGTGGATTTGAGGGATCGAGACAGAGGACAAGCTTGTCACAAGTTTTAAGCCGGACATGAGCTTCTAAGACTATTCGCTTTCATTTGTATGTGAAGAACTGCAAACCTAAGCTTCTGGCGGGAAGCGTTTCGTTGATGGCTTATCGTTTCTCAATGAGTAGCTAGTGATCAACCAGCTCAGCAAAGATATATACTGCTTTTTTCATGTGTTGATCGTTTCCAGATCCATCTCTTTTCGGAGCAGCAATACAGGAGTTGCTGTCGTTGCAGCCTATTCTAGGCCGATGATCGTCTCGAAGGCTTGTGATCTTTTGCCTACTCCAGACTGTATCGATTTGCCGCTATGGGAGGTTCAAACATTTGTTTGTGCATAAACCTTGATCTGGCACGTCGATAGCCTTCACTATTAAAGATTCAGCCTCTAGGCTTACTTGATTGGTTACCTTGACTGCCATCGCCTCGAGCCTCGGCTCCATCAAGCTGGGCCGCAAGAGGGTCTACGGCATCACGGCCATGCTCATGATCTTCAGCTCCATCGCCTCGAGCCTCTCCTTCGGACATCGGTCGCGGGCGGTTATTGGGACGCTGTGCTTCTTCCGCTTCTGGCTGGGATTCTTCTGCTTCTGGCTGGGATTCGGCATCGGCGGGGACTACCCCTCTCGGTGACCATCATGTCGGAGTACGCCAACAGACGGACGAGAGGAGCCTTCGCCGGGGCAGTCTTCGCCAACCAGGGGTTTGACATCATTCGAGACCGACGCTATACCTCTTTATAACATCTATGTATCACTAGTAACGTAAGGTAAGAGCAGTCAAATCTTTCCCCTAGGGGTACGCTCACGGGGTGAATCTCCCGGCAATAAAAGAAGAAAATACATTTTTTGTGTCAAGAGGGATCTCTTTGTTTTTTATCCCCCTCGTGGTGCCGTGCCTGCTTCTGTGCGTCTGCTTTTACGTTTCTGGTTCTGAAATTCTTGTCATGGTAAGATGCCTGAGAACACTCGAGAACCTAACCATGCACACCACAGAATTTAACTACCTAATCGCCTGATGTAAACATTATTTATTACACACACATTAAGTTGCATGTTTGTTTCTGGAACAGTTGCATGGTAATTTTCCCAGCCAAGATAGATATCTGTTGCAGGTGACAATTTTAAAATTTGTTTGGATGCTTATAAGCAAGCAGTTCTTGTGTGCAGAGACTGTTCCAACAACGTTTGACGACTTCCATTGTAATGGATGCTATGAAATGCATTTTTTCATGGGTGGCTGCTATGTCATTTTGAAATGTTTACTTGTTTGACATGGATGTTGAAACTATTTTTGGTTCTATCTACAGAGTGTACATGTGTAAAACATGGCTTTTCTTGTGGAGGCTATAGCAAAGTACTTGAAAGGGCCTGCCACTTGTATGCTCCAATCTGATTGATCCTATCCCTGGTTATAGAGCAAAATAATATACTTACAAACATCAACATTACTTTTGGATGTTGATATTGCCATGCTTCATGATGATCGTCCTCGTTCGTTATTCCATTGATGAGCGTTTATATTCTAGGTGATGATACATTGTTTCATTTATATTCTTTCCAGCTGATGAGGGTCTATATTCCAGCTGATGACACATTATTTCATTTATATTCTTTCCAGCTGATGATAAATTGTTTTATTTATATTCTGTTCATGGGGCCCCACATGTGTTATGTTGTCTATAGAGCGGCGTCGCGAACCATCTCTATAGACCTTGTGTTGTTCTAATGCCACTGTAACGTTTTTCTTTGAGTTTTGATGTGACAGATATACTGCTTACATCCAAAGTTCAGTTGAAGGAATTTCTTGGAGATTTTATCTTTTGCAGTGATGTGGCTTATCATTATTTTACATGTATATTTAGGAGTGATAAAGCTCTTTTGATGCCTCTGAATAGGCTGTTCGTTTATCCTTATTTTACATGTTGTATATAATTTAGGAGTGATAAAGCTCTTTTGATACCTCTGAATAGGCTGTTGTAATTCAGGAGTGATGTAGCTCCTGAGTGATGTATCTCCTTCTCCATTGATGTTTGATGCCTATGAATAGGCTCTTGTAAGTTCAACTTTGTAATTTTATATTTTGAATATTAATATAACGGTAGGCCTATATAGAGCTGTGGGTTTTTCCCTTGAGCCCCCAAGGGTTTTTTCATCCATAGTAAGGGACCTTTATTTGAGCGGGGGATGTTAGCTATATATAGTCTGTCTATATATAGCACTCAGTTATATATAGTCTATCTATATATAGTGCTCAGCTATATATAGTTTGTCTATATATAGCGAGGGATGTTAGCTATATATATAGTCTATCTATATATAGCACCCGGCTATATATAGTCTCTCTATATATAGCATCCCAGGTCTCCTCTATATATTCCTATCATGTGTCACTACAAGGGAATGGGGCAATAGCGACGCCGATTAGCGACGGGGGATATTGGCGTCGCTATAGGCATCGCTATTGGCATCGCAACTGACGTCGCTATTTGTGTCGCAAATAGCGACACCAATAGCGATGCCAATAGCGACGCCGCAGGAAAAAAAAACCGGCCGAAACCAGAGCGCCGTTTTCATTTTCTTTTCTTCGCCTTTTGAGAGCGAGAGCGAGGGAGAGAGCGAGGGAGAGAGCCAAGGCTTTGTGAGAGAAGAAGAGGAAGAGACTTGCTGCCGCCGCCGCCGCCGCCGCCACCGCCGTTGTTCGCGAAGGAGAGGAGGAGCCCTCGTTGCAAAGGGAAGCCGCCCACGCTCGCCATATCTCATTGGTGAGTCTCCCTCTCTCTTTCTTTTACTTGTTGAAGGTTTAAATCGTTCTCTTTTGTTTGTTTAGGAGAGGAAATAAAAGAGAATGAGAGGAAGAGGGAGAGAGAGGGAGAGAAAGAGAGGGAGAGTGCATTCTCTCCCTCTCTCCCTTTTGCTTGTTTAATGTTTAAATTACTTTCTTTTTTGCTTGTTTAGGAGAGGAAACGAGAGAGTAAGAGAGAAAGAGAGGGAGAGAGAGGGAGAGGGAAAGAAAGAGAAATAGAGGGAGAGGGAGAGGGAGAGGGAGGGGGAGGAAATAGGAGAGGGAGAGAAAGAGAAAGAGAGGGAGAAGGAGGGAGAGTGCATTCTCTCTCTCCCTCCCTCTCCCTTTTGCTTGTTTAATGTTTGAATCACTTTATTTTTTGCTTGTTTAGGAGAGGAAATGAGAGAGAAAGAGAGTGAGAGGGAGAGGAAGGGGAAGGAAATGAGAGAGGGATAGAAAGAGAAAGAGAGGGAGAGTGCATTGTATCTCTCCCTCTCCCTTTTGCTTGGAGGATGTTTAAATCACTTTATTTTTTACTTGTTTAGGAAATGAGAGAGAAAGAGAGATAGAGAGGGAGAGGGAGAAAAAGAGAAAGAGAAAGAGAGGGAGAGGGAGAGGGAGAGGGAGGGGGAGGGGAAGGAAATGAGAGAGGGAGAGAAAGAGGGAGGGGGAGGGAGAGAGAGGGAGGGAGAGGGAGAGGGAGAAAGAGGGAGGGAGAGGGAGAGGGAGGGGGAGGGAGGGAGAGGGAGGGGGAGGGAATCGCTTTTGTATGTTGCACCATGCCTCCATGGAGACATAGCTCGCCAAGTACCAGATTGCAAGGCAAGATCGAGAGGAAGCGCGAGCTGAATTCCGACGCAGTACGCGTCACCGACCGATTCGATATCCCAAAGGCATGGAGGAGTGCTACGGTTTATGTCAACACGATGGTTGCATGGAGCCTTGACCGCAGCATCCAGCGAAGGGACAGAGGTCTCAATGGAGGAGTGGGAGTTCTCGAGGGGATGTAGTCCAAAGGTAATGAGGGGTTTAGAATGTGTCGTATCTAAATTTGCTCACTACATCTAATTTGAGTGTTTCAATGTGCAGTACAAAATATATACTGCAGTGTGGTCGCGCGGACGGCATTTTCGGGTGGAGCGTATTGACAAAATGCGCTTCACAATGGACTGTGGTGTCATGGCAAGGTTTGAGCAAGAGAGCCGGCGACGAGCAACGGATTCGAACACGGTTGTGGATGAGATGGAGTATTTTGGAAACTTGCAAAGTATTATTACGGTGGATTACCGTAGCTTCTCCATGATAATATTCGATGTGCAATGGTTCAAAGTGGTACTTGGAGGAGCTAGCGCAACAGTTCGATGAGGTCTATCTGGATTTCTCGAAATAGATTCCGAAAAAAAATGGATGGATTTGCGCGACACCTTTGTGTTGCTGGCCTATTGTGAACAGGTACAACTAGTCATTTGCTTGCTAATTGTAATACGACATGGTTTATGTCACAATGGTTTGAAGCTGCTTTGTAAGTGTTTGTGAACAGGTAATCTTCTATCCAAATCCCCGACAACCTCGATGGTGTTATGTTATACCTTCAACTCCTCGAGGTGCGAGAGTATATGATCAAAGCGATGTTCCAGGCATAGATGAAGAAAATATGCAAATAGAGGGATCGAAATTACAAGGGGTGGAGGCCACCGCAAGCTTGGAGCCCGCATCGGCTAACAATGATGGAAATACAGAAGTCGTAGAATTTTTTGAGAACGAGGCAGACTCGTTCTTTTGTGGTGACATGTCTATCGACCTTCCAGTGTATGCAGAGTTGTGTCAGGAGATTAACATGGGACCATCGAATACTTCATTCTTGGAGAATTGTATTACTCAATTCGTTGTTTAGATCTTCCATAAAGGTAGATAAGATATGCATTTTAAGAGGGATTTTTCAAAAATGATTTATATTAATGTGCTTTGTATAGTTTAAATTGATTATTCTAACATCATTTTTTATCTGTGCAAGTATCGACATTTTCACGATGAGTCGAGGGATGAGCGATGAGGAGTTTCAGGAGATGATGGCACGCATGTCTCCAGATCAGCTCGCGAGATTCAGAGAGATGGCAGATCAGAAGCTGTCTCGTTCTTCGTCAGGGCGCTCTGCTAGATCAGCTTCAGCACGATCAGATGCTTCAGCTTTGAGTAGACGATCTCGACGCTCGTGACTTGGGCCAGAGGGAGGGACTGCGACTGTAGGAGGATCAGGGGGGTGTTGCTGTGGAGACACGGACGCGGTGTCTCCGTCTCGTCGTTCAGCTGGAGCTCAGTCACCTCCAGGATTTGTCACACCTGTGGGGACGTCCACTCCAGTTACTCCGGCTTTTGCGCAGCCGTCGGCAGATGTCACGCCTTTTGGTGGCACTCCTTTTGGTGGCACCCCCTTTGGTGGCACCCCTTTGAGTAGCACTCCGGGAGACGGTACCCCCGTTGGTACACCGGATGTACAGGGGTCTCCTGGATATGCCCAGGAGCGTGGACGGAGATGGGAGAGGGCCCATACAAGGCACACTCCTAGGGATTATGGATACCTAGTGGATGGCAGGTCAGGAGCCATCATCATGAATGATGAGGGGAGGAGGGTGATGGCTCGCATGAGGGAGTTGTGCCAACAAGTTTTTCGGCACAACGTCCTGGATCATTGGAGGAACATACCGGAGGGGAGCAAGGAGTACATAGTAGCATCCTTGCACGAGGAGTTCCCGGTGCTAGCCGCAGTTGATAGATTCTCTACAGGCTGGGTGATGGATTGCATGCGTGCATACATGTCACATAGACGATCCGACGCACGCAAGGCAATCAAGAGTGGGGCTCCAAAGCCCGAGTGGTTAGATGCAGACGACTGGCGCCGACTGAGGGAGGAGGCTACAAATTCGCCAGGACGTTGGAGTCAGCAGCGGGAGGCGGCGAGGGCACGAATCGAGGCCGGATCGGTACATCATCTTGGGAGTGGTGGCCACAGGACATATTTGGAGGACTTTGTAAGTTTCTCTTTTGTTTTGCTTTTTTGTTTTTTTGAGATATTCTTTGTACTGACAATCATGTTTCTAACAGTTAGGATTTTGTTTTCTTTGCAGGACTCCATTACAAATCGCGATCTGCAAGGCCTTGAGACTCGATATGCAGAGAGGCACGGTCTCAGATCATTGATCAACTGATTGTATAGACACGGCGGCCCAGTAAGTTAATAATCTTTCTTGTCCGTAGTTACCATGAGATATTTGAATGCATTATTGTATGGTGGATTGATATGTTGTTTCTTTTTCTGCAGAATCCGTTTGATTCTCCTTTACAGCGGGAAGAGCTTTCGGGGGACGAGGATTTGTAGCTCGCCCTTGGATCCTTAGAGCTCACATACCTTTAGTTTTTAGTCGCCCGATCTATGTAGACATTTTCTATGTATTAGTGATATTGTTTTATGATTGTACCAATCGCGTTTTATGCGATATCATGTATTTATTTCATCTATCAGTTTTATGATTTCAGTATACATTCTTTTTGTTTGCAAACGCTTTGTATGCAGCAGTGCAGAAACTATTTTGTATGGCTCTCATACAGCACATAGTGCTACATGTGGCAGGGCAGCTTGCTGCCCTGCCACAAATTTTTTTTTTCTCTGTTACCGTCGCTATTTGCGTCGCAAATTTACTGCACGCGTCGCTATAAGCGTCGCAAATTGTCTGTAACCGTCGCTATTTACGTCGACGCATATAGCGACGTAAATAGCGACGCATATAGCGACGATTCTATGGCGTCGTCAATAACGACGCTTTTTGCGACAAAGGGGGCAAATTTTGTTGTTTGTATTTTCGTCGCTTTAAACGTCACTATAAGGTCTATATCTTGTAGTGTGTGCTCAGTTGACACACTTTTGGGGTTCCACTTTCGGTGTCTTGTGTCTCTCTTCTCCTCTCTCTTTCCCCGTTCCTCGTCTCCCTCGCGCACTATTCAACAATAGCAATGGCCAGTGTTGCGACGCAAAATGGTAGCATTGCTATTAGCCTCACTAATAGCATCACTATTAGTGTTGTGAATTAAAATTAGTGTCACTATTTTATGATGGTAATAGCGATGTAAATAGCAATGCCACTCTCAGAAGAACAGAGCATCCAAAATATGAGCACAGAATTTCCGGAAAACATTTACGAGAGAGAATGAAAGAGAGAGCAAGAGAGCTCAAAGCTTTGAGAGAGAGAGAGAGAGAGAGAGAGAGAGAGAGAGAGCTCATCACCACTGCTACCATTACCACCATACACGAAGAAGGAGAAGGGTGCGAGGGAGAATGGAGGGAAGCTACAAAAAGGAGGCACAAAGGGTTTCATCTTCGAGCCTTTGAGGTAGGTATATTACCTCTTCTTACTTTGTTTTTTTATTTTCTCTTTCTTTCTTTTATTTTTGCAAATAGATGCATTGGAAGAGAGGAGAGAGGGAGGGAGAGAGAGAAAAGAAGAAAGGGAGAGGAAGAGAGAAAGAGGGAGAGCAAAGAAAAGAAAGAGAAAGGGGAAGAGAGAAATGAGAGATGAATGGAGGAAGAGAGAAGGGTGAGTGAGAGAAACAATGAGAGAGATAGGGAAAGGGAGAAACAGAGAGAAAACAAAGAAAGGGAAAGAGAGCTAGGGAGCAAAATAGAGACGGAGAGAGAAGGAGGAGGTAGAAATGAAGAGCAAGGTAAAGAGAGGATGGAGAGTGACAAGAAGAGAGAGAGAGAGAGAGAGAGAGAGAGGAAAACAATGAGAGAATAAGAGAGAGGGGAAAGATAGATAAAGAGAGGTAGGAAGAGATTTCTTTACATTTCTTTGTTTTTTAAGTTTCTTATTTTCTCTCTTTAATTTTATTTGTAATGAGATGCGTTGAGTGAGAGTCGGGAGGGAAGGAGAGAGAGAAATAGAAAGAAGTGAAGGAGAGAAAGAGAGAGGAGAGAAATAAAAAACGTGTGAGAGAGATGCTTCATAAAGAATAGAAAGATGGAGAGAGAAAGAGAGAGAAGAATGGATAGAGACAAATAGAGAGATGGAGGGAGGGAGAGAAACAATGAGAGAGAGAGGGGGAGAGAGAAACAATGAGAGGTGAAGGAAGGCAAATAAAAAAACAAAAAGAAAGAGAGGAAGAGGGATGGGGAGAAAAATAAAGAGGGGGATAGATAAAAATAGAGAGGGCCGGAGGGAAAATGAATGGGGAGAAATAGAGAGATGGAGGGGGAAGTAGAGAGAGAAGATAGATAAAAATAGAGAGGTGAGAAAAAGAAAGATGGAGAAAAAAAATAGAGCAAGAGAGAGGAAAAAGAGAGAAAAGGTAGAGGGAGAGAGATGAGAGAGAGATAAAGAGAGGGGGAGACAATGTTTTACATTCCTTTCTTTTTTAAGCTACTTATTTTCTCTCTTTAATTTTATTTGTAAAGACATTGAGTGAGAGTGGGGAGGGAAGGAGAAACAAATAGAGAGAAGGACGAGGGAGGAAGAGAAAAAGAATGGGAGAAATTAAAAAGGAGAGAGAGATGGGCTTCATAAAAAATAGAAAGATGAAGAGAGAGAGAGAGAGAGAGAGAGATGGAAGATGGAGGGAAGGAGAGAAACAATAAGAGAGAGAGAAAGAGAGGGAAGAGAGAAACAAAGAGAGGTGAAGGGAGGCAAGCAATGAAATAGAAAAAGAGAGAGAAAGAGGGGTGAGGAGAGAAATAGACAAAGGGAAAGAAAAGGAATGGAGGGAAATAGAGGGAGATATGACTAGAGATTAAAATGGAGGAAGAGAAACAATGAGATAAATAAAAGAATATTGCATGTCATAACATAGATAAAATGGACAACAATGATGGTCATGACATCGAAGATCATAAGGCGTATCTCAATTAGTATGGCTTGTGTCCTTGGATTCAATTGAAGCTGGAAATTCAATGAAAGCATTGCTTGTCTATAGACCATGTACGATGCTTTGGCAAGTTTCAATCGGAGATCATTCACAAAGTAATCTCAAAATTTGAGCTATAATAAGAAAAGTGTTATCAATCATGAATGCTTTATACCTATTGGTGTGCAAATTGGATGCTGCTGCATACGTAGCGAGTGTTGGAAGGTCCTCAAGAACAAAAAGCTCTACTTCAGCTCAAAAAGCAAAAAGATAGACTTGCAGGACATGAATAAAAGAGAAAATTGGATACAATATCTCCCATGCCTTGTGTAAGTACTTCACAAGGCATGTATTTTTTAATTTATTCATCTCAAAGCTCAAAAAAACCTAATTTTTACAATAAAGATGATTAGCTTTTGTGTTTGCTTTTGTCCAAATAAAGAATAAAGCGTTGTCGTGTCGCTATGCACATGCTGTGTAAAAAAATCTAGAGTGTAGTTTCTTTTAGATTTAAAGAGCTAATGCCACTTTACGCATTAGTGTTAGTGTCCATGGTTCAGGATATTAGATTTTTTTGGACAAGGTTTTAGCCAATTTTTGATATTCTAGATATTATCTCTTATAAAAATCTAAAAAACTATAGACAACTTCTAGATTAGGATGACATGTAAAAGAAAGCATGTAGCTTTCAGCCAATTTGAGAGGATTTTATATCAAAAGAGAGATTGATGAAATCGCACGATACGCGATCGTTGTTTTCAAGCAGTGAACAGCACTCCGAAGGGGGAGATGAAGAAGGAGTGATCTGGCAGAATTCTAGCCAGGTGTGCTTGTATTTTACCCCCTTTTTGGAGCCAATGGAACCATCAGATTTGCGATCTGAGCAGCATAGAGGAAGGTATTGTTTTATATACGTTTTTGTCTATTAGAGTTATATCTTCTCATAATGCTGAAATAAACTGAAATGCTTCACCTTTATTAGTACTCTTCTACATTTTCTAATTATTATTTTTTGAGTATTCTTCTACGTCTTCAATTTCTTCGAACCCCTTCTCTTCGGTCTACTCCTGTTCCTAAATCTACCTTTATCCTGTTGTCTCTTAACTTTAAGAACTTGGCTTGAAACCTTCAATCCTTCTCTTGTCTCTACCATCTCTGGAGTCTAAGCTCTTGAACCCCCATACATTCTTCTCTTGCCAAACCCTTGTGTGGTGACCTTCAACCCTACGCGCTGTGACATTGGTGAACCCAATGTGAAGATCGGTATAAGAGAACTCCAAGATGGGGGATTCTTTAGGAGATACTCTACAACAATTGGTGGGTATACTACAACAAACTCAGCAACAACAGATCCAAATGTTACAACAACAACAATAAATGCAAGACGAAGAGAAGTTTGATTCCACAGCTATCAAAGCCCTAGAGAAAGTTGGGCGAATACCATACTAGGGAATAGGGGAGTTTCCCAAAAGTCTGGGACATGTGGTCAAATATTTAAATTTGTCATAATTTGAACACTATAACTCCAAATTGAGCGCTCTATCACTCAATAGATTCCATTTTTCAAGCACTTTCCAATGATAGGTCACATCATATGGTTTTGAGAAACTTATGGGGATGTTATCCGGGTGTCACCTTTTTGGTATTCAAAAAATGAAAATTGGGAGATTTCCAAACTCACTAATATTCTGTTGGCGAAAATTAAAACAATTTAATGGTCAAATTTTCTTTGTTTTTATTCACTTGTATGTTGAAAAAAATACTATTCTTTGGTGTACCACAATATGCATGGAGTCGCTACTTTACCAAACCAGCAAGGCATGGTCTTCAAGAGAAAATCCATGGTCTTTTTTAGCAAGATGTGGATTGGGCTGCATTCAAAAAAATCCCTACGTGAAGAATTTTTCTTAGAAGACTCTGGCCTAATGACGAAGAAAAGTTTCACTAATTGGGTTGAGAAATCAAACAAAGGTTTTGCTGTAATTGCTTTATACCATGAAATTGAACGTAAATTTGGACAACTTGATGTTGAAGACCAACAAAGTATGGAAGGTCAGAAGATTAAATTATTCCTTAAGGCTATAGATCCCATTTTGCAAGAGAAGCTTGCTGATCGCCTAGAAGATGCTACCTCCGAATCAGGAGTCCAGACTGCATGGACAGATGTTACTGATGCAGTTAACACGATTGCTCGAAGAAAGAGGATGCAACTAAGATTGGACTCTCTATTTCAACTTCAACAACTCCATTGATGGATCTTGTTCCACCTTCAAAATCCCCTATTCCTTTGACTAATCAACCAACTCTTTCTTCTTCTGTTCCTTCTAAAATTGATATCGTGGATAAACTCATTAAAAGCATGTGACCTTCATCTCAATCTTACTGAAATTAGTTCCAAGGTGGAGAATCTAGATGCCAAATTTGAAGAACGAGGATGTTCGTAAACTCAAAGACCCATGAGAGAAGGCTTTAAGAGGCGGTGTATTTGGTGTGACAGCCAACAATATGACAAGAGGGAGTATTCTGCCTTCCGTGAGGCTAAAGCACATAGCTTGTCTTTGGAAAAATAGAAAAATTCATGCAGTTGAAACTGATTTTCCACTGGAGCCAAATTTCGGCAATGGTGGAATGAAGAAAAAATTAGAAGATTTAGTTGTAAAGAATGCATATGCAGTAATTGATGCAACTACCTATGGGCTATAAATTGAGCAAACTAAATCAAGTTTGAAAGCATGTAAAGCTAATGTGTAATCTAAAGTATAGATGCATGCACTAGATCAAATGGAACGTGGTAAAGCAACCAAAGAAGATTTGGCTAATGCTAATGAGTGCATTCGAGGAATAACTGGATGAAAAGAACCGATATATTCTTTTCTGCCTTTGCACACTTGGCTGATGTCAATCATAAGGAAGTCTTGCTTGAGAGAAAAGAGAAGAAGAGAATATAAACTAGTGCCTTCCTCTTCTGCCCCTCTGAAACGGGTAACTAGAAGAACGCTTGAACAACCAAAGCTTGCTGAAAATATAACCCCAGATCAAGAGATGGAAGACGTGCCACAAACAAAGAAGACCGAAAGAAAGAAGAAAGGCAAGCATCCAAGCTACAAATTGTAGTCTGACATAGAATCTGCAAAACCGATCTCAAACAAGTCTTAGAAGAACGAATTCTAGGAAGTAAAATTAAATTCAGCTTAGGTAAAATTCTTGGAATTGCTAAACGTGAATTCCAGGATGTAATTATTAATGTAATCAAAAGAAAAATACAATATGTTGGTGATGAAGATGAAGAAACAATGCATGCTTTTTTGCAAGTTTTTCAAATTTTTGTGCAGGATGAAGAGAAGCTGACTTCACAAGTAATTCATCTTGAAGTAGTTAAAGAATTACTTACAGCAATTGAAGATGAAGATAAAGAAAGCATGAATGCAAAAATTAAAGAAGTGAAAGCTGAAAATGTAATGGTCGGCTGGTCCAAACCAGTTGGGTGGCCCACCTCTAAAAAAGAATGCCATCTACAACACATGCATGAGGAGGAAGAGACTCGGTTCATTCCAAGTAGTCAATACTCTAATACACACATTGGGCAAGAGTAACAATGGACACAGTCGTCAAAATTGTAGAAAAAGAAACACCATGTATTGCATTCTTAGACCATGGCTCGAAGATAAATGTCATGGCAAGGAGTCTCTATGAAAGTGGTGGATGGCCCATAGATGTTGATCCAGGTTGGCAAATGAGAGCTGCAAACAACTCTTTTGGAGAGTTATATGCTACACGTCCTAATGTGTAGGTAACTATTAGAGACATAAAAGACAATTTTCACTTTTTTGTTCAAGACTCTTGTAGTTACCCTATCATTCTTGGGCAACCTTACATTTCTGAAGCCCTCTTGGAAATAAAAGCTCTTGATGATGGTTCTTCCTATGCTTGAATCCAAAGCAAGGATAATGAATGAGCTGTCCAATTTCTTACTATATGTATTAATCATCATCGAAACAAAGATCGACTACATGATTATCCTGTGCCTCCTAATGCCCAAGAATTCAAGGGTTTTCGAGCTGCACTACTATAAAAGAAGACTATGGTAGGGCATCATGTAAAAAGATTGAACCTCCTTATGCTATAGAAACTGTATCTCTAGAACATTTGTATGTATGTACAGCCAATAGTATGGGTTGTTATAAGTCTCTTTTAACCATGACTAAAGCTGAAAGAAAATACTTATGTCATGTAAAAAGGGAGCTGAAAACTTATGACATGATGGCTGAAAATGAAGATATTTCATGCATTTTTTTTGGACTGATTACTACTGACACATTGGCTAAAATATATGCAGCTGCTCATATAGAAAATCAGTCCATAGAAGTATGTACATTGGATTTTTATCAAACAATTCAAGAATTTTTTGAGCAAGAAGACATTGGTTTACTCAACAAGGCTAAAGCACAAGTGGAGACAAAATATAAGACGGTGGATAAGAAAGCCAAGCCTGTGGTAGTCCCACTGCCTCATGAAAGTGAAGGACTAGCTGATAGGGCAGCAAATCAGCCAAGTCTTCGTGATCCTTCCAACATTGGTCACAAGTTCACATCTGAAAGTATAAAGGAGCTCAAAATAAGGGAAAATTCTTTCCTTTCAACGTCTAAAAAACATTCTTTTATACAAATGCTAATGAAACATGGAAATGCTTTTGCATTTCAACCAAGTGAAATAGGTTGTGTGGATCCAAATATTGTGGCTCCTATGGTCATTGTTACGGTCCCACATGTGCCTTGGAACCTCAAGTCTATTCCTGTTCCAAGGGCGCATTTGCCCAAATTATTGAAACTTCTAAATGAGAAGATTAGAATGAAGATTTTAGAACCTTCTACAGTACTTTACTCAAACCGATGGTTTACAGTGCCTAAGAAAAATAGATCTTTACGATTCATTCAAGATCTATAGCCTGTTAATCGTGTCACAATCCACAATATTGGTTCGGGTCCAATTGTTGACGAATTTGTTGAAGCTTTTGCAGGTAGAGCAATTTATTCTATGGGTGATTTATATCCAGGATATGACCAATTTTAGCTTTCATTAGAAAGCCAAGACATTACCACAATGAAGAAACCTCTTGGATTGGTCGGCATGTGCACTCTACCACAAGGTGCAACAAACTCCGTAGCCCATATGATGAATGCCATGCAAAAAGTCTTAAGGGACTTTATTTCACAACTTACTCTTCCATTTCTTGATGATGTACCTATCAAGGGATGTGAATTCAATCAAAAGAATGAGGAGCTTGACGAAGATGGTTGCAGGACATTTGTAGTTAACCATATTCATGATTGTGACAGGATTTTAACAAGGCTAGAAGAGGTACATCTTACCATTTCTGGAGCTAAGTCGATTTTTGGAGTAGAAGAAGTCCTAGTGGTCGGTCATCTATGTGGCCCCTATGGAGGCAAAACTTCGCCAATCAAGATAGATGCCATCAGCAGAATGCAAGAAAAATGCACAAATGTTTTAGAAGTAAGAAGATTTCTTGGCGCATGCATATTCTATCTCATATGGATACCACATTTTGCTCATGTAGTCGAAAATCTTTATCAATTATTAAGAAAAGACCAAAGATTCTCTTGGGGTAGTGAGCATACTCTCACTATGTGTAAATTAAAGAAGCTGTTAATTCCAGCCCCCACTTTCAAAAGGGCTGATTATTCAAATGGTCAACCCATCATCCTTAATGTGGATACAAGTCCCATTGGGATAGGATGGGCGTTGGCCAAGAGGATTTTGAAGGTAACATGTATGTAATTCGTTTTGGAGTAAAAGTTCTCAATGAACGTCAAAGAAGGTATGCACAAGTAAAAAGGAAATTGTGGGGAGTTGTAACATCATTAAAGTGTGATTGTGAATACTTCATAGGTGCTTGCATAGTGGTAGAAACTAATTGTCTTCCATTGTTGGACATGATTGCCAACTGCTCTACACCCGACATTTCTATGCTAAGATGGATTGTTGCTGACATGCTATCACGTTCAAGATATGACAATGAAGAAGAGCTGATGGAAGAAGATGAAGTTGAAGAATCTGTACTTGCTGAATTTCATTCCATGGTTGTTAAAAATACATTTTTAGTTACTGCATATACTAGTCCAAAGTTGAAAACAACATGGTGGTCAACTAGAAGCCGACATGCTCATTGCATTGCTCAAGTTCTAGTTCATTTCCTTGAAGAAGATTGTGAAGAAGATCGGTCAATATTTGAGCAAAATGAAGAAGAAGGAGACTTGGACTGATAAGGATTTCAAGTATATCAAGAGGAAAGCTTATGGCTTTTTTCTTAAAGAATGACATCTATGCAAGCACACAAAGAAGAAGAAAGAAGCGCATGTCCAAGTTTTAGGTAGCAAAATATTGCAACAACAGGTAATGAAGGAATTTCATGAAAGCGTGCGGCTGGCTATAGAGACATATGGGGAACCTTTAGTAAAGTCAAAGAAAAATAGTGGTGGTAAAACATGTATCATGACATAGCACATTTTGTTGAAACTTGATATGTATGTCAGATGTATTCTATAGTCAAGCATCGAGATGGGTTACAACCGACTTATCCCTTGTCTATACATTATAGATGGTTTATTGATCTTATAACTATGCCTACAGGAATATGAAATATGCAATATTTAGTGCTTGCAAGAGAGGATCTAACTAATCAAGCTGAAGGCAAAGTCTTGACAATCAAGACCACTCAAGCTGTTTGTCGTTTTTTGCTTGAAGTTTTGTTTTGTAGATATGGTTGTGTGGGTAAAGTAATTGTAGATAGAGGAGAATTGGATGCTGATGAGGTACGTAACTTCTTTGATCAATTAGGTATCAAGTTGGCTTTGACATCAGCCTACAATCCTGAAGGCAATGGAAAGAGTGAGAGAGGTCATCAACCAATTCTCAAAGCTCTAGCAAAGTCTTGTAGAGGAAAGATCAAAGAATGGCCTAAAATTCTACCTTTTGCATTATGAGCTGATTGGACTACTCAGAGTTCAATGACTAGCTATATGCTAGCTGAACTTATGCATGGACAACAACCAATTATACCAATTGAAGAATCTATTCTCACATGAAGTCTTCTACCTTGGGAGAAATGCATCAGTAGAGAAGAGTTGCTGACGTTGCGCATATGGCAGCTAGAAAGAAGGCCTGAAGATGTTCAAGTAGCTATTAAGAAGGTAAAGACAGTAAGACTAAAGAACAAAAGAAGATTTGATAAGCGACATCGACTTCGGCCAATAGAAATTCAAGAAAATGACTGAGTGCTTGTTTATGACAACAGCCTAATCAATCAATACAGTGCTTAATATGACAATGCCACATATTAATTGGCTAAATTGGATGGGACCACCATAAAGATACCCATAGCTGGAAAAAGAATCAAGCTCTTCAAATGAACAGAAAATTCAACATATGAGTTAAAAGACTTGAATATAATTCAAGAGCATGAAGACATAGTGGAAGACGAAGAGGCAGAAGATGAAGACATTGATATGGTAGAAGATACTTCTTCTGACACTACAAATACGTAAGACTTTGGCACATGCAGAGGATGTGTAGGTTAGGAGGGGGTGGATGTCGTGCTGCTACCCGCACACCATGTAAAAAAATCTAGAGTGTGGCTTCCTTTTAGATTTAAAGAGCCAATGCCACTTTAGGTATTAGTATTAGTGTCCATGGTTCAAAATATTAGCAACTTTTAGATTTGGATGACATGTAAAAGAAAGCATGTAACTTTCAGCCAATTTGAGAGGATTTTATGTAAAAAGAGAGATTGAAAAAATCGCACGACGTATGATCGCTATTTTCACACAGTGAACAACACTTCGAAAGGAAAAAATGAAGAAGGAGTGATCTGGCAAAATTCTAGCCAAGTGTGCTGGTATTTTATCCCCCTTTCAGAGCCAATGGAAGCATTAGATTGGCGATCTGAGCAGCATAGAGGAAGGTATTATTTTATACATGTTTTTGTGTATTAGAGTTATATCTTCTCATAATGCTGAAAGAAACTGACAGGCTTCATCCATGTTAGTATTCTTCTATATTTTCTAATTATTTATTTTGAGTATTCTTCTATGTCTTCAATTTCTTTGAACCCCTTCTCTTCCATCTACTCCTCTCCCTAAATCTACCTTCACCCTACTGTCTCTTATCTTCAAGAACTTGGCTGGAAACCTTCAACCCTTCTCTTATCTCTATCATCTCTGGAGTCTAGGCTCTGAAACCCCAATATATTCTTCTCTTGCCAAACCCCTATAGTGACCTTCAATCCTACGCGTTGCGATAGCAGTTGCGCGGCTTAAAAGTCTGGGTTATGCCCAAATACAATGTCCAATAATGAAATCTTTGAACCGTGCGTCCATGCGCATACAAAATAATAAATATTTACAAGCACTTCAATAAATAAGCGCGCCTAAATAAATATTAGCGCCGCGTCTTTAATAATAAGATGCGCGTCCATAAAAAATGATAATTTCTTGAATACAAGTTATTGCCCAGTGCTTCCCAATGCCACTGTTGCCTGCTCTACATATCAACTGAAGCATTCACAGTTGTTAGAAAATAATAAAATTAAACTGACAAAAGTGAATACCCAGCAGTCTTCAACTGTAAAATAAATAAATAGGTTGAAACTCTGTCCTAACCTTAATTTAATACGAGTACACTCTACACTCATAAACATTCATTAATTTAAATATATATTTTGCAGAATCACTCGATGTGGAGTTACCCATGTACACATTAAATTAACATAACACTCGAAAAGGACAGGCATTCCCGTTAACTTCTCACACAAGGAATCCACCTTGTGTACGAGCCCTGGCAAATAAATATAGTTTTATAGAATCCACTACAAAACCTCTTGGAAACCACCGTGGAATAAAAACTCACGGAATCCACCGTGGAATATGTCTCCTAGTATTACCTATTGAAGCTGGTAAGAAGAGTTTGTGGAGGTGCAATGGATGGAGTACCTAAGCTAATAACCCATTGGGAGAGCACACCACTATCCTCGATGCACCAGAAGAGATGGTGGACCTTTTGGACCTTCCTGCAATCTTGAAGGTTGAGATAGAGGAATTGATCTCAATGCATTATTGCCCATGGATGCCAAGTCATTTCATCCATTGAGAGGAGAGGCATCCATATCATTGTATGATTGAAAACTTAATTCCACGTAGAGCATCATACAAACCCAACAAACAAACACAAACTTCAAAGACAAATCCAATAGCACAAAAATCTCCTACCTTGATAACCTTGAGCTGACACTTAGTATATCTACAACCAGGTTCCAATTCTCCACAAATAGCACACCAAGTCTCCACACTTGTTCGTGCGACCCTCAACTCTCCTCACAAGATACAAGAAACATACATGGGGTAGGCCTAGGCTTAGTACTCCACTCACATCTTCATATATAGTTTTCTATACTCTCATACATTGTGTTTTGCTTTTCTAAAAAGCCTAAGGCTTTTATGCCTTTAGCTTTCCAAAACCTTAAGGCATTTAATTTAAACGTATAGCTTTTTGAGCTAGTTCTTTGTTTTTCCAAAAGCACCGTCTCAGTGGCATCATTGCGGTCTCACTATTATTGCCTCTTCAGAACATTCCGCATATTCCGCGTATGCCGCCGTCATCAATGATCAACGAACTACCCACCAGTCAGGCCACGTGTCTAATGTGGCCTTACGCCATGTCAGCTGCCAAATCTTCTGCAATTCGATGCCGTTTCAGATTGCCTGTGCTTCAGCACTCATCTATCAAGCCTCCATCTCGTCAGTGAATTGTGTTTGAAACGCCGTCCTCAAGCATATTAGACTGTCGCAATCCTGACAACCGTCGTTTGCCTGTAATTAACGATGGTCGTGTCATTCGTATCATCAAAACGTCACTTGCTCGTAATGCCATCCGCCTCGAAACGCCGTCATTACGCCATGCCCATGCTCTGTCATCCTCCGCTTCCATCCTCCTCCTCAATACTCACTGTCTTCTTCTCTCCTTGCAATTATTTCAATGCAGACAGTATTGTATTTCATGGAAGATCGTTCTTTTTTAGGAGCCAAATTTCTCTCATTACAACAAGAAACTTGTTTTGTTATTGTGTGGAAGTGTTTCAAGCATATCGACTTTATTCATTATTGCCTTCCTGTACTTCTTATTCACCAATATATATTTAATTCTTGTGATCACCATAATCTTCAATAAGGCTTGCAACCTCAAAAAACCCATATGTCTCTTCATTGAGCAAAACAAGACCAAACAAACTTGCCCATTTTTGCTTCTTAGTAAGTAAGAGTATGCTTTGAAAAACATGTTTTGCTGTGGGCAGTACGTAGAAGGTATCCTAATCCCGAGAATTCACGATTCTTAGATGATTGGGGATGGTCAAAGGTGAGAGACACGCTTCATAACAAGAGGTCTCACCTTATGATGCGCGCCAAGGAGTCATTGCGGAGACAAGAGCAGTGGCGCCCTCGATATAACCAACCACCCAATTGCCACCGCAAGGAGTGGAAAGAGGCCAAGAAGAGAGGACTGGAGAAAATGACAAGTTGCCAGCATGCAGAGGCACGACATATCCAGATGGCAACCATGGGATCGTCGCATTATGGATCGGGTGGCAGGGAGTCATGGGAGGCTGAGTTTGTAAGTATTATTTGATTTCTTTTTTTAAATTAAATTTTATAATTTGTTTCACTTCATTATGTAGTGTGTTTTAATACGTTGTATGTTCAAATTGTTTTGTAGTATCATATCGTTAGTAGGATGCCTACTCCTAGAGAGGTAGGCTACCATCGAGGTCATGATCGGGCGTCCACTTGGCAGCATTTCTACGAGGAGGGACTCATCACGGAGGAGCAATATAATTGCGCCATGAGGATTCCACCACCAGAAGAGGTATGTTTTATTTTTTACATGAAAAGTATAGATAACTCTAATTTATTGTTTGTAATGGTATTTATATACCTTAATCCTTTGTGTAGGCGAACCCTGATGCAGTTGAGGATAGCGAAGGGGGGACTAGCAGTAGTGTTGGCGGCAACGGCAGTGGCACAGGCAGTGGTGGTGGTAGCGATGATGATGCCTCTTCTGAGGAGATATAGAGGAGCCCCATGCATTCATGCCTCCCCTTGGCTTGTAATTTTCATTTTTGATATGTATTACTTTTAGCTAGTGTTTGCAACCATGACGTCACAAGCACTAGAACTCATAATGTAAAAACGTTTCATCTATATATATGAAATTTCGTGTTCTACATACATTGTTTTGTTTTCAGTATCCAATCTGCAAAATAATCTTTCTCTGTTTTTCCTAAGCATACAATTTGATGTTGATGGGGGAAAAAAAACCAGAGAGCATGCAAGCCACATGCTCTCTGGTTTTTTTTTCATACCTCTGTTTTACACGTCTATCAGCGCGTCTAAATTGCAGGATAAATGCACGTCTATTCTTGTCAAAAACTTGCAGAGTAAACGCGTTTTTAGACGCATAGATACATGCGTGAATAGACGCACAATATGAATATATCCACTTTTTTATAAATATGATTATATATTTACGTAGCGCGTCAATTATACGCGTGTCAATACACGCGTCTATATGTGCATCTACGTGGGCGTGTAACTCTTACTATAAGCGTGCTTTTAGACGCGATACGGTAGACACAAAAATACATACGGTAATAAACACGTCCGATATTTTTTTTCACAATTCAAATATTGCGTCTACAAGCGCGTCTATGGAGCCTTTTTGTTGTAGTGGACTATGGCTTTTATGCATGCATGATAACTTGTATCATGAATAGAAGAGCTATCAAAAGTCTACTAGGATCATGCAAGATTAATAAAGTTTCTTAGAATAAGATGTATTTCCAACCATGGTTTGAAGATTTGACATAAGCTATTTTTATGTCCAGACACACTTCTAGAAAAAGCCAATCAAGTTTTATAGATAAAAATCCATGCATTCTTTCTCTCTTGAGGCATATTAGATAGGTAAAATATTCAAACTATCTTTAATTGGTGCATAGATCAGTCACCGTATGCGCGCGTAGTGAGCGTCGGAAGGTCCCCAAGAACAAAAGAACTCTACTTTTTGCACACAAATCAATGTAGGAAGCTTGCACGACATGAACAAGAGATCAATTGGGTGCAATCTCCCCCCATGCCTTGTGTGAGCGCTCCACAAAGCATGTGTTTCATATTTTATTCATCTTCAAGCTCAAATAATAGCCTAAATTACAAAATAGCACGCATTAGCTTTTTTGAGTTTGCTTTTGTGCCAATAAAGAATTAAAGCTAATGGGCGCCCAAGAAGTCAGACGGTACCCAAATACAATGTCCAATACAAATATTTAAATCGTGTGTCCATACGCATAAAAAAATAATAAATAAATATCAAGCGCTTTGATAAATAAGTGCGACAAAATATAGGTGCCATGCCTAAGATACACGCCCATAAAAAATTGACGATAATTTGAATACACGCTATCCTCCAATGCTTCCCACTACCACCGCTGCTTGCTCTACACATCAACTGAAGCATTCACAATTGTTAGAAAAATAATACAATTAAACCGACAAAAGTGAATACCTAGCAGTCTTCAGCTACATAAATAAATTGATTAGAAATCAATGCTAACCTTAATTTATCACGAGTGCGCACTCTAAACTCATAAACATTTATTAATTTAAATATGTATTTTGTGGAATCACCTGCTATGGAATTACCCATGTACACATAAAATTAACAAAATGCCCAAAAAGGATAGGCGTCCCCATCGACTTCTCACACAAAGAATCCACTTTGTGTATGAGCCCCGGTAATAATAAAATTTTACGGAATCGACTGCAAAACCTCACGGAATCCACCGTGGAATATGCCTCCTAGCATTATACCCCTGAGATGGGATAGCAATTGTCCTCAATTGCTATTAGCTCAATGTGGAGTTAACAGAGTTGGGAAAGCATTTTAGTCTCTAGCGTGCATCCATTGGGCCTCTTCAACAGGATGGTTTTTAAACTTGACCAAATATCTAGAATATCTACAACCAGTTCTAGTGGTCATAAAGTCAGTATCTATAATAGTTTCAAGCTCAAGGATTTGAGTTTCATCATCTAGTAAAGGAGGGTTTTCATAAATAGGATGTACAGGTAATTGGCCTCTAAAAGGTCCTAGTAAACTGATATGGAAGGTGTTGTGGATTTTCCAATGTTGTGGTAATTATAGTTTAAATGCATTGTCATTGATTTTGTGTATGATCTTGAATGGTCCATAAAATCTAGGTGCTAATTTCACAATTGCATGCTTATCTACACTTTGTAATCTTCGTTTTTCTATGCGTAACCAAACATAATCATCAGCTTTAAAATTCATAGCCTATCTTTTCTTATTTGCTTGTTTTGTATATGATTGTTGGGCTTTGGCAATCATATCTTTAACTTCATAAAAAATAGTGGCATGCATATTAGCAATATCATCAGCAGTTTGAGTTTTGTTTGATAATGATGCAACAGGTGTAGGCAATCTATATCCATAAATAACTTCAAATGGTACTTTCTTTGTAGTTGTATGTGGTATATTATTATATGCAAACTGAAGTAAATGTAGATGTGTATCCCATGTGTGTGGTTTTGAAATGGTGTAAGCACGCAAAAGATCTAAAATAGTATTGTTAGTAGCTTTTGTTTGACCATTTGTTTCAGGATGAAATGCAGATGAAAAATCAATCTTTGTTCTTAAGTTAGCAAACAAAGTAATCCAAAAATTATTAGACTTTTGGTAAACCATGGTTAGTAAACACAGTTTTAAAAAACAATTGAGCAGCTTGAGATGTAGTTAAAGTTTTCTTGCACGGAATAAAATATGCTTGTTTGCTAAATCTGTCTACAACAGTCCAAATCATATCATGATTAGCTTTAGTGTTAGGTAAACCAGTGATAAAATCCATTAAAATCTTCTCCCATAGTCATGATGGAATAGATAATGGCATTAATAAACCATATTGTTTACCATGGTGTCTTTTAACTCGTTGACAAATTAAACATTCAGATACAAAGTTAGATACATCAGTGTCCATATGTGGCCAATAAAAATCTTCAGTCAATGTACGCAAAGTAGATATAATTCCTCTATGGCCTTGATATGGAGGACAATGAATTTCATGCAAAACAAATGATCGAAATGGAACAGTCACACATAATCTTTTTTCATAAAACATGAATCCATTATTGTAAGACAGTGAATCAATAGGAATCCAATTATTTGCAACTAGTTTATTCCAATTAGCTTCAAAAGTAAGATCCTGATGATAAGTATCTTTCATAGGGATAAGGGAATCAAATGATATCACATAAATATTATGAATTGTCGGTCTTCTACTCAAAGCGTCAACTACAATATTCTCTTTTCCAGGTTGATATTGTATAAGGGGATGAAAACTTTGAATAAAATCGGCCCATTTAATGTGTCGGTCAAATATTTGTGGTTAACTAAGGAGATGTCTAATGCTTTGTTGGTCAGTTTTGATCATAAATTCAGATCCCATTAAATAATGTTTCCATTGACGTAAGGCTTGTATTATAGCTAGCAATTCCTTATCATATGTAGAATATTTAAGTTCAGATGGTTTGAGTTTACAGCTATAGTAGTCTATGGGATGATTATCTTGCATAAGGATGGCTCCTATTCCAAATCCACTAGCATCAGTAACTACTAAGAAGAATGGTCTATTGAAGTCAGGTAGTTATAATACAGGAGCATGAGTTAAAGCATGTTTCAATAAATCAAAGGGATTTTGTTGATTGTCAGACAAGTTATACATAATACCCTTCTTTAAAAGTTTTGTCAAAGGTAATACAAGTAGTGAGAAATTCCTTACAAACTTTCTGTAAAAGCTAGCAAGACCTAGAAAAGCACGTAACTCATACACATTTTAGAGTATGGGCCAATTTAAAATTACTTCTATATTTTTAGGGTCGATTTTAATATATTCTGATGAAATAATATGTCCTAGATATTCAATTTCTGTTTGGAAGAATTCACTCTTTTCTGGATTAGCATATAATTGATTGTCTTTTAACAACTTAAAAACTAAAGACAAATGTTCATAATGCTCATTCTCATTTTTACTGAATACTAATATGTCATCAAAGAATACTATGACACAATGCTGATGTTTCAAAAATATGCGATTCATCATACGACTAAATGTAGTTGATGCATTAGTTAAACCGAAAGGCATAACTAGAAAGTGCCCAAATTGTGTTCTAAATGCAGTTTTGAATATATCAGATTTGTCCAATCTTACTTGATGATATCCAGATTTAAGATCTATCTTACTGAATATGGCAAATCCTTGTAGCTTATCCATAAGATCATCTACCCTAGGAATCGGATATCTATTCTTAACAATAATTTTATTTAGGGCACGATAATCAATGCACATGCGATAAGTATTATTTTTCTTCTTCACTAATAAGACAGGTGCACCAAATGGAGAACTACTAGGTCAAATTAATCCTCTGTTAAGCAATTCTTCTATTTCATTTTGAATTTCTTTCTGTTTAATTTGGTTATGTCTATATGGTGCTTTACATGGTGGTTGTGTTCCAGGAATTAAATCTATTTTATGATCTTCAGGACGTGAAGGTGGTAATCTAGGTGGTAAATCAGCAAAACAATCTTGAAATTGGGCAAGAAATTTTGTATGCCTAGGATGGATCTGTTTTTCTTTAGCTTGAATTTCATTCACCCATATTAAATAAGATTTGTTACTTTTACATAATGCACGTTTAGCTTGAGTATGAGTAAGAAGTGGAAAATTATTAGAGGCGTGCATACCATGCAATGTGATTTATTTTCCTTGAAAATAATTTTAATTAAATGCGTAGAATAAACTATATTAGGATTATATTGATGACGCCAAGGCATTCCTAAGATAATGTCACTAGACTGCAAAGGTACAACTAAAAATTTTCTTTGTTCAGTATAATCACCAATTTTAATTTCTAAATTATGCACTTCTTGTGTTCCATTATATCTCGTTCCTAAGAATGCAGCCTTGATGCGATAATGTGTAGAAACGGTTTGTAAATTCAATTCTTTGACTAACTTTGCAGAGATAAAGTCATGTGTGCTCCCATCATCATGTAAAATAGTCTTTTCTTTACCGTGTACAAAACATTTAATTGTTGACAAAGAATGTGAAGTTGGCATACCTGGCAAAGTATCCGAAGTAGTACCAATGTCGTCATCATCTTCCGTAAAGTCCAGCATTTCCTCACATTCTTCTTCTTCTATTGAACCAAGATAATTGATATGGACAGGTGGCATTTTGGTTTGACAATTGGCTGCTAGATGTCCAGGTTGATGGCATTTGTAACAAACTATGGGTTTTGCTTTGGATACATTATTGGTAATGGCAGAAAGTTTAGGAATATTGGGATTTGACTGTGAGGATGGCTTAGGGTTTGGATTGGTGTTTGATGGCAAGACAGGTGGTCGTGTCCAAGATTTATGGAATGAAAATGGAAGAAAATGACTTTGATTGAATCTTCGAAAATTTGAATTGAATTTTTTGGAACCAAAGTTATCATTAGTTGGAAATTATTGTGGTCGCTTGTCTCTTCCGTGAATCTTGTCTTCAGTGTCATGAGCCAAGGAAATTGCATCTTCAAGTGTTGTTGGCTTGAACATATTGACTTCCGCATAGAAATGTCCAAGTAGGCCAGACATAAACTTGCGTTAATGAGTTGCTTCAAGTACATCTTCGAGCATACGTAGTTGCAGTAGGGCATTCCAGAAACGTTCAGTGTATTGGGAAATAGGTTCGCGATCTCTTTGTTGTAGAAGATCCCATTGCTTGATGGCTTTTTCATGGAATTGAGGAGGAAGGAAATTCTGCAAAAATTTCTTTTGGAAAGTCTCCCATGTAGTGGGACAATCAACGCTCTTACAGACCACAATCCACCATAAGGATGCTCGATCAACTAAATGGTTAGTGACACATTTAATTTTGTCTTTCTCAGCATATGTTTTTTCATGGAAGTAATCATCAAATTTACTGATAAAAGCAAGTACAGTCTTTTCATTGCGTGATACATTGAAAGTACGAAATTTGAAGTTTCTTTTACTTATCTTTGTTTCTTTGCGAATGGATTGGGCTTCAAGTGTTGCATCGATGGTACGTCGTATAAGATATTCGGGTTGCGATCCATCTTGGTCGGTGTTAGATCGTTGCAGATTGGCCAATTGAACTTGCAAAGCTTGTCGAGCTCTTCGTTCTTCTTCGAGCTGCATCATAATCAAATTCAACTTTTGCTCCATTGTTGGTTCGGGTAGATCACCTTCAGCCATAAAATCGTCCATGTTTTGTTCAGTTATCCTGCAAAATTCAAAAGACCTCACACTCTCGAAATCTTATTAGTGGGATAAGCGTAGCTCAAAGGCGGATATACAAGGCTTGTATATTTTGTTTGGCTTTTGTAGTTCCTCTCCTTTGCAATTGCGGTATTCGTTGTCACAACCGTCTTCCAAAAGAATAGTGTTGCGTAGAAATTGCGTATGGCCTTCTATTCTTGCTGAAACTAGTTCAACAAGTCTGCAAGTGTGAACACGGTCTACCAGAGAGTAATAGACTGATTCATGTGCTTCTGCGTATGAACTGCCGCTATGAGAGTTGTTCGAGATGACTTAAGTGACCTTTGTGACTTGCAGGATTAAGTGAGCTTGGGTAACTTGGAAATCTTAGATGACTTAAAGCTTAAGTCACCAAAGTGATTTTCGTAGACGTCAGTATGTACTCGACCGTTTTGACGCCGTCTAGGACATGCCGTTGCCGCCGTTTGACGAATTCGTTGAATAAGCTTTTTAAATAAGCTTACTATTAAGCTTAATAAGCTTTTAAAGCTTTGAAGGTATAAAGCAATGGAGGCTTATCTGTATACTTATGACTTAATAAAGGAGATATTCGTGTGGTCCTCCGCCTACAGAGGCTAGTCTTTCGCGATTAGAGGGTGCAGAAGGGGGTTCTTTACCGCCAGGAACACGCTGGTATCGACCGTTTGCGACGAAACTGACTGTAGAGCTCGATCGTTCTAGAAGCTCCGCCTTCGCGTAAGATGGTAAGCGATTGGAAGCTCTCGCTCTCATACCACTGGTGCACAGATCGGTCACCATATGCGTGCGTAGTGAGTGTTAGAAGGTCCCCAAGAACAAAAGAACTCCACTTTTTGTACACAAATCAATGTAGAAAGCTTGCACGACATGAACAAGAGACCAATTGGGTGCAATCTCCCCCCATGCCTTGTGTGAGCGCTCCACAAAGCATGTATTTCATATATTATTTATCTTCAAGCTCAAATAATAGCCCAAATTACAAAATAACACGCTTTAGCTTTTGAGTTTGCTTTTGTGCCAATAAAGAATTAAAGCTAATGGGCACCCAAGAAGTCAGGCGGTACCCAAATACAATGTCCAATACAAATATTTAAATAGTGTCCATACATATACAAAAATAATAAATAAATATCAAGCGCTTTCATAAATAAGTGCGACAAAATATAGGCACCATGCCTAAGTTACGCGCCCATAAAAAATTGACGATAATTTGAATACACGCTATCCTCCAATGCTTCCCACTGCCATCGCTGCTTGCTCTACACATCAACTGAAGCATTCACAATTGTTAGAAAAATAATACAATTAAACCGACAAAAGTGAATACCTAGCAGTCTTTAGCTACATAAATAAATTGGTTAGAAATCAATCCTAACCTTAATTTATCACGAGTGCGCACTCTAAACTCATAAACGTTTATTAATTTAAATATGTATTTTGTGGAATCACCTGCTATGGAATCACCCATGTACACATAAAATTAACAAAACACCCAAAAAGGATAGGCGTCCCCATCGACTTCTCGCATAAAGAATCCACTTTGTGTATGAGCCTCGGTAATAATAAAATTTTACAGAATCCACCGCAAAACCTCACAGAATCCACCGTGGAATATGCCTCCTGGCATCATTAATTACAAAAGTGTGCATTGAAGGTCTATTATAAAAACAACTTATCTATGCATATTTTATAAATAAAACACACCCTTTTTGTATTCAATAAAATGTCTAAAAATAGAATTTTAAAATCTTATCTATGAATCCACATGATAGAGTCACATATTTTGGACTGCATCCCTTGAGGCTATGCAAGCATATAACTAGTAGTATAACTCATCACGCAAAGATTTGAGTTATTTTTGTGACATGCTAAAGCTATCATGAGTTTTTAAATTTTATACTTCCACTACAAGGATATAGGAGTATAGCGACGACCATTTTCGACACAAATTAGCGGCGTCGCTATTTGTGTCGACGTCGCAAATGCAATGCAAATAGCGACGGTACTCAGATGACAAAAAGCGAGCTGAAACCCGAGCGCGGCATTTTGCGCGAAAGAGCGAATGAGGGAATGAAAGGGAGAGCAAACTGCATCTTGTGTTCGAGAGGGAGAGGAAGAGAAAGAGAGAAAGAGAGAGAAGGAGAGCTTCTCACCACTGCCGCCATCGCCAGCACTGTTTGTGAAGAAGAGGAGGAAGTGCATGGAGGGCGAAGAGGAGTCGCTGAATCCATCCTCGGGCCTTCGCGGTGAACGCATTGTTCCCTCTTGGTTTGTTTTTGTTTTGTCTCATTTTCTTTTGCTTGTTTTTGTTAAAATTGATGTGTATTGAGAGAGAAAGAGAGGAAATGAGAGAGGGAGAGGGAATGAGAAAGGGAGAGAAAGAGAGAAAAAGAAAGAAGGAATGAGAGAGAGATGTAAAAAACATGAAACATAATAAAGAAAGAGAGAGAGAGAGAGGGAGAGAGGAGAATGAATGGATAAAAAACAAAGAGAGGGTAAGATCTTGTTCTTAACTTCTTCTTTTCTTGTTTGTAGTAGTAGTAGTAGTAGTAGTAGTCTTGGTGGTAGTAGCGGTGGTTGTAATAGCAGTGGTGGTGGTGGTAGTAGTACAGAGAGAGAGAGAGAGAGGTTTTATTAAAGGTACACCTTTGGTGTGTTCGAGAAGGCGAGTACTAGTAGTAATAGTGGTAATAGTAGAAAGAGAGAAAGAGAGAGAGAGAGAGGTTTTGTTTAGGATGCATCTTGGGTATATTCAACGCTTTAGGAGGGCAAGTACTACTAATAGTAGTAATAGTAGTAAAGAGAGTTTTTGTTAAAGGTGCACACAAAGGAAAAAAGGTGGTGAGGTCCGATGCAATACCACGGGATGGGAAACACTTCGACATAGGGTAGTTACTCCCTCATCCCCATGCATAGCATATTATACTTTACATACTAAAAAGGCCGTCCGTAGGTGGGCGGACTTTACAAACGTTAATTTTGTTAAGTTATAAGAGAAGAAATCCCTTGTCCATTGTATGGGCCACGATTAGACTCTTGAAGGTCACAGACCATGAAGAAGAAGGTATATCAAGGACACGCCGCTTTCTTGCCCGAGAGTCATGAACTGAGGGAAGGTTTTCTTGGACAATCTCTAGCACGTATGAACGCCCAAAGATGGAACAAGTTGAAAATGGTCCACACGGAGTCACATCCAAATGGAATGTGATGGTTCTTAGTTTTCTACAAGTTGCCGTATTGGATCCGCTTACAAATCAACCAGTTGTTGTATCCCATGCATATTTTCAAGAATGTGGGTAGCTTACTATGGGACCACATCACAGGAAAGAAAGACACTGCAGGTGCACGAATGGATTTGAAGGAGGTAGGCAAGATGGAGGTGCTTTGGCTGTAGTTGAGTGCTAATGGTCGCTTGCAACTACCTCCCTCTTCTTGGGATTTATTCACTAAAGAAGAGCGCATTGTGAGGCAAATTATCAAATCTATCCACACTCCCATAGGTATTGTGCATTCTCTCAAGTCCACATTTTCTAAAGACGACCAATTATTAGGGCTGAAATCCCATGATTGGCATAAGATATGTCAAGTTTTTACTACGAATGGATTGTAAGTGGCCTGCATATTTGCTATTTGGAGTGTCGTCATTATTTGTAATGCTTCTTCATTTGTGGCAATTTGTACTACCAATCGCCATTAGAGGATGCCTTACTCCAAAAATACGCAGGGCGATTTACAGGTTGTCAACTTTAGTGCAATGGATCTCACGGAAGGAGATTAATACATCCTCTATTGAATCTGCAAGGTGGTAGCAGTGGAGACGATCTCTCTCTTTGAGAAATACATGCCTATCAACATGCTCACGATACAAATCCATCTTCTTGTGCATCTTGTAGATGAAGTGGAGATTGCTGGACCTATCCATATGCGATGGATGTTCTTCTTGGAGCGCTTCATGGAAACCCTGAAAGGCTTTGTGTGACAATGAGCTCGGACAAAAGGTAACATGGCTGAAGGTTGGTTAGTGTGTGAGGCATTAGTGCATATTTCATAGTGGCTACCAACGGTGCATTTAGACAACAGTATGCTATGGTTGTTGAAGGATGATGATAGACTGACTGGAGATATGGTGATTGGAAATGGGGTAGAAAAAAGAATGAATGTTGCAATGGATGAGAAAGTGAATCGATTTTGTATGTTGTGCCATGCCTCCATGGAGACGTGGCTTGCTAGGTACGAGCAAGCTAGGAAAGATCGAGAAGAAGTGTGATCTAATTTTTGACATAATGCATGCCATGGACCAATTCAATATCCCGAGGGCATGGAGGACATGTCGCAGTTTATATCAATGCGATGGTTGCATGGACCTTTGACCGTAGTGTCTTGTGAAGGGGCAGAGGTCTCAACTGAGGAGTGGAAATTCTTGAGGGGATGTAGTCCAAAGGTGACGACATGTTTAGGATTTGTCATATTGACATTTTATATGCGACAACTAATTGACTATTTCAATGTAGAGTACAAAATATATAGTGCAGTGTGGTCGTGCGGACGACATTTTAGCGTGGAGCATATCAACAAATTACGCTCCACAACAGGTTATGGTATCATGGCAAAGTTCGAGCAAGAGAGCCGACGACGAGCAAAAGATCCAAACATCATTATAGATGAGATGGAGTATTTTGAGAACTTGAAAAGTATTATCACGGTGGATTACTGTAGCTTCTCCACGATCGTATTCGATGTGCAGTGATTCAAATTGTTACTCAAAGGAGCTGGAGCAACAGTTCGACGAGGTCCATCTCGATTTCTCGAAATAGATTTCGAAAAAATATAGATGGATTTGCGTTACACGTTTTTATTGCCAGTCCATTGTAAACAAATATATGAACTCATGTTTTTTAAAATTTTATTACAACATGGTACATGTCACAAAAGTTAAATCTCTCTTATATGTGATTTTAAAAAGATAATTTTCTATCCAAACCCCCGACAACCTCGACGGTGGTATGTTATACCTTCAACTTCCCAAAGTGCGAGAATATATGATCAAAGCAATGTTCCCAGTGTAGATGATGATAGTATGCAAATAAACGGGTCGATATTATAAGGGGTGGAGGCCGTTGAAAGCTTGGAGCATGTAGAGGAGCTAGAATCGAGTAACAATGATGGAAATATAGGAGTCCAAGAATTCTTTGAGAACGAGATGGACTCATTCTTTTGTGGTGACCTATCTATTGACCTTCTAGTATATGCGGACCTGTGTCAAGAGATTGACATGGGACCATAGAGTACTTCATACTTGGAGCATCCACCTATTCAATTCGTTGATGAATCGCTGATAAGGGTACATAAGATATGCGTTTTTAAGTAAGATCATTTTTTAAAGATTTATATTACCATTCTTTGCTTGATTTATATTGATTATGCTAACATAAATTTTTGTCTTTGCAGGTGACCTTTGTGGATATTTAGATCAGCACGATGAGTTGACAAATGAGTGATGAGGAGCTATAGGAGATCTTCACACGTATGTCTCTAGATTAGATGACTTGATTTATAGATACAACAGACTAGGAGCTATCTTGGACACCATCAATCCGTTCTATTAGATCTACTCCGATGCGCTCTGATGCTTTAGTTTCCAGTAGATGAGATCGACGCTCTAGACTTGGGCCGGATGAAGGGAGTGGTTCTGAAAAATACTACGAAGATATGGATGCAATGAGCCGATTTATATTACCATTCTTTGCTTGATTTATATTGATTATGCTAATATAAATTTTTGTCTTTGCAGGTGACATTTGTGGATATTTAGAGCAGCACGATGAGTCGACAAATGAGTGATGAGGAGCTATAGGAGATCTTCACACGTATGTCTCCAGATTAGATGACTTGATTTATAGATACAATAGACCAAGAGCTATCTCGCACACCATCAATCCGTTCTATTAGATCTACTTCGATGCGCTCTAATGCTTTAGTTTCCAGTAGATGAGATCAACGCTTTAGACTTGGGCCGAATGAAGGGAGTGGTTCTGAAAAATACTATGAGGATATGGATGCAATGAGCCGATGGTCGGCTCAGGATACATGTGCTACTTCTCGCTCTCATGCAGGTTCGAGAGAACATGGCTCAGGTGGTTGTTGTGGAGGTACCGACGTAGTGTCTTCGTCTCGTCGTTCTGCTGGAGTCATCTACTCCAGTCACTCCTATGGAGACATCTACTCCAGTCACTCCAGCTTTTGCTCAACTGTCCGTAGGTGGCACATGTGTGCTACTCCAAGAGATACTACCCCCGTAGGTACACTAGATGTATAGAGGTCTCCTGGATATGCCTAGGAGCATGGTTGTTGGTGGGAGAGGACACATCCTAGGCATATTCCAAAGGGGTATGGATACCTTGTAAATTATAGTACATGAGCCATTATCATGAATGATGAGAGAAGGAGGGTGATGGCTCGTATGAGAGAATTGTGCCAACATGTTTTTTAGCACAACGTCTTGGATCATTGGAAGAACATATTGGAGGGGAGCAAGGACTAAATAGTAGCATCCTTACATGAGGAGTTTCCGATACCCGTCATAACACATAGATTTTCCACAAACTGGATGATGGAGTGCATGCATGTGTACATGTCACACGTACGATTGGATGCATGCAAGGCAGTTAAGAGTGGGGCCTCAAAACCCGAGTGGCTAGCGTGGATGACTGGCGCCGACTGAGGGAGGAGGCTACAAATTCTCCAGGACGTTGGAGACAAAAGCACGAGGCGGCGAGGCCACGACTGGAGGCAGGAATGGTCCATCATCTTGGGAGTGGCGGCCATAGGATTTACCTGGACAACTTTGTAAGTTTTTCTTTTGTTCTACTTGCTTTTTTTTTTTTTGCAATCATGTTTCTAACTATTGTATTTTGTTTTCTTTGCAGCACTCCATTACAAACCACGATCCCATCGGCCTAGAGATTCAATATGCAAAGAGACATAGTCTCACTATATTGATCAATCGATTGTATGGACACGGCGGCCCTGTAAGTCATTTATCTTTCTTGTCTGTACTTACTAATTTTAATTAAAATGCATTATTGTATGGTGAACTCATATGTACTTGTTTCTTTTTTTTGCAAAGTCCATTCGATGCTCCTTTGCGCGGGATGAGCTTTCAAATGGCGAGGATCTATAGCTCACCCTTGGATCCGTGCAACACACATGCTCTTCTTTTTTGGTCATGTGATTTATGTAGGCATTTTCTATGTACTATGTTATTATCATCCTTCGTACCTTGCCATGATTATACCATCGCTTTCATTATGCGATCTTGTATTTATTTTATGTATCAGTCTTATGGATTCAAGTACACTTTTCCTTCATTCAAACGAGCATTGTACACATTACTAAAACTCTTTTATATGGCCCAAATAAAACACAGTGCTATGCCACAAATTTTTTTCCCTATTACCGTTGCTATTAATGTCGTAAATTTACTATACATGTTGCTATCAACATCGCTATTTGTGTCGATATTAGCGTTGCATATTTATGTCGCTATTAGGGTCGCCAATTTACTACACGTGTCGCTATCAGTATCACTATTTGTGTCGACACTGATAGCGACGAAAATATGCATCACTGATAGTGAAGCAAATAGCGATGCTGATAGCGATTATTCTATGGTGTCGTTAATACCAATGTTTTTTGCGATGATGGGGGGCAAATTTCTTTATGAACATTTTTGTCACTTTGAACATCAGTATAAGGCATGTATTTTGTAGTGTTCAAATGTTGTCCCTATCTCCATTGCAATGTGTAGGAAAGGCTTTGAATGTTGTAAATACTATTGGAAAAATGCACTAGAAATGGCCATGGACATAGGAACACTATTATAAATGGAAATAAAAATGAAAGAATATTTTGAGAATACAATATTGATCTCTAAGAATTTGTGACATTCCTTGCCAAGATGTCATACACTAACAGATTGATTTAAGTGCAATATAATACCATTCTTAGCAAGAAATAAAGAAAAATATGTTGCATTTAAAACAAAATATGGGTGGTTGTTCCTTGATTTTTGCTAATAGAGTTTGAGATTAAGCCAAGGTAACTAGTTGAGAACATTTCATTCACCTCTAGCATGTTAGAAATGGTATACAAGGTATTAGTACATTTATAAGATAGTGGACATGTAATAAGTTCCTATCACTCCAACAACTAACAAACTAAAATGTTTAGCATTGCAACCATATGATTAGCATCCATTGTTGCACTTTTTCTAACAAGGTTCAAGATCAAGCTAAGAAATTTTGTGACTCTTGACATGATGCATAGGATGAGTCATGTGTTGTATATAGTTGCACCATTGACTTATCCCTTGAGGGAAGAGACAACTTGTATCCTAGTCACCATCTAATATGTCTACAGCTAGTTTCCACATAATAAACTTATGAAATATCAACATATTTTTTGCAATTAAAATATTTTGTTGGGCAATATGGATGATGATCTACATATACGTTTTCTCAAATGAGAAATCGTGTTGAATACATATGGCTCAATTTAGGTGGATAAATGAATTATTAACTATCCAATCCATCTGTATACTCACATATATATAAAATTGGGCTAATAGACAAGTCATATGTGGCATCATTTAATAATAGCTACATCTCAGTAACTTTCCATGCTTAGTATAAACTACCTATTCACACTACATCCGTGCATTCATAGTATACAAGTAACCCGGAAATATTTCATTAATAATAAATCATTGCTTAGACCAAATCTAATGTTGATATTCAGTATAATCTCAAATTTCTGTTGTATGTTGGAGATATAGGGACTTTCTTAGCAATGGCTCAAGATATGGTTGAATACATATTCTCACCTGCAATAACTATTGTCAATTGTAGTAGATCTAAACATAACATACACAATGCCATTTCATAACTCTCCCATTGTTTGACATGTACTATAGAAGCAGTATTAGTAACCACTCCTCTTCTCTCGCTTTCTCTCTTTCTCTCCTCCCCTTTTCTCTCTTTTATACTACTTACATTAACATCAAGCCAAGAATGATGTTAAACATCTAACATTGATGTCTTTCCTTTTTTTCATAAGCTCAAACAAATTGATATATTTACACACACACTCACTCAAACTATAGCTTTCACAAGCATGGATGCTAGTGTGGAAAAAGAAGAAATCCTACCTTGATGCTATGCCCTTTTTGTAAGAGAATCTAGAGAAGTGTGTGTGTATGTGTGTAGGAGATAGGAAAGTCACCAAAGCAAAAACCAATGCAATATGGAGTTTTTACTATGTTTACGTGTGGCAAAATATACATGACTAGAAGCAAGGATGTCCATGTTGGAATACGTGTCTTTCAGCATGTTGATATACATTGACACATGCTTGCCTAATAAAGGAAACTTTCTTAGACATGCACGGTCTAGATACTAATGGAGCATTGGTAATGTTTTAGTGACTTAGTGCAAGGCTTAACTGACTTGATCTCAGACACTACAATCATGAGAATATTCTACAACAAACCCCAAAGACCCATAACGATAACAATCATCCTCTCCATAGTGACAAGGTTGTCTACTCACATGACCCCTATGTTTTCTAGCTTGTGATAGAAGTGTTAATAAGTAGAGCTCTTCTCCCTTAACATTTTTCTTCATCTTATCTAGGTTCTCAGGAACAACTACCAAAAGTTACTAGCACAAACTCTCTAGCTCACTTCAAGCAAGTAATTTTCTACTTTTTGATTCAAGGTAATCTCTCTCTCTTTCCTGGTTGATGAAATGATAAAATTACTTATCGTCATGGAAATCCACTAATGATGTCATTGGACTATACAATTAAAGAGGTCTACCTTGATACCTACATCTAATCTTTTAAAATTTTCACAACAATCTACAATCCAAAAGGTATATCCTAAACTATCCCGTCGATATGTCTCATTAGACCTAAACAATTGTGAGTTTCTATAATACTTTAGGTATAGTCACATCAATTTAGTTGTTGAAATGGTAGCAATAAGTGACCCCATAAAGATTGTTTCTACTTCACAGTGACAATAATATCAAATGTAAGTCAAGAAAAAGACATCACAATGTACTTGTGCTGAAGGTCTCAACCCCTTGAACCATCAAAACATTGAAGTGCCATGTCTTCAAAGCATTCAAGCATGGCATCAACCTTCAACAAATCTATGATTTTGAAGTATAAAAATAAACTATAACTTTCAAGACTTATCCATCCAAGGTCAATAAGTGCTCAGTTTCATGGCCCATCGTAAGCACCAAGACATCCATCAACCCAACTATCTATCACATGCATTTTTCTCGAAGAGCTTAGACAAACATGATCTATCTACTTACTATCTTTAGAAGCTTTGTACTAATAAAATGTGTTTTCCAGTCCAAGAAAAGTGTCTATAGATATTAGTTGTCATGTTAGGCGAGTTTTAGAATTGAAAAGGCCTTTTCTCTTTTCAATATTATTAAGCCTTTTGATTCAACTTCTTCCACCTTCTTTTCAACCTATACAACATGTCCAATCTCTCACTCACAACTCACTCTTGGTGAGTGGTGGATGGGCTAGAGCTCAGGCAACAAGAGGTTGGAAGGTTAGAGTGGGAGGTCAAGCACTATCGACGGGAGCTCTAGAATGGGACAATGAGCTTGGCAACAATGGATGGTAGCTTTTGCACATGGAGAGAGAGAGAGAGAGAGAGAGAGAGAGAGAGGAGAGAGTCATTATGAAATGAAAGAAAGCTGAACCAAATAAGAGAGAGAGATAATTAAGGAAGGGGAGAGAGAGTCATGAGCTAAACCAAATAAGAGAGAGATATATAACTAATGAAGGGGAGAGAGAGATTGTGTGTATGTGTTACAGAGAGAATTAAAGAGAAAGAGAGAGAGAAAAAGAGAGAATAATAAAGAAACAAGGGGGGGGGGAGAGAGTGTGTGCGTGTAATTGAGTAAATTTGGAGAGGTTTAGAGAGAGATAATTTAAGGGGGAAAGAGGAAGAAAATACCAAAAATTTAGAGAGAAGAAATTTGCTAAGATCTAGGGGGATTTTCTTGGGAGAGGGAAAAGAAAGACAAAATTTAGAGAAAGAATTAGAAAATTTAGAGCAAAGGAAAGCTTGGACAAAGGAAGAACTTAGAGAGAGAAATTTAGAGGGTGACTAAGCGAAATGATTCGAAGCAAGTCATAAAAGAAATTTTATATGTATGTATGCATAGAGAAGGGGGGGAGAGAGACATAAATTTGGAGAGTAAACATTAAGGGAGAGAGAGAGAGGGAATCTTAAGAGTGAGGGGTGAAAAGAAATTTTAGAGAGAGAGAATGTGGGCTGATTTAGAGGGAGAAAATTTAGGATAGATAGACAGAGAAAAAGAGAAAGAAAATTGGAGTGAGAGAAAGAACAAGAGAATATAGAAATTAGTAAGATTTAGAGCCAAAAAAAAAGAGAGAGGGTAAAACTTAGAGAGAAAATTTAGGCAAGAGAGGTAGAAGAAACAAATATTTTTAAAAGACAAAGGGGGGAAAATTTTTAAGAGAGAGTGAGGAAATTTTAGAGAGAGATAAAACTAGCAAAAATTGGTGATATTTATTAAAGGAAAAATCGAGGGCAAGAAAAGAAGAAATTAGATAGTGAGGGGAAAGAAAAAATTAGAGAAAGAATGACGAGAGAGAGAGAGAGGAGGAACAAAAAGAGGAGGAAAACAAAGTTATAGCATGGCAACTACTCCTTTGACATTAGTCTTTAGATAAAACCACAGATAGTCTACACGATTGTAACTTTGTGACACCTATATTCTTGGGCGATGGAGATTGAGCAAAATAGAACTAACTGAAATATGGACACATTGCGTCGTATTATAACCTCAAGTCTTTAATAGCAAGGCTCGTAAGTTTATGATACCCCATGGATCGCTCGCCGTTGGCGGACTCCTGCATCCGCTTTCGGCCCGTGAGAAGTCTCCGCGCGCCAGAAGCGCGTCAATTCGGCACATGACTAACTCCTCTCTAGTGACTCGCTCTGTCCACAAGAGAGTTTACCACAGTACCGATTCTACCAGGAACTTTTAACTCTCGCCTTTTTGGATCAACCTCTGAGTACCAAAAGCTTCCAGGCTACCCACTATCTAATGAAGTCCCGGTTTGCCCTCCCCACACACACGCCACGCACACCATCAACTAATCGTGCGATTGGCTAATCAATCATCAGCCCTCCTTTTCACAAGCACGAAATCGTTTACCTACACAAAAGCTTGTCAGCTCTGTCGCTTTTTGCTCACAGGTTGGACGTCCAAGTCTAGAAACTTTTACCACCTCTCTCTATCTCTCTCTCTCTCTCTCTCTCTCTGTGTCAGTGTCATTGGTGAGTGACCACCCTGTGCAGAGAACGGACCCGATTAAGCGATTGGTCAATGTCGTCATTCAACTCACGCATATGTCTCGTTTTAGGTTGAAGCGTTCAATGATTATTATTCATAGGTCGAGCCAACGCCTAATTTCGCTTAAGTATCAAAAAGTCTCCGGTTATCAGTTCTCAGCTGACGAACAAGCGAGAGGGGAGTCACGCACACAGGTACTACACACCATATACAAAAGCGAACGTCGCACATGCCATGCGCCAGATGCTTGCATTCGCGAAGACAGCTCGAAATAACACCGTATGATTTGTCATCCTTGACTTCCACAAGGACAGTTTGAAGAGAACAATATAGCAAGCAATTTACCTGGCTATATGATCTTGCTTCATGCTCTGGAGTTTTCTTACCACCGAAGTCGACCCTGGGATATAGCGATAGTTATTTAATTTGAAGGGAAACATCAACCCCGAGCGATATGATAGCTGGCTAGTATGACGAACAATTTGTATGTACGCAATAGAACGCATACATTTACCACTACATTTACCACCACCAGACCCAACACCCCCCTCCAACACATAGATACCTATGTGTACATGTTATGTGTATGCATGTATGTTTCTATGCACATATCAAATGTCTACATGCATACACACACACATGTGAAAGACATGTTGAAGTCAATGGATTAGAAATAAATTTTATGGAGCCTCTTACTTTTTTATTGAATGCAATTAATACCTTATAATGTATAACATAATAATATAACCTAAATTTCAAGGTTGGAATTCCATTGAAGGAGATCATAATCATGAAATATGAACATTGAAAATATGGACTACCATTATAAGAAAACAATGCATGCTATTAGTTGTATTACTCTAAAATAAATGTCTTTGAAAGTAAAATTCAATTTTATCCTTATTCAAAGATACCTCATGCATCTGCTAGCTTTTAATAACATGATCATGACTCTTCTCTTTGTTAATAAAATAACTTACCAACATTTCCATGTAGTGTGCTATCAAGAGCTTGATCACACATAGATTAACCTTGACTTCGTAATAAGTTTGTAATCATGTGATAAATAGACAATGGGAATCAATAAATAAATACATCTAATATCATATTATTATTATAGTACTTTCTATAATATCTGTTACATGATTCTATGATATACTTCCTTAGTCTTATAAGCTACAAAAAACTCATAAAATAAGAAGTTTATTTTCCATGATTGTTATAGACCTAGATCCACAAGACAATGAGATATTACTTTCTAACTATCTCAGGGTCAAACTTGTTGCAAGAAGAGAACATGTTGTTGATGCTCTCACTGACAAGGGAGTGGTATTGTACAATTAGACATCCAATAGTTGAAATCACCAAAAGAGCCTTTTCTTAAAGAACTTGGTGATATGCATGAGGGATACAAATTACATGGCTTTATGAGAAATTTACCCACTTTAGGAAGTAATCTGTGTGTGGAAAATACAAGATTTGCGCTTGTCATAAAAAGGGATAAGTAGTAAGGTATATTGGAATTTTAGGTAAGTCAAGTTTTCTTGTGACTTGGAGTAGGAGACTTAAGAAGAGACTTGTAGTGGCTCTAAAAAGTTTTAATGAGGGTTGATTTGAACATATAGAAGAGAGTATGTGGATGTGGAAAAAATAGGTGCAAATTGGTTGATTTAGGATTCCTTGCTTTGTGGAAGAAGGGGGAAAGAAGGAAGCAAAGTGGGGGGCAAGACACGGTGGATACACTAGGGAACCTTCTATGACAAAAGGTTGAGCCCTATCTTTGATGTATATGAGGTTTTTTGTGGATTGAATAACAAGAGTTCATTGTTGTAAATAGAGTAAAACACATTAAGTAGCACTAATATTATCCCAGTAGGCAGAGTTTGAGCTATTTATATCAATTGTAGGACCAAAAATGTACTGGTAGAATGTACAAGATGATGTTTTTGTTCTTGTTAAGAGACAATGAATATGCATGCAAAAATAATGTATGCCTATGGCTATACCTCTTATAAAGGATGATGTTATGGATGAGGTACTTAAATGGATGTGTGAATTGCAACTTAGGGTTACAAAGCTTGATGAAGAAGGGTGAGTTGTAGCCCCTTAGGATCTTTGCATGGGTGCATTTACTATGATAGCCCTTTTCATGAACAACAAGAGTATGATATGATGATGCATTAGAAAGAAATCTATTTTTTTATAAAGAGGGAAAAACTCATTCAAGGAAGACGTGGTCTTCACTTATCCCGAAATTCAAGAAAGGTGAAATGCAAAAAACACTTGATGATATCGTTGGCAGGAATACATTTGTAGATGTGAGAATTGCCATGTTTGGACTACAAATTGGAAAGGCTCCTTGAAGTAATATTTTAGTGGTGAAGCAAAGATTTGGGCTCATGTGATGCGCACAAGTAAAAGGGACAAGGTGTCTAGGGATGAGCTAACTAGTACGCATAAACAAAGAAATATTAGATGACATGATGAGACTCACAACACTGGGTTGCAAATTGTAAAGACATCTGAAATTGTATCTAGGGCTAAATTCGTTGGTGTACCAATAGATATTTGTGAGATAATCGGATGGAGCTCATCGATTGATTGCTTTTTAGTATATGCTTATTTGTCCAAGTTGCAAAACACATATGTGGGTGTGGAAGAGAAAAGTGAAATGAATGAGTGCAATGCACATTCTTTTAAGAGAGTGGCTTAAGGAAAATTGGATTAGCCTAAGGCTTTTACTAGGTCTACTTTGGAACATGTGATGAAAGATGTATCTCAACAAAAAAAGCAAGATGGAAGAAAAAGGGAAACCGACTATAATACAAACCGCAGTTGGACACTGACACTACAACCAACTTGATGAAAGTGGTTGAGTAGTGCATCTTAAATAGCAAGGTTGATTTTACTTTTGCGAAAGTGCTTGGTATTGTAGAAAATAAGTCCATAATAGTGCATCTTAAATAGCAAGGTTGATTTTACTTTTGGGAATGTGCTTGGTATTGTAGAAAATAAGTCCATAATAAACTTGTCAATATCATAAAGAGAAAATAACAATGTCCTTTGGTGAAGCAACAATTGTTATGGTGTAGAAGAAAAAAAAGCTTGGTTTGCAGGGCATACATAGAGACTATGAGGATGATATTGTTTTGTTTTTGGAAAATTTTTATGCTAAAAAAGTAATGATTGATGATACTAAAGTTGAAACAATGGTCAAAGAAGTATTGGATTACACAAATGGGAGTGAGACTGATGCATTATGCTAGTGATGAGACTTCAAGTTTGATTCCTAGATGTCATTACACCTATAATTGTTGGGGTAAAGGCATCTCCACCGTGCCGCCCCGTGTATTACTACACTGACAGTACCCGCCACTGCACACTGCAGGTGGTGGGCGCCCGTCACGTGACTTTATTCTTTACATTCATTTTAGTGACTAGTAAATAAAGGAAGGCCCGGTCACACATTGTGACTGTTGGAGTTCCCATTTCTTGTCTCTCTCTTTCTTGCTCTTGCTCTCCCGCCATAGCTCGCATGCAAGCTTCGATCCTTCTCACCTTTCAACTGGTATCAGAGCTTGCCTTCCTCTTGCTCGAGCTCGACTCGGTGCTTCTCTACCTTCGCATCGACTCCCTTCACGCATTGGGTCTCCATCCCGGCTACCATAGAGGAAGTTTGGGCTGGTAAGCCACCCTCTTATGCGCATCTCCGTGTCTTTGGATGTGAGGCATTCTGCCATGTGCCCAAGGACAAGAGGAGTAAGTTGGATCCAAAGAGCATTAAATGCATCTTTCTTGGTTATGGTGATTCAGGAGAGATGGGCTATTGCCTATGGGATCCGCAGGTGCAGAAAATAGTACGTAGCCATGATGTAGTCTTCCATGAAGACAAGATGCACAGGCAGCCTGAGAAGGTGGTTGAGATTCGTAGAGTGATCTTTAAGGAGGAGCCTAGAGCTCCTGCACAACCAGTTGGACAGCCTACAGCTGTCAGCAGATGCTCATGGTCAGGGTGTTGGACAGGCAGCTGGGCAGGCAGCAAAGCTTGCAGTGAGACGGTCTGCTAGAGACAGATGTCTGCCTGATAGATTTCAGCCCTCTATGCATTATGTTTTGGTTACAGTTGCAGGAGAGCCTTTCACTTATGATGAGGCTATGTGCAGGGGTGACAGTCACTCCTGGGAGAGGGCTATGCAGTCTGAGATTGACTCCTTGCATAAAAATGAGACTTGGGATTTGGTTGCCTTGCCTAAGGGCAAGAAGGCTTTGCCATGCAAGTGGGTGTACAAGCTGAAAAGTACCCCTAGACACTGCAAGCCAGCATACAAGGCTAGATTGGTAGCAAAGGGTTTTAAGCAGGAGCGTGGTGTAGACTTTGATGAGGTCTTTTCTCCTGTGGTTAAGATGACCACCCTGCGCTTGGTCTTGGCTTTGGTTGCTCAGCTTGACTTAGATCTATATCAGATGGATGTCAAGACGGCTTTCTTACATGGGGATTTGCATGATGAGATCTATATGGAGTAGTCTAAGGGCTTTGCAAAACCTGGCAGAGAGCACCTAGTGTGCAAGTTGAAGAAAAGTCTTTATGGCTTGAAGCAAGCACCTAGGGAATGGTATCATAAATTTGATGCCTTTATGCAGTCACAGGGCTACAGCAAGAGTGCTATGGATCCGTGTCTTTACACGAAGAAAGCCCGTGATGGTTCATTGCTTATTTTGGTACTCTATGTGGATAATATGCTGATAGCAGGGAAAGCTCATGATGAGCTAGATGCTCTTAAATCTCAGCTGAAGAAGAGCTTTGAGATGAAGGATTTGGGACAGGCCTCTCACATACTTGGTATGCGTATTAGACGCGACAGGCATCAGGGACTCCTCTACTTGTCACAGAGGGAGTATATTCATAAAGTCCTTGAGCGCTTCTGCATGCAGGACGTAAAGCCTATTGGTTGTCCATTGCCTTCTTATGTGAAGGTATCACAGGCCGATTGTCCGCAGACAGATGAGCAGAGGGCCGAGATGGCCCAGATCCCTTACGCTTCAGCTATGGGCAGTTTGATGTATGCCATGATAGCCACTCGTCCAGATATTGCCTTTGCAGTTGGTGTTGTGGCACGTTATATGGCTACACCTCGCAAGAAACATTGGGATGCCGTGAAGGGTATCATGAGGTACCTGAAGGGCACAACAGATATGTGTACTTACTATGGCAACTAGGATACAGGGGTCGTGGGGTACACTGACTCTGATTACGCAGGACATGCAAATAGTAGGAAGTCCACTTCTGGCTATGTATTCACCTATGCTAGAGGTGATGTCTCTTGGATGTCCCGGGTTCAGAAGTGTACGACTTTGTCTACCACTGAGGCCGAGTATGTTGCAGCCACACTGAGGCTTGCAAGGAGGCCATATGGCTAGGCTGTCTAGTTGCTAACCTTGGGATTGATGCTGTACCTACACTGCATTTGGATTCTATGAGTGCCATTCAGTTGGCTAAGAATCCGGTCTTCCATGCGAAGATGAAACACATTGAGGTGAGGTATCACTTCATACGCATTGTCGTGGAGGACAAGTCTCTTGACCTTGTCAAGATATCCACTGATGAGAATCCTGCAGATTTGCTCACGAAAAGCCTCACTACTGAGCGCTTTGCCTTCCTCAGGCGATTGATGGGCGTTGGATGAGATGTTGCCTTTTCTCATCCCTTGTACCTATGTACAGTTGTACTGTCTTTTTTTCTTTCCTTTTCTCTCTCACTGGGGCAGATTCGCCTTTAAGTGGGAGATTGTTGGGGTAAAGGCATCTCCGTCGTGCCGCCCCGTGTATTACTATACTGACAGTACCCACCATTGCACACCGCACGTGGCGGGCGCCCGTCACGTCACTTTATTCTTTACATTCATTTTAGTGACTAGTAAATAAAGGAAGGCCCGGTCACACATTGTGATTGTTGGAGTTCCCATTTCTTGTCTCTCTCTTTCTTGCTCTTAGTCTCCCGCCATAGCTCGCGTGCAAGCTTTGATCCTTCTCACCTTTCAACAATCATTGGGCTCGAGAAATGATATAAAAACTGTGAAATTGGGGAGCTTGAGAGTCCAAGTACTGTGTTTAGTGGCCAAAGCTCTAACTATTAAAGATTATATCAAAATGGCACATAGCTAGTTGATTGTGATCATGGATGGAGGATGCAAGCAACAAACAACTCTCTAGGGAATTTTTTTGCATCTTGCCCAAAGGTGAGGGTAACTATTGGTGATGTAGAAGAGAGGGTACAAGATGATCAACATTTCTCTCTATAAGACAATTCTTCTTATCGAGTTCTTTTGGGATAGCCATATACCATTTTTGCTCATATGGAAACAAAGTATTCGATGACGGATACTTGAATTCCAAGCAAATATGGAATAAGAGCTATATGTGAATCATCCCATGAAAGAGATACATTAAGGTATAATATATTGCCATAAGACACAAAAGAATCTAAATGAAGGGTTCAAAACAAAGCATTATTGCAAATAACGTAAAAAAAATGGACACAAAAGTGAAATTGGTTGTAGCATGACTACCACAAAATAGTAATGAAATGTATCTAAGTAATCTAGTTTAACAGATCGAGAGGAGGTTGGACACAAATTTATTGTGGTATCATTGAAAGAGCTTAAGATTGGTTGTAATGGATTTGTCCTACTTTGAGATAGGAAATGAATTGAAGAAATGATAGCTAGATATGGCAAATCTTTTGCATTTTAACCATCTAAAATAGGCTATGTTGATCCAAGTGTTGTGTCTCCAATGATTATTTTTACCATCCTTCACATACCATCGAACTTGTGATGGATACCTATGCTAAAAGCTTGCTTGCCTAAGCATATGAATTTGTTGAAACAGAATATTAGAATGAATATTTTGGAGCCTTCATCAACTCCTTACTGGAATCAATGGTTTGTCTCACCAAACAAGAATGGTAGTTTGAGATTTATCCAATATATATAGCGAGCTAACAAGGTCACATTCGGAATGTTGGTGTAGGTTCTATGGTTGATGTACTTGCAAAAGCATTTTCTGTAGTAGAGACATCTATTCTTTGAAAGACTTCTATTCAAACTATGATCAATTTCAACAATAGTGTTGGAAAGTAGGCATATTACCACTATGAAGACACCCTTTGGTTTAGTACATGTGTATACTCTTCTTTAGGGAGCAACAAATTCGATGGCAGACATGATGGCAATTATGAACATGGTATAAATGGAATATATCTCACATTTGAGTATGCCATTCTAGCATGATGTGCATGTTAATGGGTGTGCAAAGGCTGAGAAAGATAAAGAGCTGACTAAGGAAGGTTCCATGAATTTTGTTGCTAGTCACATTATTGACTTTGACTACATTTTGGATAAATTAGAAGAGATTCATCAGACTCTTTCTGGTCAAAAGGTTGTATTTGGAGTTGATGAAAAGTTGATTGTTGGTTATATCTGTGGGCCTTATGGCAGAAGGCCATCTCAAGTGAAGGTTGATGGGATTGACAATATGTAGGAGACTTGCACTTTCGTTTCAGAGGTAAGATGATTTCTAGGCACGTGCGTATTCTATGCCATTTGGATAGTGAATTTTGCACATGCGGTTGATGATCTTTATCAAGTATTGTGTAAGGGCGAGAAATTCCAATGGGACAAAAAACACACTAAGGTCATGAAAAAATTAGAGAAGTTGATGAGGACTGCACCTACCTTAATAAAGACTTGATACATGTAATCCATATTAACATGACAATATTTGGAGTAGCATAGCTTGTTATCACACTAAGTAAAGGTAAACAATTTGTCTCAACTATCACACAGTTTGAGTTTAGGTATGAGCACTTGGATAGCTTTGAGCAATGGGCTATAGTTATTGAGATGTAGAGAGAGAAGATATGTAGAGATGTGAGAGAGACAGAAGAGACACACCATGTATACTCCCAAGGACTATTTCATGTTGATCACAATCTACATATATATAGGTAAGACCTAGTCTAGATAGGGTGAGCTATATATAGCTCCAGCACCCCCACTCAAACAAAGGTCTCTAGTTGTGGATGAAAAAATGCTTGGGGAGCAAAAGGGAAAAACACAATCTCCTATATACAAACATACAAACATGATCAAGAAGGATTATTGTGTGCACGTAAAGTGAATTCTTGCATGTGAAGTTAAACTGAATATATATGTATAAAGATGACCAAGAGGTCTGAGGTGTGTGTGCATGTGTGAAGTGTATGGTGCCTACAAGGAGTATATACAATGACACTACAATGTCATAGTAGTTTAATTTCCAAAGATTGAAGTTGAGATAACTACAAGTTTTGAGCACAACAGAGTGAAGCGTGCTTCATTGAGTCCTTTGTTGATTATATCTATAGTCATCTAATCACTTGGACAATGTTCAATCATGAACATCCCTTTCTTTACTTCATATCAAACATAATGATAATGCATTGCAACATGTTTAGATTTGTTATATTGAATATAGTCTTTAGCAAGACTAATAGCACTTTGGTTATCACATCAAAGTGGGGTGCTAGAGAGAGGACGATGGCCAATATCTGATAGAACTTGTCAAATCCATACTAACTCTTGAGCTACTAAAGATGCAGCTACATATTTAGCATCTATAGTGCAAACAACAACACAGTGTTATTTCTTGCTAGTGCAAAAAACAAGTCAACCATTGATTAAGAAGCAATTTTCACTTGTAGAGCGCAGAGATAAATGAGAGCTTGCCCAATTTACATCTATATAACCCAAAAGTTGAAGTGAATGCAGAGAATCATAGTTTTCTTGGCATCGATAAACCAACCTAAAATCTTTAGTGCATTTTAAATACTTCAAAACTTGTTTAGTTATGCAGACCAATGTTTAAGATATGGAGTAGTAAGATGTTGTCCAAGAAAATTTGTACTAAAAAGAATGTCAAGGTGAGAATTTGAGCCAACAAATTAAAGACCTCCAACAAGATTAGTATAAGGTTGATGTAATGCTAATTGTCCATCATTCTATAAAAATGAGACTTTTTGATAGATCCACAAGTGTTACAACTAAAAAAAGATTCCTTTATAGATCTGGGACATGTAAAACTCTGTGAAAAATTCTTGTTGAAGAAAGAATATCTGAGATACAAATCACCTATATCTTTGACTTGATAGGTTGTGTAATCAACAAGATAAACCAATTTCTTTATAGGAATAGAATGATAATTATGTAAGCATTGGGACTGATATGTCGTGTTTCGCATAGCACCAAAATCAATAATAAAAAGAGATCTATCATGAACATGAAACATCCTTTCTAGAGAGATAGAACAACTCACACAATTTGCTTCTTTTGTAGTGTTGTCATGTGTAGTAACATATACTCTTTTATGATTTGAATCAAAATATCACTTGAAACATAGATGGGTTGAATAATAACTCTTTTTGCAATAGTCACGAGGAGAATAATCTTTGGATAAATGTGATTGTTTATTTGTAATACCATATTCTTCATCATATTGTTTTTCCCATCAATCATCTATAGTGTGACAATCTCTATTGCAATAAGAATAATATCTATTAGGAAACTTAAGATGAAAGAAGCTACAACCAGAATGAATCCTATATATAAAGCGTGAAAAGGGTCACCTTCAAGCAAGTAAAGCTTAATTGATTTGTTTTGACTGTGTGTCCTCTTGTGAGATCATAGCCGTTTATTGATTTGTGTGTTGTTGTTCATGTCATTGTGAATATTCAATCAAAGATAAAAAATCTTGATCAAAATTGGTGCAATCTTTGTTAGATTATAGGGTAACACTATTATCATAAGCATGATCCTTTATTGTGTCAAGAAGCTATGTTACCAATTGCTTTTGTGGAAAGGGATTACTTGTGGAAACGGATTACTAGTAGAGTAGCAAGCTGATTGATAATTTTCTTGAACGATTCAATATGTATTGTTATAGAAGTTTCGATGTTGTATTGTAACTCGGTGAGCTAGCTACAAAGATAAAGTATTTTTGTAATAGATTTCTTAAAATTTGCATACAAATTTTAAGAAGAAATCTATTACAAAAATAGCATACATCAAGCATAAGAGATTCTTGAAGAGAAGAAAGAATATACTAACGAGCTTCTTTGTCATGCCTAACCCCCTCATTATAAGTAGTTTTCCATTCTTCAAAGGTAAGTCCTTCAGTTACAAGGGCATTATCATGAGTCTAGTCAATTGGTTGAGACAGACATTCATTATTACTAAGAACAATATCATGCAACTCATCACCTTCAAGAATTAGCAACATCTTTACTCCAATGAGTCCTTGTCCTTAAAAGTGTGGGACAAAATGTTGTCCAGAAGGAAATCCATTGATAATTATAGAATTTGATATATCTAGATGAGAGAATACGTGAAATATGAGATCACAAACACTACAAGATATAGGCCTTATACCAACGTTGAAAGCAACGAAATGTTCATAAAGAAATTTTCCCCCATCGTCGCAAAAAGCATCGTTATTGATGATGCCATAGAATAGTCGGTATCTGTGTCGTTATCAGCGTTGCTATTTGCATCAGTATCAATGTCGCATTTGTGATGCTGATACCGATGCAAATAGCGATGTTGATAAAAGCGATGCATTTTGCAACGCTAATAGCGACACGTATAGTAAATTTACGATGCTAATAGCGATAGTAACACGGATTTTTTTTTGTGGGGCAGGGAAGCAATAGTTTAAGTAATGTGTACAATGCTTGTGTAAATAAAGGCAAAGTGTACTTAAATCATGGCATTGATACATTAAATAAATACATGATCACATAATAAAATCGATTGGTACAATCATGGCAAGATACTACTATTACATAGAAAATGTCTACATAGATCATGTGATAAAAAAAGAAGGATATGTGAGCTCCAAGGAGCCAAGGGCGAGTTATAGATCCTCGCCATCGGAAACCTTATCACGTCGCAAAGGACCATCGCACGAACTTTGCAAAAAAGGAAACAACCACACATCATTCCACCATATAATAACGTATTCTAATTAAACATAGGAACTACGGACAAGAAAGATGAGTGACTTACAGGGCCATTGTGTCCATACAATCGATCGATCAATATAGTGAGACCATGCCTCTCTGCATATCGAGTCTCAAGGCCGGTGGGATCGCGATTTGTAATGGAGTGCTACAAAGAAAAAAATATATAACTGTTAGAAACACGATTGTTCGTATAAGGATATTGCAAAAAAAATAATCAAGCAAAATAAAAGAAAAACTTACAAAATCCTCCAGATATGTCTTGTGGCCGCCACTCCCAAGATGATGGACCACTCCGGCCTCTAGTCGTGCCCTTGCCGCCTCGCGCTGTTGTCTCCAACATCTTGGAGAATTTGTAGCCTCCTCCCTCAGTCGGCGCCAGTCGTTTGTATCTAGCCACTCGAGCTTTGAGCCCCACTCTTGAGGGCCTTGCATACGTCCAATCGTCTGTGTGACATGTATGCATGCATGCACTCCATTATCCAGTCCGTAGAAAACCTATATGCTACGACTGGTACCGGAAACTCCTCATGCAAGGATGTGACTATGTAGTCCTTGCTCTCCTCCAGTATGTTGTTCAAATGATCCAAAAGACGTTGTGTCGAAAAACTTGTTGGCACAACTCTCTCATGGGAGCCATCACCCTTCTCCCCTCATCATTCATGATGATGGCTCTTGACCTATCATCTACAAGGTAGGCATACCCCTTAGGGGTATGCCTAAGATGGGTCCTCTCCCTTGCCTGCGACCACGCTCCTAGGCATATCCAAGAGACCCCTGTACATCTGGTGTACCTACCGGGGTAGTATCTCTCGAAGTAGCACCCATAGGGGTGCAACCAGCGGACGGCTGAGCAAAAGCCGGAGTGATTGGAGTAGACGTCCCCATAGGTGTGACAAATCTTGGAGGTGATGCAAATCTAACAGACGGACGAGACGGAGACACTGCGTCCGTACCTCCATAGTAACCACCTGAGCCACACTCTCTCAAACTGCCACGAGAGCGAGGAGTAGCACCTGTATCCCGAGCCGACCATAGGCTCATTGCATCCGGATCTCTGCAGCATCCCCCTGAACCACTCCCTCCGTCTAGCCCAAGTCTGGAGCATCAACCTTGTCTGCTAGAAACTGAAGCCTTAGAGCGCGCCAAAGTAGATCTAATAGAGCGGCTTGACTGTGTCTGAGACAGCTCTTGGTCCTCCATATCTCTAAATCTCGCTATCTGATCTGGAGACATACGCATGAAGATCTCTTTGTAGCTCCTCATCGCTAATCCCTTGACTCATCTTGATGATCTAAATATCCACAAAGGTCACCTGCATAGACAAAAAACGATGTTACCATAATCAATATAAATCATACAAAGTACGGTAATATAAATCTTTAAAAAATGATCTTACTTAAAATACATATCTTATGTACCCTATGGTCCCATGTCAATCTCTTGACACAACTCCGCATACACTGGAAGATCGATAGACATGTCACCACAAAAGGATGAGTCTACCTCATTCTCAAAGAATTCTTGGACTCTTGTATTTACATCATTGTTACCTGATGCTGGCTTCTCTATATGCTCCAAGCTTTCGGTTGCCTCCACCCCTTGCGATATCGACCCCTCTGATTACATATTATCCTCATCTATGCTCGGAATATCGCTTTGATCATATACTCTCGCACTTTGGGGAGCTAAAGGTATAACATACCACCATCGAGGTTGTCGGGGGTTTGGATAGAAAATTACATGTTCACAATTACGTACAAGAGAGATTTAACTATTGTGACATGCACCATGTCGTAATAAAAACAAACACATGCGTTCATGCACCTGTTCACAATGGGCCGGCAACACAAACATATCACGCAAATCCGTCTCTTTCTTTTCAAAATCTATTTTGAGAAATCCAGATGGATCTCATCGACCTGTTGCTCTAGATCCTTCAAGTATCACTTTAAACCAGTGCACATAGAATAGGATTATGGAGAAGCTACGGTAATCCACCGTAACAATACTTTGCAAGTTCCCAAAATACTTCATCTCATCTATAACTGTGTTTGGATCCGTTTCTCGTCGTCGGCTCTCTTGCTCGAACCTTGCCATGATACCACAATCTATTGTGGAGCGCATTTTATCAATATGCTCCACATGAAAATGCCATCCGCGCGATCATACTGTACTATATATTTTGTACTGTACATTGAAACACTCAATTAGTTTTCGCATATAAAATATAGATACAACAAACCCTAAACACATTATCACCTTTGGACTACATCTCCTCGAGAATTCCCACTCCTCAGTTGAGACCTCCGTCCCTTCGCAAGACACTGTGATCAGAGCTCCATACAACCATCGCGTTGACATAAACCAGGGCATCTCCTCCATGCCCTTGTGATATCGAATCGGTCGATGGCATGTACTACGTCGAAATTTAGATCGCGCTTCCTCTTGGTATTTCCTAGCTTGCTAGTACCTAGTGAGCCACGTCTCCATAAAGGCATGGTGCAACATACAAAAGCGATTCACTTTCTCCTCCATTGCAGCTCCATTCTTTTTTTACCCCATTTCCAACGACCACATCTTTGGTCAGTCTATCATCGTCCTTCAGCGACCATAACATACGGTTTTCTGAATCCATCGTTGGTAGCCATTGTGAAATATCCATTAGCGCCTCAGACACCAACCAACCTTCAACCATACTACCTTCTGGCCGAGCTCGTTGTCGCACAAAGCCTTTTAGGGTTTTCATGAAGTACTCCAAGAAGAACATCCATCATGTATGGACAGGTCCAACAATCTCCACTTCATCTACAAGATGCATAAGAAGGTGGATTTGTATCGCGAGCATGCTGGTAGGCAGGTATTTCTCAAAGAGACAGACCGTCTCCATTGCTGCCCGTCTCGCGTATTCAATACAGGACGTCTTAATCTCCTTCAGTGACATCCATTGCACTAAAGTCAACAACCTGTAAATCACTCTGGATATTTCTAGAGTAAGGCATCCTATGATCGCGATCGGTAGTACAAACTGCCACAAAGGATAAAGAATTATAAATAACAACTACACTCCAAATAGCAAAATACACATGCCACTTACAATCCATTTGTAGTACAAACTTGACATATCTTATGCCAATCATGGGATTTTAGCCTTGATAATTGATCGTCTTTAGATAACGCAGATCAGAGAGAACACATCATACCCGTCGGAGTGCGGATAGACTTGACTATTTGCTTCACAATGCGTTCTTATTTAGTGGACAAAACCCAAGGAGCGCGAGGTAGCTGCAAGCAACCATTAGCACTTGACTGTGGCCAAAGCGTCTCCATCTTGCCTACCTTCTTCAAATCCATTCGTGCCCCTACAACGTCTCTCTTTCCTATGATATGGTCCCATAGCAAGCTGTCCACATTCTTGAAAATACGCATGGGATCCAACAAGTGGTTGATCTGTAAGTTGGTCCAATATGGCAACTCGTAGAGAACTGAGAACTATCCCATTTTGTTCGTATGTGACTCCGTGTGGACCATTTTCAGCTCGTACTAGCTTTGGGCATTCATACGCACTGGAGGTCATCCAAGAAAACCTTCCCTGAGTTCATGACCCTCTGGCAAGAAAGCGGTGTGTCCTTGATATACCATATTCTTTATGGTTCGTGACCTTTGGGAGTCTAACTATGGCCCACACAATGGACATGCTGTTAGCTATATATAGTCTGTCTATATATAGCGCCCTAGGTCCCCTCTATATATTCCTAACATGTGTGCTTGCTTGACACACTTTTGGGGTTCCACTTCTGATGTCTCATATCTCTCTTCTCTCCTCTCTTCCTTTCGTCTCTCGTCTTCCTCGCAGTTTCCAACATGGTATCAAAGCTTGCAACTGTGTACTCCTAAAAAAACACCTTCACATCGTATTCGCTGTGCTTCCATATCCAAGTTCCTGTTTTAGGCTTTGGGACCTGTGTCTCAACAACCACGGCCTGTGCACGAACCCCCATCGATCTAGCCACCCTTGATTGACTCTAATTTTTGGAAGGGAGGCCCTAGACGAGCAATTGCAAGCGCGTGCCGATATTGTGAGCTGCTAGTAGAGACACACGAGCAGAGAGGCACGAGAAGCTAATTGTTGCAGTTGGCTCGGCTGCTGCTTCCCTTGCTATTGCACATGCAGCAGCCGCTGTGGGATTGCAGGTGAGGAAAGAAGCGATGGTTGGGAGGGATTTCGATGGGATCGGATCAAAGATATCGCAAGCCTCCGCCCCGCTACCTTGTTCCTCTGTATGAGGACCGCGGCTTTTTTTTTTCTGCACCCCCCTCACACGACAGCATTGCTCTCACCTCGTCTCCGTCCGCACTCTGCACAGGCCTTCCCAGCGTAGCTATTCGAGCTGTTACCAAGGGTCTGATTAAGGTACGTGTTATTGTTGCTATTGCACCAACATGGGCCGATCCAATGCCTATAGTCTTTGGAAGAGAGCCTGAAATGGAAACCAAACCTGGAAGGAAAAGTCATTGTGTTGATCTTGTCAGCAAACAAAGCTCCAAAGCGATCGAAAGTAGAGATGGAAGCTTTGCAAGGGGCCAAGGGTATCTCCAAGTATGTGGAGATATCCAGTGCCCTGCTTCCTCAGGAAGAATACCCAGATCTTGTTTCAAATGAGTTGAATGGATTTCTGAGTGCTCTATTGTAATCTAAGCTCAGTTAATGGCTATGTTTTGTCTCTGAACGGGGATGCATGTCAATGTATGTAAGAATTCAAGGTAAAAATACATTGTTTAAAACATGAAATCCTAAGTTATGCACTTGTATGGTTCTTATACAATCGGTGTTTTAGAGTGTATCTTCTGTGAAATACACGAAACCGTAGTTCAACATGATATTGTTCGGATTAATTCTCATAATTGATAGATATGAAGGTGAACCAAGTCTCGAGAATAATAAGGTAATAAATTTTTAATGTTAAGTTTAATTAATGAAAGAAATTGTAAAGATCCACATCGTTGTTTTAACTTTTTAATGTTAAGTTTAATTTTGGAATATGAAGTTTGATTCATTAAAAAATTTATCGAGATCCACATCCTTGTTTTAATTTTCACATTTCTGCAGTGATCGAAGCAAAATAAGACTTAATGAAAGGTAATGGGCACATTGAGTTTTGAGTTTGTGATAGTACGATAACAGATGCTGACATGATCTGCTGAATCGTATAGGACAAAGTGGGGTTTTTCGGCATTGTGTTTACAAACTCTCCGCTATGAGGGGAGAAATGCTGAGGGGATATGATCAGTTCGTTTCCTATGGCCAAGGTTTCGGGTCAGTTCTTTGGAGTGGTTGCTTAGCTCACTAGTCTCGTTCGCTCCAAAATAGTGTCCCGCATCTTCTCCATATTATGACAAGAATTTCGTTGATTAGTTCATAAACCCTTGCTAGCGATGATCTGTTGCCATTTGCGGACTACACGTCCACTTGTCCTGAACTCCCGCCCGTGATAAGTTCTGCCTCGCCTGGCTGCCTCTCTCTCTCTCTCTCTCTCTCTCTCTCTCTCTCTATCGCGCGGGCAAACGTCACCTTTCCACACGTACCAGCACCTTTTGAGTCTCACCCTATCCACAAGAGAGTTTACCACAGTACCGACTCTACCACGAATTTTAACTGCCTTGGCTTTTCGGATCAACGTCTCAGTACCAAAAGGTTTTTGGTTACCCACTGTCTAATCACATCTCGGGTTGTCCTTCCCCGATATATGCCACGCACACTAATCATGCGTGTCATTGCGACTGGCTTCTCAATCATCGATGTTCCTTTTCACAAGCACAAAATCGTTTACCTACACAAAAGCTGGTCAGCAGCTCTGTCGCTTTTTTTTTTCCATGACAGCTTGCACGTCCATGTCTAGAAACTTTTTCCACGTCTCTTTTCTCTCTCTGTCTCTCTCTCTCTCTCTCTCGCGGTGTGTCATCTGTGAGTGACCTTCAACCTGCGCAAAGAATGGACCTGATTTTATGATTGGTCAACCCCGTAATCAAACTCACGCATATCTCTCTTTTCGACGCCTGTTGAAGAACTCTTGTTCGTCTGAAGTGCCCCCCACTGCTCAATGATTATTCGGTCGAGACGATCACTAACTTAGCCAAATTATGAAAAGATTCTCATTAGTCTATTTATCCGGCTCTCATTTGAGGAACAAACGAGAGAGGAATCACGCGCCCGCGCGCACACATACTGTACACAACACCTACAAAAGGGAAGGTTGCACATGCTATGCGCCAGTTACAGGTTGCATTTGCGCAAGCCAGCTCGAGACAGCACCGTATGATTTGTTCAGCCTTTACTCCCGCAAAGGACAGTTTAAAGAAAGAGAGAAATTTACTATGCCACGTGTCGGTTTCCTGAGCTTGCTTCTGTCTGGAGTTTTCTTACCACCGAAGTGGACACCGAGCCATAGCGATAGTTATTTAAGATGGAGGGTAAACGTCAACCCCAGCTGATTTGATAGCTACAGCTAGGGTGTGACTCCACACAACAATCGTATGTACACGATACAATGCATATATACGCATAGAATAGACGCTTATGTCAATGGACAGGACTAAATTGGATCAAGCCTCCTACTCTTCATTGAAAGCAACAATACAATTGAGGCATGCCATTACAGCAATGCCCCACTTTAATGGTTGCAATAACTTTCAAAGCAGTGCTCAAGAAAAGCTTCTTCTTCGACAAGTAAAAATAAATGCCAATTCGCTAAGCAACCACTTTTGATGTTCAAAATCTATATGAAATGCCAATCTTATAACTAGAATAATTGAAAAGTTCATGAGTATTTTAATGGCTACAATGAAATTCCAACTAGTATTTAAGAAGTCCATTCGGTACAAAGACACTAAAATGTTGTGTCTTGTTAACATTGCTTCAAAAGGGTCCTTGTCATTTCCCATATGAGCAGATTAGATTACAAGCCAATCTTAAGCATTTTGATCTCTTGTATTTTCATTGGAGATTCCACTATTCTACCCTCCATCTGATTTGGTGTATTAAACTTTCATACTTTCATTTTTCATGTTTTCTATTTATTTAGCATAATCCACAGCGTACGTATAGAATATACTTTGTAGCAAATGAAGCATTGGAGTTTGATCCACTCAAGGAATGGAAATTTTATATTGGATAGCATGCCACAATGATATGTACCAAATTCATAAAGATGATGGTGAAGGAATATTTAGCAACAAATTGTTACTTCATTTAAAAAAAAACTAATATAGGACAATAATGGTTGATGAAGCTCTAAAGCCATGGAGAAAAGTAAACATTACACTAAAAGTTAAACATTGGTTCACTTTGCATTTTGGATTTTTTAAATATTGCATATACCTACAAATTTATTTCAACATTTATACATGCATATTATTTTAGACATGACTATAGAAGTAAGCCTGGATGTGGAGTTTACTGTCTCTTGGGTCCCCTATGACTCATGTTGATGTCACATATAATGATAAGCGGATATGGACAATGATAGACTGTTGTATGATTCTCATTAGCACAATGCTCAAGGACAAGGATGGCAAAGTGAAGACAATTTTTTGGAAGAATGGGCAACATTGCACCTCCCATGCTTTTAAAGCTTAGCCCACTTGATGCATATCTTGCTAGTTACTGTAAGAGTTACAAATTTCATCATGGAAAATTTTTGTGGGTAAGCTTGATGCACAGAACCCACACTGGAATGGTTCTTGAGCCCATGACAAGCAGGTCATGTTGTTGCATATAATGCATAGACTTAGATCTACCATCATGAGTATGAGTGTTATATCTTCATATGTGGATTCCAAAAGCAATGCCTTCGTAAATTAGATACTCTCACCCCCCTCCATCATCTCTAGTGTCATCTTTTGAAAAAAGATAAGCAGATTGTACTGAGGTGTGCTCATTCGATATGTGATGTGTGAAAATTAGTAAGGCATTGCATGGCTATGCCACAACTGAAAGGATTTGAGTCACTTGGTGCCTTGGGAGTTCATTTTGATAACAATGTATGGAAAATTGGTAAGCCTTGTGAAAGTAGAGAATGTATTTTAGAATTTACCAAATCATGATGTTGTCTCATGTAGTGTAATGCTCTGAGTATATGCTAAAAATGGAAAAAACATGAACTCATGCCTTTTGAGATAGGAAGATCATTGCATAGTGATGTGTGTAGGGACAGCTATAGTAGACATGTTTTTATTAGTGACACCCTTGTGTGTATGTATGGAAAGTGTGGAAGTATCAAGGAAGCATAACTAGTATTCAATGGCCTTTTCCAAACCAAATGTGTGACATGGAATGGAATTCCCTCAGCACATGTAGAGAAAAGTCAAAGAGAGATAGTCATACAATTGTTCAAATCCATAATACAAGAAGCTATACATATGGATTGTAACATTCACATGTATTCTACAAGCATGGAAGGAAGCACAGAGCTTAGAGAATAGTAGAGATAGCTTCATATTGGCATTGTATGTCAAAGCTATGAATTCATTGTTTTGTCAGACACCTTCATTCATATTTATGGAAGTTGTGGAAGCATGATTGATGCTCATGAAGTTTTTGATAGAGTGATTCAACCTAATGTCTTGTCATGGACTATATTTATAACTCACTGTGCTGAAGGGATTATTGACGAGACATTACAAGCATTGGAGAAGATGCAAGGAGGGGGCTTACTGCTAGTTGAGGTCACATTCCTTTTTGTTCTCACTTCATGTACGCATGCTGACTTCATCAACAAAGGTATTAAGTATTTTGTGTCTCAGGATGTCATGATGGGTGTTATGGACAAAATAGGACATATGGACTAGTATGTCAAATATATACGTACATGTACAAAATCTATTTAGAAGTGTATGTACCCACATGTGTACTTGCTTTGGCACATCCATGAGTACCTACACTTAGCAATTATATAATTGTACAAAATTTTGTAAATACTTGCAATTGGTTGATATATATCTACCTATGATTATCACCCTATATTAACACACCTAGGTCTCAAATGTGTTGAATATGTTAGAAAGTAATGGGCTTGCTGATATGAGATGGGAAAAATGGTAGAAGGTTGAGAGGCATAGAATAATAGTAGAAGATTATGATCAACCTGCATCTCAATCAACTTGTGTTAGGTGGTTTTGATCAGGCAATACACTTAATGCCTGAGGACGCAACTACAGATGTAATATTATAAGAAAATGCTTGTTGATATTGATGTGCTCAAATTTTCAATCAATTTGGAGAATTTGAACGGAAAAGATGAGGAGTATATATCGAGGTAAGTAAGATTCAAATAGGAATATGCTTTACTGGCAAGGATGGAGATTATCTATTTTTGTAATTATATGCTAAAGCTGATTTGAGTGCTTGATATTCAACCCTCTCTCATTGAGATGGCTAATTCGTGTCTTAGTGGAAATCCCTTCACATTGTACAAGGAAGCATAAGGACATTATGTTTCATGTCCCATATTTGTTGAAGACAAAATGACATTAGAGATGTCAACCATATTGCTATTCATCCCATCGGTGAGAAATTGATAAAGAGAGAGTGTGAGAGTGAGTGAGAGACAAAGAAGCACAAGGACATTAGGCTTTGTGACACCAGGCTTGTTGAAGACAGTAGGAGATCTCACTCAACCACCAAGACCCACGGACTGCCTATTGTTTCAAGCATTCCAAGCAAGCTCTAATGGCTAGCTCTCACATAGCCGACGCGCCATCGATCCTACGAGTGTAGTGAGCTTACCTTGATGCCGATATGAGTTGCCTTCTCTCTCGCACACAACGTTAGCTCCATGATCCTAGATATTAGCTCAAGCATCCTCAAGCCTCCTCCATCTCCAAGCTCTATCCACCATAGCCGCGCGTGTAACAGAAGAGAAGAGAAGAAGAGAAGAGGAGAGGATGTAAAGCTTCAACCTCTTGATCCCTCACTCCCACACACTCACTCTCTCACACTCTCACACTCCCTCTCTCAAGAGCACACACAAGCAAGGAGAAGAGAAGAAGAGAAGAAGAAGAAGAGAGCTCTTGTTAGCCACACACCAAAGAATGAGCTTCCATTCACTTTTTGAACTTTATATATACAAACCCTAAAACCCCCATGGGCGCCCATCCCTTTTTACATGACTGGCCATTGTGGCAAGGTCCCTTTTTCTAAATTCCTCTTCTTGCTCGATGCCCTAAGCCTATACCCGTCTATTATTTTACAAGTGGCAGCGGAGAGAGCCTGGCGCTCTTTTACAAGAGTTTTTAGAGTTTTTGAGGCGCCTTTCCTTAAAATTGCTCTTTTTGTCTCAGTTTAGTTTTAGAGGACACCTCTACGCCTTTGCTCTTTTTCCATTCTTTTTTCACTTTTTCATTCATTCTTTGGCCTTCTTGACTTGGGATTAACATTACCCCCCTCCAAGAGACGAGTGCCAGTCCCATGGCACTCTTCGCTACTGTTGGGGTTTAAGAGGCCATTGGCGAAGTAGTGGTGTGAGGGTAGCGCAACGTGTAAACCCAGGTGCTCGTGGAAGCTTGGTAATAAGTTTTGTTGGAGAAGCCAAATGGATAGCAAGTGGATGACAGGGGCCTCCGAAGTTGGTGGTTTATCGCCTTTGTGATGCCTAGAAGGAAAATGTGCAGTGCTCTACCTAAGGGGGTGTCGATCTTATTGTTAGTGTATTGTGTTAACCACAGGCTAACCTGGGTGATGTCCCACACTTGAGGACCCCATTCGTGCAAAGGGAGGTGCAGTGCAAGGAGCTTAGGGTGACAGGTCTAACCATAGATGAGTGGTACCCCCTTAGGTATTTCCTGTCCTTGATGGGCCCTAAGCATGAAGTGGGGGAGCAAAAAAGAGCTAGGGGGTTAGAAGCTGGGCCAGTCGATCGAAGCCCCAACAATTACATTGTTTTGGAATGGCTACTTTTATCTTTGATATAGTTAATTCATGATCCAAGATGTCGAGGTATTTTAACCATTCAATTTGAGATTGGATATTAACTATGCTTGGATGTTGAAAGAGCATTTGACAATGTGAATTATTGTAGGAAAACTAACTTATGACCTGAGATTTTAGCCCATTCAGATAGTGTGATGTCATTAAGGACATTGTCTAGTAGCATTATATATTTGATAGACCCCAAATTTGTTGATGCATTTTAGCATCACTAGTGACAATCTATTTGTAAAGCCTTTGGTTATATGTTCTATCTCATGTTCCTTAGTGTCGTATTCTACCGTGTCTATCCCATCCTCACTTTCATCACTGAAGGATTGGCAGTCTTCTACTCGTTATCAGAGTCCTCTACGTCAGACTGCTCGTCGTCTCCTAGGGCTTGGTATATCTCTTGTCGTGGATCAGGGACTAGAGCCTAGTTGTAAGTAAGGTTTAAGTCATGCACCCTGGTCCATTGCCACTTGGATTCACCTAAGAGATCCTGAAGTGGTTTGAAGTTTGCTGCTGGGTTGTCAGCTAGTTTATCCATTAAGTATTCCAAAATCTCTTGGAGCTCCCTTTTGTTGGTTGGCACTTGGAAGGTGACGGGCTTAGGTCTCCCATGAAGGGTTTCTACCATCATGCAAACTAGTGTGGCAGCCGTGCCATCAGGCTTGCCCCTCATCTTGATGGCTTGTTCATATGCCTCATGATCCGACAATGGCAGATCGAGTGTAGCAAGGACATGCATCCAATCCCGCTCATCCTCTGGGCATGGGATATAGTTGGATATAGTTGGTCAAGGTCCCATAAGACTTCTTGACTTGAGCGTCACCCTTGAGCATCACGGAGATGGTGTCCAAATCGACTGGTGAGGTCTTCCAAGTGTTTATCTCTACCCTCACAGCTTCTGATTTGTTGCCTAGGAAGATCAAGCCATTACCCCAATCTTCGATAACTCTAGCATTGCGCATCTAGGGTCGGCCTAAAAGGATATCGTAGTCCACCCCCTTTATGACTATAACGTCGACAGAGAACTGGACACTTGCGATTTTCACTGGCCACTTTTTAAGTATCCCGAATGGCTTCACTCTCATGTCGTTTGCTAATGTGACATTAAACCGAGTGGTCTCAACCGGTGGGTTTCCCCAAGTCTGAATTACTGCCTGGCTCAACACACTAACCTCGACTCCCGCATCCACGATCCCCTTTCTCGTTGTGTCACCTAAGGCTAGGACTCGTAATACTGCATGCGCCTCGGTGCCTTCCCAAAAGGAATTCACATGCAAGGATTTTGGCACAGAGTACAGCATTAGACTTGGTATTTGTATTTTTACATCATGATCGTGCAGATTTGCAGCTTGTTCTCGTGACCCCTCAACCCATTGCTTGAGGTCTTGCCACAGGGTAGAATGCTGCTTAAGCAAATCTCCCAAGCTCAACGTCATAGGGGTGGTCACTAGCGTGGTAAGGAGGCTGTTGGCCGCTCGTCTCTCTCCTAAACCAGGTTGTCCTGGCCAACGGCCATGATTGATTTGTGGGCCTGCATCATCAAGGCTTGGCCGAAGCGGTGCTGTCTGCGGTGCGGTTGCATCTCCTGACTTTTGTCGAGGGGGTGAGAGCGGTGTGCTTATGTTGGGGAGATCATCGATCTCGTCCTCTAGGATGGGCTCATCGTCCCTTAAGTGTTCTTGGGTCTCTTTCACCTAGTCCTTCACTTTCTATATGGCCTCGAGTTGGCGCTTTCGATGCGAGTATTCCCCTACCTTGGCATTTCCCTTTTTGGCCGTCTTGGGGACTGAAGTTTCTGCCTCTACGTCCGTAACCTTCTTTCCAACAAGCAGAGTCGTAGCACTCTCAATTTTCAGTGTGAACTTAGCTTCCGACCTATTCTTCCTCCGCATGTGGCTCTTCTTCCCTATCGAGACTGCATCAAGGTTGCTAGGTCCTGGTATTGATATGCCAGCCTGCTTCATCTGGGCATGGGTCATGACCCGCAATGGGATAGGTGTGGCCTCCCCATCGAGGTTCTTGACACCGAATAGCCCCAATGAGACAGATGGTACATTGGCTGAACTTGAAGAAGGTTTCTGCTTTGGACAATCGATGAAGAGATGGGTGATTCTGCACTCAACGCTCCTTAGGTCAGTTTTGTCTCTATTCTGCTGCTCTCTCTTGGGGCAACGTGATGAGACATGACCTGGGTGACCACAAGTCCAACAGATGATTGGATCCTGCGTCTGCCCTCCTAGGCCTCTATCTCATCCTCTCCCCAATGCCATCACCAGTACTGGTCCATAATCCATAAGGACTGTGTTTTCCTCGGCGTCATGACAGACATAAGGGTATAAATAAGCCTCTTCCTCATTTGGCTCTTCCACGTAGTGGACTGGAGCATCACTCGGTGGATAGGTCACATAGGGACCAGGCGGTCTAGGTATGCCTATAGGGTTTATGTCCAACCTAGGGACAACCAGCTTAGTGTCGTTAGGCGCAGAAGGGCCAATGGGGCTCCCCTTTCGAAGAGTGGTTGTGGCCTGTTCGCTAGGTAAGGGTGACCATATGTTTGGGAGTACGGAAGTCTTCTGGGTAATCTGCAATGTACGATGTCGTGACTGAACCTATCGCAGTTAGCGCAAGGTCTCAACCGAGGGTCTTGACACTTGGCCGGCAAATGGTTTCTGCCACAGTACACACATTGGATGTGTGGGTGTGTTGGTCGTCTCCACATGTCTTGCAGCTTGGCTATCTCCATCTTGACATCAGCCAAGACTTGGTTTGTCTCGGTGGCTTTCCCCTTAGCTTGGGATGATGGGGCTAGTTGTAGACTAGAGGTTGACACTTTTTCTAAACTTCATGAGTTGGCTTCTTCTAAGTTGGATCTCCTGGAGCTCCAATCTTTCAGCTGATCATCAACTCTGATGGCTTCCTCAAAAACCCTAGCTACCACGCCTGGCTGCAAGCTCGACTTGGCTGCCGAAGCTTTATATAGTTCCTCATTTCGAATTCCACTGATGAACACAATTCAAATTGCTCTTTCAGTCGGTCGTTCGCTCGTAGGGATTCTCTTGAAGAGATTCCTCACGTGGGTTACGTAATCACGAATGTCCTCCTTCTCTTTCTGCTTGACATTCATCAGTCGTACAAGCAGATTGTCGGAGTATCCACACTCGAAAAATCTCTTGATGAAGAGATTCTTGAGGCCATTGAAATTTGCTCGCTCTACATCTCTAAGCTTGTATACCAAGTCCTCCCCTTGTCACCTAAGCAGAGCCCAAACACTTGAGAGAACTGAGTTAGGTTGTTAAGGCCGTTGGCTTCACAGACTTGCTCGAACTGCTCTACAAAGCTGTATGGATCGTCGTGGGGTTGGTACTTGTCGAGCTCCTTTGCGACCCACTGAGATTTTAGATTGGCTCTTAGAGCCTTGGGTTGCTCCTAATCCTACCAACAGTGATGTTGCCAATGCCGTGGCACTCTACTCTGTTGCGGTGTTGTCTAGCAACCGCTTCATGAGAAGCTCGCTCAGCGTTAGGTCTCCTTTTAGGGCTCTCTCATGATCCGTTCGGTTTCTACCGGCTAAGTTCAGCACTCGCTACACCTCTCATAACTCCGTGCTTTGCCTCTAGCTCGTGGCCTGCTTGTCTCTATTGTATTCAACTATGCTTTGCAATGCTTTGTGGGCTAGCTTTCTCTCTTCTTCTAAGTCTGCGATGATAGCATCTGTTGTCAGATCGCGGTGCTCATACAGAGCGTGCACATCGTAGCTGCTGACCAATTGTTGAATAGCCTCTGGGAAGACGCCTAAGTTGAGTTCCTTGTTAGACCTGTGGTCTGAACTTTCTTCTGCCATAGTCGAGTTCTCGTGCTCCACCAAGCTATCGATCAGGTTGAGTAGGTTTGTCAGATCCACTTCATTGGCGCCGCTTGCTTGGTCCTACTTCGCATGTCTCCGTCTGTGGGTTATTGGTGGGTTCCTTGAGTGGCTTATCTGAGTGAGTTTCTTAACTTATTTAAATACATTTCTCAATTCTTCTCCACTCAGTGCATTTGTTATTTCTACTGCACTTGTGCTCAATCAAGCTTTCAGTTTTTCTTAAGTGAACTTCAAGTGCGGAAATTCAAGGTGAGTGCGGCAAAGAGTCTCTAAGCGTCTTACGCACCTTCGCTTCGTTTTGGGCCTGATAGACTTTGTCGATCAATTCTCTAGCCGTTTTGATGGGATTTAGAGATTTTCAGTTACGTTGCCTTGCCCGTTTTTGGGTCCAATCAAGGTTTTACGGCTCAACGGGTTGCCTCTTGGTCTTTAGGTCTCTAGGTCTCGCGACAGCCCACTCAAGCTGCGAAGTGGCTGTGCCTTATGATTTTGTCTATTCCGCACCTCAGAATCAAGTTCTGAGCATCAGGAGGGCTTGTGACAATTTACGCTACTGAGCTCCAGCCGAGTCAGGTCAAATTTTTGAGAAGTTGAGGCAAATTCACACTGGGCCCAACTAGTCCAAATTGCAGGGGCCAAGTGGGTGATTCGGACGGGCCGAATCACACTGGTCCAAGGACACAACTCTTCGCGGGCCGAGGGCTGAGTGCCGTTACTTGGACGGGCCGAGTCAGGTCTTGGGCCGAGGGCCGAGTCGGGTCTTGGGTTGAGGGTCGAACTAGTAAATGGGGCGAAGTGGACTACGGACCGAGTGCGGAGTCGGTCAAGGGACTGAGTGCCGCCACTCGGACGGCCGAGTATAAGACTATGGGCTGAGAGCCGATTATGGTTTCTGGGTTGAGCCGACTGAATGGCAGGGTCGAGGGCCGAGTTTGAGACTCAAAAATAGCAGCTTGGACGGGCCAAAAGTGACGCGATGAATGCTGGGCAACGACGATTTTGATCAAATCTCCCGATTTAGGCAATCACTCCAAGCACAAACTTCCAGATCCTAACTAAGGTACCAAGGGAAGTGATTGGTATACCTAAGGTGAGCGGTAGACTCATGACGAGATTGAATCAAATCTTTGCACGGGCTCTCTCTCTCTCTCTCTCTCTCTCTCTCTCTCTCTCTCTCACTGCAATGGTTGCAAATGAGCTCTCCCTTGGCCTCTTGGCTCTTGAACCCCCTCTCGAGTAAGGTTTTGATGCTCCCAATCACTCGCTTTCTGACATTAAGCATCCCAAGCAAGCTTTTTGCCACTTCTTGCATGGTTTATGCCGTGTTTTGCAACAGTAAACCCTACCCTTTTCCGATTCGATTTTCTAATCCTATCCTACACTAAATGCAACAAGAATTGAAAGCAACAAATTGAAATTATTTCTCCCTATTTTCCAATCATCAAACAAACTAACTAACCCAAAATACTTACTTGTGTCGAAGATCAAAACACCCAAACTTCCTACCTATCTCAAGCTCCGTTTCGGGGATAAACCCCTTACTTTGATACTCGATATGAGGTGCACAAGCGCTCAAGCTTGAATCCGTTGTCCCGGCAACTGAACCAAAATATGGGAGCTCTCGCTCAACCGCTAAGACCCACTGAGCACCTATTGTTTCAAGCGTTCCAAGTGAGCTCTAATGGCTACCTCTCATATAGCCGACGTGCCGATCCTACAAGTGAAGTGAGCTTACCTTGATGCCGACATGAGTTGCCTTCTCTCTCGCACACACACTGGTAGCTCCACGATCCTAGATGCTAGCTCAAGCATCCTCAAGCCTCCTTCATCAACAACCTCCATCCACCATAGCTGTGCATGCAAGAGAAGAGAAGAGAAGAAGAGAAGAGGAGAGGATGTAGAGCTTCACCCTCTTGATCCCTCACTCCCACACACTTACTCTCTCACACTCTCACACTCCCTCTCTCAAGAGCACACACAAGCAAGGAGAAGAGAAGAAGAGAAGAAGAAAAAGAGAGCTCTTGTTAGCCACACACCAAAGAATGAGCTTCCATTCACTTTTTGAACTTTATATATACAAACCCTAAAATCCCCATGGGCGCCCATCCCTTTTTACATGATTGGCCATTGTGGCAAGGTCCCTTTTTCTAATTCCCTCTTCTTGCTTCATGCCTTAAGCCTATACCCGTCTATTATTTTACAAGTGGCACACAAGGGAGCCTGGCGCTCTTTTACAAGAGTTTTTAGAGTTTTTGAGGCACCTTTCCTTAAAATTGCTCTTTTTGCCTCAGTTTAGTTTTAGAGGCCACCTCTACGCCTTTGCTCTTTTTCCATTCTTTTTCCGCTTTTTCATTCATTCTTCGGCCTTCTTGACTTGGGGTTAACAAAGACAAATTGACATTACATATGTTAACCATACTACTATCCATCTCATAGGTCAAATATATATATATATATATATATATATATATAGAGAGAGAGAGAGAGAGAGAGGGTGCAATGTAGATACCTATTAGTATGCCTATTCCTCCTCCACACTTGATGGAATAACATGGGATAAAGAAGAGAAAAAAGTAAGATATAAAATAAATTAAAGATAAGGAGGAGAGAGAGTAATGGCAACATGAGAAGGAGGCTCCATAGATAAATACATTTTCAAAAAAATAAATCATTTCAAGCTTAACAAAAAAGGAATATTTTTTATTAAACCTTTCTCTTTAAAAAGGAGAAAATTTCTTAGCTAGAAGATGACATCTAGCTACATGTGTAAAGAAGAGAGAATATTTAGTCAAAGAGGAAAAAAATATAAATTTTTCACGTATAAAATTGTTTCCATCTAGGAATACAATGTGATTAGTGAGATAGCTAGAAAAGTGCTTTATTGGAGTAGTGAGTCATCGATAAACATATCCATACATGTAAGTTAGCTATTTTTAAATTGTTATTCAATGTTAAAAATATTACTTCATTATTTTTAAAAATTAATTAAATAAATATTTAATAAATATAAAAAATAATTATTCTTATTTAAGATTATTATTTTAATATAAAATGCATATCTATTAGTTTAATCGAGTAGATAATTTAGCATTTATTTAGTAAGAAATATTTCATATGAACTGTTTGAGAGATTATTAGAGAGAGAAAAGGGGAGAAGAAAAAGAGAAAAGAGAGCAAGAAGCGAGAAGAGAATGTGTAGAGAGGAGAGTAGAGATTATAGAGGAGAGAGAAAATAGAAAGAGCAAAGAGTAGAGAAGGGAGAGTAGAGAGTAGAGAAAATAATCAAAGGAGATCAGAGAAGGGAGGGCAGAGAGTAGAAAAAGTAGAGAAGAGAGACTAGAGTAGAGAAAGTACTGTGAAGAGAGAGTAAAGTGGAGCGAGTGGAGATGATAGAAGAGCGAGATAATAGAGAGGGGAGAGATAGTAGAGTAGATAGAGAAGAGAGAAAGTAGAAAGAGGAGAGAGTAGATAGAGAAAGTAAAGTATAGCTAGAGAGGGTAGAGTAGAAAGAGGAGAGAGATAGTAGAGAGTAGAGAGTAAAGAGAGGATATGAAAGACAAAGTAGACTCGAGAGAAAATAGATGAGATAAGAGATAGAATAGAGAGGAGAGATAGAGAGCAAATAGAGAGAGTAGCTAGGGTAGATAGGAAAAACAGAGGGATTAGAGATAGGAAAGACTAGAGAATAGCTAGAGTAGATAGTAAAAGGGAAGGGAGTAAAGAGAGGAGAGACTAGAGAGTAGTGAGAGATTATACATTTGAATATTTATCGGCATGATGTTTGGCATATATATATTGATGTAATTTTTTTTAGAAACAATGAGAGAGAGATAAGGGCAATAGAAAGCAGTTCGCTCTCAATATACTGTTTTTTCATTATTCATCACACTCATACTCACTGAGTAACCCAAACTACAAATGTACTACAACCTAAGTCAACAAGCAGTATAAAAGACTTAGTCTAAGTGTACCACCTAAGTGTGACCAACTTTATTACACACACATGCCATCTAGCTAATCTACAGTAGTTGGATAAAGTCAACATAAGTACTGATTGATCTTGCATATCTCAACACTCCCGCTCAAGCTCATGTCACTTCCTATATCCCAAGCAGTGATCTAAAATGAGTTAAATTTTTTCTACCAAGTGATTTGGTAAAGATTTCTTCCACTTGGTCTTCAGTCTTCACATGTATAAGGTATATCTTGCCTCCAAGCACCATTTCCCTGATCAAATGGTAATCTATCTCTCTATGCTTTCACAAGGAAATTTTAATAATTCCCTATATAGGAAATTTTATGAAATGTAGGAAATTCATTGATATTTCTTATATATGTATCCTTGTATTTCCTACATATAACTAGAGAATCAAATTTCCCACATCTACTAGTAGGGAATTACACATCAAAAGATAGAATTTCCTACATTCTTTCAAAATTTCTTATATACGAAAATAGGATCATCTGATTCCCCACTTCTAATAGTAGGGAATTATAGATCATTGTAGTGAATTCTTGTGTTCTCTTGAAATTCCCTACATAAGACAATGTAAGAATGTCATTCCCCACTTCTAATAGTAGGGAATTATATGTACATATGAAGAATTGCCTACATTCTCTCAAAATTCTATGTATAGGAGAATATACAAAATTCAAGCATTGCTCTAGGTATTCCTATAGCCCTAATCGTCCACAACTCCCTATTTTGGTTATCACTTTCCAGAAATTGAGTTTCACCTACTACTTGTTCTGAAGCTCCACAAAATCCTTTGTAGTAGCTTCTCATCTTTTTTTCGTTGCACCTTACAGAATGGAGTTACTAATATTAAAAACATCAAGGAATGTGAAAGTATTTTATCTACCACTATTGAATTTCCTCGAATGCTGATAAACAATGCACAAAATGTGTTTCATATATTTTCCATATTTCCTAACATCTAATCAATATGCCCAACCCTAGAGGGCATTGATGAATATACTTATGATCATACTTATGAGGTTATGGGATCATATGTTGGTAGGTATATCACTTTGTTTGACACTTCGGCCTAATGTTAGCAGTTTGCACTCAGTTTTATGTTTGAAGCAACTTATGTTGCTTCAGACACTTCCGCCTAATGTTAGCAGTTTGCTTCAACCTTTTGCCCACTTGCACTCAGTTGCTTTTGTTATCAAGGAGGAGAGTCCTAGTACAATTAAAGTTTTATGTTGATTGGTCTTGCGAGCTAAGCTATCTTCCCATAGAATCCATGCCAACATGGTTCTTGCTAACTCCCTTGCGAGGGGAGGTGAATCCCCTTGTGGATGTTTGCTTATTTATGCCTTATCCCAATAAAAAAGATATAACATGGTACATATTCAAACCCTACAAGTCTCTCATTCTTTTAGTGTGTAGAGAAATGCTTGGCTAAATATGGATGGCTTGGGAGCATCTTGTGACATTGAGCTTAGAACTAGAAATGTAAATTGGCTTCTTGAGGTGGATCTTCCAAATAAGGATGAAACTATGACAATAGCATTTTTTATTCATGCAAATAGCAGAGCTCATTATTTCATCAACTAACAGAACTTCTTGTGAGGGATAACCTACCTCATATGATCAATATTGATATTTCAATCACTTGGAGAAGAATAATGGACAAAAGTCTCTATCAATTGACATCCTAGATGGTCTCATACACCTCAAGTGAGAGATACAATCCTCACTAAGCGTTTGCCTTTTCAAAAAATCACCACACAGTGGAGTTTCTCCTCTTACTTATTCTCTACTCATCCATCACATCCATGACATCGTCTTACTCATTCTCTACTCATCCATCACATCCATCATATCCTCTTCTTCACACGTCACTTATCCCTCACTCATACTCACACATCCACACTAACCAATCACTCACACTCCCACTCATACACACTATGCCTTAAGGCTCACTCAGTTAGCATGACATGGTTGTGATACTTTGAGGAATTTCTTGCACCCTTGCACATTGCATTTGAAAGGAAAAAAGCTTAATTTCACACCTTTGTTTCTTGTAGCCTTGAAAATGGAAATGATAAGGAGAATGTGTTGTATTTGCCCAACATTGCGAGAACAATTTTAAAGTACTTCCCAATTCCACTCAACAACTAAACCAACTACACATAAGGAAATTTTGCAATATTTGACCCATCACTCACTAAGGACCATAGTCAAGGCCTAGGCTAACCTCTCACATTGATCATTGATTTAGTTGTATGCACTTGCAAAATGGCAAGGTGATCCTCTCTCCTTCTTGGGAGCAGAACCCTAGCCCCGAAACTCTTCCTATCACAACAATGTTCAACATGGATGAAGTAGCATTTTTGGACCCTCTTCCACGAGATGTCCGAGAGTCCTTATATAGCTACCAACTAGTTGCACTTTTTGATTGTGCTTGACTCTCCCCAACAGATCTTGAGAAAAAACTTAGGGCCCTTAAAGATCAATGAACTTATATTTTTAGCAAGATCCTCGAACACACCATGGACACAAAGCAAGAACTTTTGAACATGAAATATGAAGTAGATGGGATCAAGAACATGTTCTTGAATGCGAGATTGCTAGGATCATCCATTGACACCCTATAACTGAACTCCTCTAGCATAGGCTCTTTGATCACATAGATCTGCACACTATACGAGCTCATATGGCACAAACATTACTGACTAGGATGTGTAAAATGCCTACCTAGCGAGACCAAGCCAAAGTACCCCTAGTGGCCAAGAAAATTGATAAGTATCATGCTAGAGATGACCCATACAACTTCATGGAGTAGTTCAAGCAAGTTTGTGAGGCCAATAACCTTCTAGAAGATGCTAAGAAAGCTCAAGACTTTGGGCTTTGTATGGGAAAGAAGGGTCATACTTGGTTTACTCGCCTCGATGTTGCTAAAAAGGCTTCCTTTATAGCCCTTAGGACTCTCTTCATTAAGCATGTAATATTTCCGCTCGAAATATTAAGTCGACTATAAAACCCACACATCTTACGCAAAAGTAGTATAAAATAATCCCCCGCGTCAAAAATTATGTCGGTGGCCAAGTGTTCCCTCCGTGCACCATGTTAAATTCCGGCTCCGCATTGTGCAAATTAAGGCCGAGCTTGAAGACCACAAAGTCATGTGAGAACACTCCAACACCCTTCTAGAAAAAGGGAAAATTGGATAATGGGTAAGATTAAGGAATTTTTTTTAAATAATTATCCCTCCCCTCAGTCGATGCATGGCAAGGGGAGGGGGAGTGGGAGAAGAATGTGTAGAGGTGGAGTGCATGGGGAGAAGGGAGAAGGCATGAAAATTCCATATGTGTGGAGTTTCCCCCCCCTCAATGGCTATATAACCTCCCCCTTAGGCATTGGGGGAAGGCACAAATGAGGAGAGAGAAGGAAGGCAGCGTGCTGCCGCCTCCACGACGTGAAGACCGCCAGGGTGCCGCCACAGCCGCGCTGCTACCACCACTCCATCACCAACATCGTCATCACTATCATCGCCATCATCCTTATCCCCATCATCATCACGTTTTCCTTCACGCTTTCTATTTGAGTCAGAAGTATAGAAGCTTCTAAAAACAAGGCTTCTATAAGCCTTGTTCACCCTCACCGTTGCGGTTTAGCCAAAAATTACATTCTGTAAGGGCGGTGTCCTGCGCAGAATAGAAAAATTCAGGGCAGAAAGGGATCCGATACGTAAAAGAGTCAAGAGGAGTTGTTGATTCTAAGTTCGATGGCTCCCAAGAAATTGGCAAGTGGCGCACACGCGGGATGCTCTTCCCCAAGCATACACGTGGACATTCCTATGAGCCCACAAGCCCAGGTTCTTAAAAGAATGATTCCACATTTAAGTGATGCATTAGGCATGATAAATTTCATGGGAAGAATGCATTTCCTCATGTTCAAATTCACGTAGCCTAGTTAAAATACATTTGGGAATTTATCCCCTTGGACGATCTATGAAAATTTGTGCATGGCGTGCATTTCTAAAGTTATGAATGTAAATTACTTATCCGTCTTACGAGCTTAGTAGCATGTTGCCTTTTCGTGCATCTCTAAAGTGACAAGCCTAAACGCATATTGCTTAGGTTTTAAAGGATGAAAAAATTGTTTAAATTCACCTTTATCTTCCTTGCAAAAAAAGAACAAGCATATCTTGCATTTAGTCAATAACTTCCTTGTTATGACTCGCATGAGAAAATTGTTAACATCCGTTGCACGGCATGAAAATGAAACCATGGACATTGCATGTTGCATGCGAAGACGCTTGTAGAATGGATTAAGGTTGCATGGTACATATTCGTCATGCATGAACTTCATTCATTGAAGTTGTATCTAGAAAGGTTGCATATCATATTAAAGTCTGAAATTCAATTGCATTAAACAAAAGGTTATAGGCATAGTTCCTTGATGTAAATCCTTGTAGGTTTTATGCAAGTTATTCTCCAAATTGTCATTCATCATGACTTTAGCAAGAAAAGAAAAGGGTTATTGCAAGCCTTATAGTACATAGAGGTAACGAATCGCATATTTACACGTAATGTGATGTATTGCGACTATTTACACCTTTAGAACAAGTTTAGCATCTCTAAGAAAGGATTGTTTCTTGTCGCAAGACAAGTAGACTGATTTGGTTAGATCACTTGTAAGGGTATAACCCTCAAGGGATTCGTATAAGCATAACGAGTTAGTACAACGAACACCTCAAAGTGCTAGCTAGGGTTTAGCACCTTAGAAATTCTTCCTAGTATCGCACTTGGTCGCCAAGTCGAGACCCTCAAACCTAAAGGATTCTACCCACATTCACAGAATGGTTGGGTTAATTGGACGCCCATGCAATAATGATCTAGGGTTTTTACCCTAAGGATCGAACGACCTAATACTAAAATTTCGATTGAGCCTAGAAACCCTAGGCCCAGACGTTATTGGCCTAGCAAGGTTAGCGTTGGGTTGGGTAAGAAGACACCCCAAACCCTACATCTTAACTAAACATATTTCTTGACTAAGAAACGTCATTGATGGGAGATTGATTCCACAAGTTAGATGCGACTTCTATGCAACAAGTTGCAACGTCGCATGGTTGTGTTAAATCACAAAGTAGAGTTGCCACTCCTTAGAACAAGGTTGGCGGGTTCTAGCGCAAGTCTAACTTGCAAGAGGATGAGTAGACATCCTGCTTCATCACCCTTCTTGGGCTGATTTTCCAAGTTAAGGGAAATTATGTATTGCCTAGTAAGCAAAGGATGAATCAAGTTAGAGTGACAAAGTCGCCAGGATTTACTGTCTTAACTTAAGAAACTTAAGGTGTTGGTTAATTTGGGTTGACAGGGTATGACCCTAACCCAAGGACAAAAGGGTGAACAAACAAACCCTTGAGGAACTTGCCAAGTCGCAATCAATCCCGGATTGAATGCTGGACGCATTCGGAGAGAAGGATTTACTCCTTAGCAGTGGGCCAAGTAAACGACCACTGGTTTGATTGTGTTTGTACAGTTTAGGAGCACTGTTTGTATTGCTTTGCTCAAAGAATTAAAGATGGAAAAATAATTCATGCTTCAGGTTGAAGGCCTGGAGGAAGAGGCAGCATCAGTTACCCTCGACTGTCTGCCTGACCCTAACCAGGGGGGTTGTTAGCCGCACCGGGAACGTGGACCAAACCCGCCGTGAGAGGTCTCTCCGTTGGGGGCTACTTGGAGTAGGAGGACGCTTGGGTGCCAGGGGGGGCTCTGGCCATAAATCCCTTGCCTTTGGGGCCCTGCACAAGAGGCCGACGTGACTTGAGATTGAATCTTGAGGCCCACATACTAGTCTACGGGCAGAATCTTAGATTAGTAATCCCTATGGATTGCTAGATTGCTGGATTGCCTTCGAGCGGATTATGGATTGCCTTCGGGTGGATTATGGATTGCCTTCAGGCAGATTATGGATTAGCCTACGGCTGGATTATTATGATGTATTCCAAAGACTGATTAATAAGATAACCTATTGAAAAGGAACTTGTTTGATACTGTCTTTCTATGTCAAGTGCTAAGATTACGTGAAGGAACCGGTGACTAATTGGCTAATTAAGGAAGTTGTTTTATGCATGTCCAACTAAATGTGGTAGGTAATTAGACAACTAAAGCAGCCCTGAGGAAAGTGCAGTGGATGTGGCCATGGGTCCGTCTTACGGATGGATAGTCCCGGTTGGTCGAGAACTTTTCTCAAATAAAATCGACAGCAAGGAACGATGACTTAGAATCTAGGGTATTAGAGTTCCAATTTATGTTGTTTTAGGTGAACGGAATGGGACTATGCCTTATGGGCAAAGAGATCGAGCTTTGCATCCCTCTCGTTTTCCATTCTCCTTGAACCAAGTGCAGCATGAATCCGCTTCGACCCTGACATTTCTGCGTAAAGTAGTTCACCTGGGGTTCAATGCTAGTTGCCGTTCTAGGAATTTGACCACTAGAAAAATCCTGATTCAGGTCGGTCCTAAGTGGGAATGGCTGGAATGCTTTTGCTTCATGGCAGACTCGGGAGGACCTAGATCGTAAACCCCGTGACATTCCGTGGGAGTGCCGGCGGCGCTTTCTAGACTCTCTTCCCGATGGGCTGCTAAGACGTGTCCTGCAAGTGAATAGGTGGACACGCTACAAAGCAATTCTTGGAGGCAGGATATGGGGATGATTTAATTGTGTGACTCATGGATATTGAGCAGCAAGAGAAAGAGAGAATGCGAGACTATGTGTCTTGATTAAAAAGCCTTTACAAGAGAATCCCACTAACTGAAAACCCAGTTGCTAAAGCAATGACGAAAGCTTTCATTAGAGGTATTCATGATGAAGAGATCTATGGAGGCGCTGCTAGCAATTCCATGCTAGATCGAGTAAATGTCAATGGTCTTAGATGAAGAGATCTGCATAGAAGACCTACATAAGGAGAGAACCCATGACAACAAAGGAAAAGGCCTCGAATTTGACTCCCAATCCACTAGAGAAAAATTGGAGATAGGTAACACCCAAACTCAAAATCTCATGGCGGATGTAATGAAACAAAAATAAGAGCTCTTGAAAATCATCGAATCATTCAAGCAGACTCAACCTTACTAACAAAATGTGTAGTGCATCCATTGCGACAACTTTTTGTCTAAATGCTCTCGAAAGAGCAGGACCTGCACTAATTGTGGGTAGTTTTGTCACGAGGCATCTATATGTCGAGCCCCTAGGTGGCTTCTCTATGTTGCACCATATACCAATGGTGGGGTCCCATACCCAAGATTTCAAAAGATGGACCTTCTTGCTCCTTCTAAACAATGCCCTACAGCTCCTCGAGCTAACATTAATTCATCAGGTATCCTAGGACCTTCGAGCCCTATAATTACTCATCCCCCTCGTGATGCCCCCATCCACTATATTGAAGATCCTACCGAGTATGATAATTATACCTAACCATTTGTCTCTTATGATGAATATGGAAACATTGTGCTTATGGACTATATATTGATCTCGATCATGATGTTAGGACGAGGTGGAGGGCATGGCTTGGTGCAACTAAGACTCTTGCTGCTTGCTTTTGGATAACCCTGTCACATATCCACATGGTGCCCGCAAAAAGAAGAACAACCAAAGGAGAACATAGTTGATCAAAAGTGTCTTGAGTGTGGAATCACTCACATGTATTTTGATTACGGGAAGTAGAAAACTAGCTCTAACAAAGGTATAGTACCCAATATTCCCTTGACTCTCTTTGAAGTAGAAATGCTGAAAGATGAGGATGTGATTCCCATCCCGATGAATTCAATTACTTGAGCCCAATCTAAGGAAGCTGGTTTTAGTATCCTTGGCCCATCTTTTCGGTGATATAAATGCACAACGGTCACCCTGGCATATCACGAGTGGAGCTTGATATCTCAACACTCCCCCTCGAGCTCAATCCCAATTCGTGCACACCAGTCACGTCTCTGAACTTGCGCAGCTTCTCTACACCCAATGCCTTCGTGAATATGTCAGCTACCCGATCCTCTATACTGACATAAACTAGATCAATAAGACGTAGCAAAACCCTCTCCCGCACATAGTGATAATGCACCTCAATGTGCTTTGTTCTAGCATGATAGAGTGGGTTATTTGCCAAGTGTATACTACTCATGTTGTCACAATAAATGACAACTGGCCCATGACTAATGCATATCATAAAGTAGCTTATGCAACCAAGCTACCTCACATGCAGCCATTACTGCACCCCTATACTCAGCCTCTATGCTCGACAAGGCAACTGTAGGTTGTTTCTTGCTGCTCCAAGTGACTGCAGCACTCCCAAAAGAGAACACATATCCACTGGTAGATCGTCTATCAGAAATACTACCAGCCCAATCAGCATCAGTGTATCCATGCAACTGTATCTGAACCCCAGTCTCATAAAATAGTCCATACTGCAATGTGGACTTCACATACGTGAGTATGCATCTAGCCGCATCAAAATGTGGTTTCCTTGGAGCCTGCATAAACTGACTTACCAATCCAATAGCATAGCTCAAATCTGGCCTAGTAATAGCCATATAAATCAAACTTCCTACTATGTATCTGTACATAGTAGGGTCTTCGAGAAGCTCACCTGCATCTACGCTTAACTTCACATTCTTCTCCAAAGGAACTGAAATAGGCTTACAGCCTGTCATCCCATATTTGGACAGTATGTCCAATCCATACTGCCTCTGCAAGAGCCATATCCCACTTGGTGATCTAATCACCTCAATGCCCAAGAAATAATGTAGCTCTCCCAAATCCTTCACCTCAAACTTCTGCTTTAGTAGCATTTTCACATGAAGGATAACTTCATCACTATCACCTGTGATAATCAAATCATCAACATAAATGACAAGTAGCATAATACCTTTCTCTGTTTTTCTCACATAAAGTGAGAAATCTGCCTTGGAAATCTGAAAGCCAATAGTGACAAGATACTGTCCTATCTTGTCAGACCATGCTCTAGGTGCTTGGTTCAAGCCATACAAGGCTTTCTTCAACCTGCAAACAAACTCAGGATGAACAGCATGCACATAACCTGGTGGCTGCTCCATATAGACCTCTTCTTGCAAATCACCATGCAAGAAGGCATTCTTTACATCCATCTGATGTAAAGACCATCCCTTTGATGCAGCCATAGCAATGACTGATCTTACAGTTGCCATCCTTGCAACCGAACTGAATGTTTCTTCATAATCAACGCCATATGTTTGTGCATACCCCTTGACTACTAATCTTGCCTTGTATCTGTTCACAGAACCATCTGCATTGTGCTTCACCTTATAAACCCACTTACAACCGATTGCATTCTTATCTTTAGGCAAATGTACCAATTCCCATGTAGCATTTTCTTACAAGGCATCTATTTCTTCATCCATGGCTTTCTCCCATTTTTCTTTTCCCATGGCTTGCTCAAAAGAAGTGGGTTCTAGTTCCTGTATCACTTTGACCATATAGGCATAGTGAATGGCTGTAAATCCATCATATTTCAGCCTATCCATAGGATACCTAGCTCTGGTAGACCTGCGCAAAGTAGGTTCACTCCCAGGTGCTCTCAAAACATCCCTGGTCTTCCTTACTCCAGGTGTAACAAAAGAAGGAATACCCAACTCATCATCAATGCTCTGTTCTAAGCCATTGGATTCACCATCCACATAAGAGTGACCTGCATTCACATCAAACATGGGCACCTAGCTTTATCATTTGAAAGAAGAATGCAAAGAAGAAAACCAAGCGTGTTACTCTCAAGCTCAAGTGTGATGAGGAGTCCTTAGTTCCTGCAGCTGCTTCTAGTGCTGAGCAACCTACATCTGCTCCCCACACTGAACTAGATGCATCAGCCAAAGTAGTTGAATACAGTGATCCCAAGCATCAATTCAAGTTGTTTAGCAAGGTAAAGGATTGCGTGGAAGAGGTAGAAGATGTAATTAGGATTCAAGAAGCCATAGAAAATTTGTAGCCACCTAGCATCGACAGCACACTTCCCTTGGCCTCCACAATTGGCTCTAACACCTTTGGAAGATTTGCTACTAACCTTGGTGCACAACTACCTGCCCAAGATCAGCCAAGGAAGTTCCAGTATTAGGAAGGAGACCCTAGGCTTTTAGCTACCCTAGAAGCCATAGAAAATTTGTAGCCACCTAGCATCGACAGCACACTTCCCTTGGCCTCCACAATTGGCTCTAACACCTTTGGAAGATTTGCTACTAACCTTGGTGCACAACTACCTGCCCAAGATCAGCCAAGGAAGTTCCAGTATTAGGAAGGAGACCCTAGGCTTTTAGCTACCCTAGCCTCTACAAGTGTCTCCATCGTGAAGATTTCTTGTCAGTGGTGTTCTTTTCCTTGTTGTGGTTCTCTAAATAATGAAAAAAAATCTTTTTGATGCTACAAGATAGATTTTCTTGCAGTAGAACCATATTCCTTGGTGTCTCTTGGGGCTCCAATAGGTCAGGAAGTGAGAAGTTCAAGGTGGTTTAGGACCCTGGAACCAACTTTATCTTAAATCTAGGTAGAAAGGGAAACTTGAAAATCAGTAAATGAAAGTGAACCTATGGACAGCTTTGTTGTGTTGGATTGGGAACGAAAAAAATCCATTATTCAAGTTGAGAAATGGTAGGATCATACCATGAGAAGATCTACAAGAGTGGTGGAAGCTAAAGTACTATAAGAACTAGAGAAGACTTTCAAGAAGGGCACTTTTTCCAATAATTTCAAGATATTCATGCATGCGACTATACTAATATGAAGGGTTTTGATCTAGTAGTATACTAATATATAGGATGAACTTGAAGAAGGATGCTAAGCCAATCATTCAAAAGAGATACATAATGGGCCCAAATTATGCTAAGTATCTTAAGAAAGAGATTGAAAAGTTGTTGAGATTTGGCTTTATCAAACATCTCAATGAAGTAACATGGTTATCCCCCAAAGTAGTGGTACCTAAGAAGAACAGGAAGATTAGGATGTGTATGGAATACAGGTAGCTAAATGCAGCTACTATTACTAATCCCTTCCAAGTTCCTTTTACTAATTCTTTGCTTGATAATGTAGTATAACATGAAATGTAGAGTTTTTTGGATGGATTTTCAAGGTACAATCAAATCAAGATGCATCCAGAAGATATGAATAAGACTACTTTCATTACATAGTGGGGGGAGCCTATGTGAGCATGGTGATGAACTTTGGATTGAAAAATGGACCTCCTATGTATTAAGGAGCTACCCATAAGACTTTTGAGTCATACCTAAGAGCCTTCATGAGAGTATTTATTGATGATTTTTGTGACTTTAGTAGTAGAAGAGAGCACTTCTAACATATGTGGTTATACTTTGAGAGATGCAAAAGATTTGGAATGACCTTGAATCCTTTCAAATATGTTTTTGAAGGTAAGAGGGGAGTGCTCTTGGGCGATATTCTATTTGAAGAAGGCATGACTATAGATTGAAAAAACATAGTAGTTGTTTAGAAGGCCAAAGCTTATGTAGGAAGATATGAGATTTGTTAGCCAAGTGAAGTGGCATAGGTACTTAAGGTACTTGCCACATATTTATTCTTTCCTTACCACCTTAACCAAGAGAGGTATGCAATATATTTGGAGGAAAGATCACAAAAAAATTTCAATGTTCTTAAGAAAATGCTAGTTGTGGATCCAATAATGTAGCCTTCTATATGGAACCTACCCTTCCATATATTTTTGGATGCTTCTAATATAGTTATGTGAGTTGTGCTTATGCAAGATAAGGTACATGGTTGGTTTAAATTGATATATTATGCAAGTAGAAGATTAAGTACTACTAAAAGGAACTATTTTGTTGTAGCAGAGAGAAAAACACTTGAAATGGTTTATTCAGTGTAGAAATTCAAGCATTGCTTGCTAGGTAATCAATTGGTCTTCCATGTGGACCACTAGCTATGCTCTATTATTCCTAATCACTGAACCTCAATTAATAGGTAGATTGGCTAGACGGATGTTTTTTTTATAAGAGTTTGTCTTCAAGGTCATTCACACTCTAGGAAAATAATATAAAGTGGCTGATTATCTGAGTAGATTGTAAAATTATGATATAGAAGCAACAATTCTTGATCAACTACTTGATGCTGAACTCTTTAAAGTTTAAGTTGTAGATCCACATTCTTTTTGTGACATGCTACTACATTTCTTGCAAGAAGGAGTTATGTTAGCACATCTCATAGTTGATCAAAGAAGGAATTTGGCATTGAAGAATAGATCATTTCACGTTATTGTGAACACATTGTACAAGGAAGGAGTTGACAAATGTTCTAAGAAGGTGTGGCCCTGAGTATGAATAGCTAGCAATTCTTCATGAACCCCATGTTGGATTATGAGGTGCTCACATTTCTAGGGAGATTACAAGAAAGAAAATTTTATAGGCTAGTTTTTTGTGGCCTACTATCTTGAGGAATGGCCATCAATATGCCAAAGAGTACCTACAATTTTTGAAGGAGGGTCATTCTTGATAGCGATAGGCCATAGGATCATCCTGTATTACCTCTTGAGTCATTTAAAAAATAGAAAATAGGTTTTGTTGGACCTATTAATTTGGTTGCAAAGAGGACAAATAATCAATATATTTTGGTTTTCACTGACTATTGTACCAAATGGTAGATGCCTAGGCCTTGAAAGATAATAAGGAAGCCAATGTAGCCAAATTCTTATATTCCAATATCAAGTTTAGATACCCTATGGAGATGGTTATAGTGAAAAAGATGTAAGGACTTTTTGAACTAGGTCATTTAGTAATTGATAGCCAGGCACATAATTTTACATAATAAGTCCCCTCCCTATCATACAAGCTAATGCACGAGTAGATAGCTCCAACAAGATTCTGTACCATATCATGAAGAAACTAGTTGAGGATAACATGAAGTATTGGGATGAAAAGTTATATTTTGCATTATGGGCTTTAAGACTACACATAAGGTTACAACAAGACTTATACCCTTCTGATTGGTGTATGGTTTATAGGCTATGGTGCCCATGGAGTTCATGGTTCCAAGCTTGAGAATTTTGATAGAGCACAAACTGGATCTTGAAAGGTCATTACACCATAGGCTAGAATAGCTCTTAAAGTTAGAGGAGGATTGGGTATTCGCTAAGTACCTATTAGGAGTTTCATAGTTAAGAAGGCAAGCATGGGTGAAGAGGCATGTAAGGAGAATTTCTTTTAAAGAGGGGGATTGGATTGTGGTGTACAACTCAAGACTTGGAAAGTTTCGTGTACCTCTATATGTTTCATTTTGGCATTAAAAATAGGATTTGTTGCCAAAAGTACACTACTAAGGTTAACACACTATAGTGTAACTAGGAGCCTCTACCTGTATATCTAAATCTGCCCCATCAATTTCAGTAACCAAGCAATCTCAAATGCAGCCACTAAAGCTACATCTTTGTGTTCCCCTTCAATACTGGATAGTGCAACAGGCAATTGCTTCTTACTACTCTAGCTGATTATCCCACTACCAAAGAATAAATGCATAGCTACTACTAGACCTATGATCATAAGGATATCTTACATAGATATTGCATGGCACTCGCATGGAATGTTACGGGGTTTGTCACCAAGGGTTTCTTGAATCTGCCTCGCAACAGAATGTTTGGGGTCGAACCTAGTAGGATTAACATGAAATTTGGGTCCCTAGTAGTCAAGGTCTCTTGACAGCATTTTAGCGTCGGATTTTGGACATCCTACTTTACGCAGAGATACTCAAGCCAAAACTGACCTATACCGCACTTGGTTCAAAGAGAATGGGAAACGAGAGGGATGTGCTACTCAACGTCTCTGCCCGTAGGGCATAGTCCCATTTTGGTTCCCTGAACGGCATGAATCGAAACTCTAACCTAATAGTATTGATCCAAGAAAATCACAAAAAAATATTTGTCTAACACTTTGTTGATTTTTTATACATTTGGAGGTTTGAAATAAATAAGAAGGTGGAAAAAACCTCTTGGGAAATCCAAGAAATCACTGGATGAAAATATTTCATGGACCGGTTTACCAAGGGGGATGAAGAGTAAAGATCAATGGAGGAAGGTGAAGGAAAAATATGTAATGTGAAAAGAAAAGACATGAAATATATTTGGAGCCATCCAAAGGGTATGTGAGGCTCATAATGTCATGGCTTTGGAGCCTTATGATAATTCAAACAAATGGGACTCTTCTTGGAAGCATTAGTGGAAGAAAAATCAGGCACATGATTTTGTAAGATTTTTTAAAAATACTTTCACTTCGATCCAAAAAACTTTTCAACATGAAAATTGTAGCATGTGAGTTGAAGTTTTGGCTGGTATTTTTTATAATTTTTTGGAGCTATGAGTCGGGAGATGTGGCCAAAGTGGTGGATGCGAACTTTTTCCAACTACAGTGGAGACCACCTCCCAATTTTATACACATCCACACTGTCTTCCCCACACTTAACACTTTCATAAAACATCATTCATTAGACTCCTAACCTTTTCCCCTCTCTTCTTCTCTCTCTCAAGTTAATAAACCATTATAATTCCCCGCCTAAATCACCGTCAAATCATCCTTAATTGTAGAAGTAATATATGAATTCTCACTATTCTCTCTCCATTATTGCTAGATATGATCTTATTTTATGAAGATTCTCTATATTTTTTTATAGGAGATATCTTGGACTCAAGCTATGGGAGGGAGAATGGAGACAACTCACCTATGATGAAACTTGATTAAGTACAAAATTGGTCAACAAAACATCTAGATGGAGCTTCCACATTGGTGGAACCGCCTTAATGCAGCTTTGGTGGTGTTAATTCCTATTCTATCTTAACCTCCTCCTTGAACACCCTCAAGGCCTATATAAAGAGGCCTTCTCCATTATAATCTGCAAGAGAGAGCCAAGAGGCCTTCTTGAGCCCTATTGAGCCTTCCCCATTCTCTCTCATGAGCTCATGCAATTCATTCCCTTACTATAGCTTATGCATGCTCTATAGTGTAATAAGCCCATGCTATTGGTATCCATATTGTGTATATTGGTTATGTCTCGAGGGTTCTCCATCTCTTGTGCCCTCTTAAGTTTTATTGATTCATCTATTTTTTGTAGTTTTCTCTCTCTCTTTCTCTCTCTCTCTCTCTCTCTCTCCCTCATTCTCTTAGTTTTCCTCTCTTCTCCCTCACAAGCTTCTCTCCCTCTTGCATAGTGTCCTAGTCCGCTCTTCCATGACTAGGTGGTGCCCTTAACTCATTCAGTTTGTGGTAGAAGGGAGTTTGGCATAGTATAGAGGCTGCCATACCGAATTTCCTTCGTCATAAATTGGTGCCCCTACTGAAGACATTCTCATCCACAATTCTCTACCTCCTTATGCGTGACGATACAACACATAGTGGTGCATCCTCTAAAACAATTGCTCCAAGTGGCTCTTCTCCAACGCCTCTACCAACTCTTTTTGAAGCTGGTCTAAGTCCACGACTCCCACAATGGTCTCCCAAGGAAGCCCAAGAAAGGAAGTACGCCTATCGGATGACGGCACGTATGCGGGTAAAAGGTGTTCACCTTAGAAATTCCATTCTCTCACAACTTAAAAAATCATGTTGCCATGAATTGCTAGGTTCTCATAATTGTGATGAGTGTTTTTTGCAAACAAAGTGAAGGCCCTTTTGGGAGGTCCTCGTATCCAAATCATCAAATCCCTCTCTCTTTTTGGCCTAATCCACATCAAAGGAGGACAACTATACATGAACGGTGTGGAGTTTTATAGAGGTGCAAAGTATGGAGACTACCTTCAACTATAGCCCGAAGGTTGGGTGTGGTTGAAAAGGTGGCCATCACGCCTTATGAAATATATATCACCAAGGATGGACACACTAAGGCAAGAACAATCACTGGTGAGCAAATTCTTTGTATAGCAAAGTTGGTGGGTTCCAGAAAGAAACACTCTGGGGAAAATCCTTTATAATTCAAGAAAGTGCATTCCCTCTATTCCCTTAAGTAGTCTCCACTTATGAATAATAATAATGTCTCGAATTTCTACACCTTTCACTCTGTACAAAACATCCGAGTTAATGTTGCTCAGTAGGAAGATTTTCTTCCAGGAGCGTCTTGTCATGTACTTTGGGGCCGAAAGATTAAGGGAGATTTTTGTATCACCAGAATCTATAATCTTCCCAATGCTAGACTACAATGCATCCTTCAATGTACATGTCTTTATTTTACTATAATAGTTTCTCATGAATCACGACGAGTTGTATGGACCAATCCAACCTCTTGCTATGCAAACTGTTCATATTATAGCCAGCACAAAGCTTCAATTCGAATGCATTATTGGAAGCATACTGGGGCCTAGAGGTCTTGCTAAAATCAATGCATCTGTGAACCCATTCATCCTTTCCCTCATAAAATACAACTTAAGTCTAGACGTGTTCATCTTTGTACTCTACTAAAGCAACATGGCATTTCCAAGCTTCTTTGGGCGCAATGGAAAAAATGCAGTGGATTTTTTGGACAACCTTGAGATGGCCTTCCTTGTCTCTGGGAGGGATGATGAAGCATTCAAGTTGAGGGCTTTTCCTTTGGTACTCAAGGAAGAAGCTAGAATGTGGTTCCAAACTCTAAATCCAGCCCAAAGAGCTAAATGGGAGGAATTGAAGGTAGCTTTCTTGCAGAGATTTCAACAAAATAACTCAGCTGAAGAGTTATGGCAACAACTTTTGGCCCTCCATCAAAGTGATCCTTATGGCTATGCAACTTATGAGAAAGGATTTTTGAAGCTTTGGGGGCAGTGGTCAGACTCACTGAATCCTAGTGACAGAGCTCCAAACTGCCTTCAAAAGGATTGATTTATTTCAGGTTTATACCCCTTGCTCAAGGATAAGGTAAAGGCAAAATTTCCAAACACTTTTGAATATGCTTTGAGAATCACTAGGGAAAAGAATCAAAATATTCTGTAATATTTTCGCACACTGCGTACCGTAAATATTGACTTCCCGCACGTCGTGTAAATCTCGTGCAAAGATTACCACTAGTGCCAGCAGCTAACCTATAACCATACGCGGGAAATGGAGACACTCCACCTTAGGAAAATAAGGCCGGGGATTCAATCCTGCATAGCCGCGGGAAAACAGCCTCTTGGGAAGAGGTCAAGAGGATAGGTAATTGCAAAAAATTTTTTAATCTTCCCCAGCCGATGTGTGGCTGGGGGGGAAAGGGATGGGCTAGTAAGGGGAGCATGAGGAGGTGGAGGGAGAGAGCCATGCAAATGGCCACGTGGGGAGGTCCCCTCTCCCCCCCCTTGGACTATAAGAACCCCCTCTTGGGGGGGGGGGGAAGAGGGGGGATGAAGGCTGTCGTGAGGAAGGAAGGAAGGGCCAGACGGCTGTGAGGAAGGGCTAGACGGCCGTGAGGAGGGGTCGTCGTGCTGGAGGGGGCCGGACGTGCTGGAGGAGGGGTCGTGCTGGAGGGAAGGAGGCGTGAGAGGGTGCCGGACGGCTGGACGAGCTGGGGGAGGTCGCCGTGGTGGACGAGCTGGGGGAAGGTCGCCGTGTGAGGAAGGGCGCCGTGGAAGAGGACGCCGTGCAGAGGGAGCCGCCGTGCAGTCCGCCCTAGCCGCCGTGAAGCCGCCCGGCCACCTCAGTCCGCCGCCGCTGGATTACGATCCCCCCCCCGATGTGGGCGTGCTGAGAGAAGCTTCTCTAGGAAGCTTCTAAGGGGGCTTCTTAAGCCCCCCTTCTCACTAGTCCATTCATACCCCCCCCCGAGACTTTGAAGGGAAGGAAGCTACAATCACCCAATAAGTCCATCTCGAGACTTGAAAAAGAGGGGGCTACAAAACCCCTTCCAACCAGTCATCCCTGGGCCGGGATTTTGAAGATTAAGAGAGGAAGCCCATAAAGGCCCTTCCCACTAATCACTTACAAGGCCGGTCCTGGGATTTTAGGGAAGGAGAAGAAGAACTCTAAAGCCTCCATTCTTGCAAGGCCCATTCGCAAGAGCCCTTTTCCGCGAACATCATCGTAAGGCCCACAAAATCCTTCCTAAACTCGGAATTTCAAGGTGGATTAAAGCTCTCAAACCTCCATTGTCCAAAGGACCTCATAAGAACCCTAAGGCCTTCCTGAGTCAAATTCCGCAAGTCGGAAATTTGGTCAAGGAAGCCATATCTCAAAGGAAATTGCGCATACAAGGGAGACGGACCAAGGTCATAAAAACTGCAAGCCAAGGCAAAAAGTTGAAATCCACAAAGGCTAACTGGAGATCGAATTCGCGATGGCCTCTAGAAAGATCACAAGGTGCGATGCGGGAGGTTCACCCCGAGCATACGTGGATATTTCCCGAAGTTCACAAGTCCAGGTTTTTATCTATTTGGATTCCACACAAAAGTATTGAATTATTCACGGTAACTTCACGGATTAGGAAGCACTCATGCATGTCAAATGCAACTAGTCGAGTTAAATGCAATTGGAAAATGAATTGGCTATTTGAACATTTGTTAGAAATAGCTTAAGATATGAAAATTGATCATTGGTACGTTCAATGGAGTTAATGAAAAGAGCATAAGGTGTCTATGCATTTGCAGGACCTTGTTAGTAAGTTTCCTTTTGTGCATTCAAAAGTGACGAGCCTAGGACGACTGTTACCTCATTACAAGGTTGAAATTATTGAGGTACACCTTTTTACTAGGCATGGAAAGATTAATGGCATGTCCCGCTTTTGGATAAATCTTCCTTGTAATGATTCATGGGGAAAAGTTAACACCCATAAGGTGTTATTCGAAAAGGAATAGAAGGGCACGAAAATGATCTATGGACTTGCAAGTGGCATGATTATTTGACATAAGTCCTAGTAGGACCTAGGAAAGTTAGTGTCCAGATTATCAGGCATTTTTACCTTACCAAGGAAGGATAGGGTTATTGTGAACCATGTGAGGCATAGAAGCAGTGAATCGCATGCTTACATGCATTGGTGTAGTTGTAACTATTGTTCTCTATTAGATCTAGTTTATTACCTTTGGAAAAAGTTCCTCCTTGTTGCAAGAAAAGTATAATGAGTTGTCTAAGTCACCTAAACCACAAGGATTCATATGGGCATGGTTCAGTCGAAATGATAAGTATCCCAAGTGCTAACTAGGAGAATTCGATCCAGTTTTACACTTGTTGCCAAGTTAAAACCGCAAACCCTAAGATCTTACACACATTCGAAATGTCGAGTCAATTGGATGCTCATGCATAAAATGATCTAAGGTTTCATCCTAAGGATCACTCGTACAAATGATGAAACTCCGACTGAGTTGGAAATTCCTAGGGCCGTGGGCCAATATAATTAGGAATGGATTGGGTAAGAAGATACCCTAAACCCTGCTACTCGGCTGGAGGTAAATTCCCTGACCGGAAAACGCTAAGCAATGGGTAGAATGATCCCGTGGAATAGATGCAATACATGTGCAAAAAGCTGCAACATTGTATAGACTTGAGATCTGTCCACAAGAGAGTTTTATCATCTCTCGAAATAGGGTTGGCAAGTTATTGAAAGAATTTAACTTACAAGAGGATGGGTAATCATCCTGTTACTCACTTTTCTTGGGGGATAACTGCCAAGGAAAAGGAAAGGTTAGGTGTTTGCCTTGAAGCAAATGACCAGACAATAAACTAAAGCGACATGGTCGCTGGATCCTGCCACAACAAAACCTAAAGTATTGGTAGGGTATGACCCTAACCCAAGAATGATAGGAATCTTGCCAAGTTGCAATTGATTCCGGATCGAATGCGGGTTGCATTCCGAGAAAAGGAGTCACTCCTTAACAGTTTGCCAGCTAAACGACCATTGGAAATTGATTGTGCTTGTATCAGTTTGGAAAGCACTGTTTGCATTGTTTGCTCAATGAACTAAAGGACGAAAACATATCTAAATACTTCAGGTTGAATCCTGAAGGGAGAGGCAGCTTCAGTTACCCCCGACTGCCTGCCTGACCCTAACCAAGGGGGTTGTTAGCCGCGCCCGGAACGTGGACCGAACCCGCCGCGAGAGGTCTCTCCGTTGAGTTCTACTTGGAGCAGGAGGACGCTTGGGTGCCAGAGGGGGCTCTGGCCGTAAATCCCTCGCCTTCCGGGCCCTGCACAAGAGGCTAACGTGACTCGGGATTGGATCTCGAGGCCCGCATACTAGTCTACGGGCGGAAACTTGGATTAATGATCCCTATTGGATTACTGGATAGCCTTCGGGCGGATTATGAATACGCCTACGGGCGGGAAACTCCTTGTATTTCAAAGATAAAAGGATAAAATGATAATAAAGAAGTTGTTTGGCATTGTTTTCTTTATGTCCTGTGATAAGATTACGTGAAGGAACCAGTGCATAAGAGGGTTAATTCAAAGAAGCTGTTTGTATATGTCAAAGTAATGTGGTAGGTAATTACATAACTAAAACAATCCGAGGAAAGTGCGGAGGATGGACCATGGGTCCGTCCTACGAATGGGTGGTCCCGATTAGCCGGGAACTTTTCTCAAAGTCTTCGACGAACAGCAGGTTGATCTTTAGCATCTAAGCGAATAACGAGGACGATGACCTAGTGTTACATCCTACCCGATTTACGCTGTTTTAGGGGAACGGAATGGGACTATGCCTTATGGCAGAGAGGTCGAGCCTTGCATCCCTCTCGTTTCCCATTCTCCTTGAACCAAGTGCAACGTGAATCCGCTTCAGACCGGGCGCTTCTGCGTAAAGTAGTTCGCTCGGGTCTGACGCTAGTTGTTGCTAGATAATGACCAAACAGGAAAACCCAAATTCAGGTCGATCCTAAGTGGGAACGGCCAGGATACTTCCGCTACGTGGCAGACGCGGGAAGACCTAGAACGCAAGTCCCGTAACATTCCATGGGAGTGCCGGGCGGAGCTTTCTAGACATCCTTCCCGATGGATTGCTAAGACGTGTCCGGGATGATTCTAGCGGACACGTTACAGTTGGTATCAGAGCCAACCAACAAAGGACTTGTTTTTAGAAAATTTTAATAAGAAGAAGTAGAGCAAATGTTGTGTCCCAAACATTTCCTTACTTTGATTGCTGTCTTCCAGAATTACGAAGCATGGAACAAGTTCTTAGTGTTCCAAGTCATGTTTATGACCGCGATGGATTCCACGGATTATCGACAGAGTGTTGAGATGATGAACATCTTAGACGGCATTTACAATCCATCGCCTGTGTACGTGGAACAGAGATGGATGGGTGTTTCAGGGATCTATTACATAACTGCCTATCGACCTGCGTACCTTCAAATTAACTTAAAGAGAATCAAGTGGATGGAGGATTTGAGGATCGTAAAGCTGTTCATCTTTGTTGAGGCTCACGCAAACGCGACCCTACAGGTTGGAGGTCGAAGGGTTAACCAGAATAAGTATGTGTACGGAGAAGTGATTCAAAGAATCTCTGCCGACCGAGTCAAGGTTTTGGGACGTCATGAGAAGAATGGATATCAAAGGAAAAGATACCCTAATCTTCCAATGAACTATCGATTCCTAAAAATCGATGACCCCAATCCGTACTACTACTCAGTTCCTGTAGCTGAATGCAATAATATCTTATTCTCCTCGAATTAATGTATTAACTTGTTCCATCGGCCCAAGAAATAATTGTACCCCAAAAGGGCTATGCTGATATGAATGGAATAAATTTTTGTTAAAAAACATCAACGATTGTCTTGACTATGAATATTGATAAAAGTGATTTGGTCACTTGGCTGAAGGAATACGTGGATGTAGTTTCTGAAGAGTTAATAGAACTTCCGCTTCAAAGAGAAGTAGATCATGAGATCAAGCTATTAATAGGAGCTGCGCCAATTGCGAAGAGACCCTATAGAATGTCTATATCGGAAGCTATTGAGTTGAAGGAACAACTCAAGCAACTGTTAAACCAAGGCTACATCCGGCCTAGCAATTCACCATGGGGAGCTCCAGTCCTATTCCAGAAAAAGAAAGATGGGACACTTCGACTATGTATTGATTACCGTGGGTTGAATTAATCAACAGCCAAGAACAAGTATCCTATCCCTAGAATAGATGAGCTTCTTGACCGCCTTCAAGGTGCAAAGATCTTCTCCAAAATTGATCTCAGGTCAGGCTACTATCAAATCAGGATCAAGGATGAGGATATTCCAAAAACGGCCTTCAATACAAGATATGGACACTTTGAATTCTTGGTTATGTCATTCGGGCTTACAAATGCACCTGCCACCTTCAATAGGTTAATGCAGGATATCTATAGGTCATATCTTGATGATTTCATGCTTGTCTTCTTCGACGACACTTTAGTCTATTCTAAACAGGAAGAAGATCATGAACCTCAACTACGGATTGTTTTGGAGACAATGAGGTCTCATAAGTTGTATGCAAAAATGAAGAAGTGTGCATTCTTCAAACGTCAGATTGAATATCTAAGATTCATAGTATCATCAGAAGGAATATCAGTAGATCCAGCCAAAGTCAGAGATGTGCTTGAATGGCCAATACCAGTATCCGTCAAAGAGATACGTAGTTTTCTTGGCTTGACAGGATGGTATAGGGTCTCTATCAAAAAAACTATGGTTTGATTGCAGCACCTTTGAAAGACTTACTGAAGAAGCAAACATTGCATGGTCAACTACCGAACAAACTAGCTTCGATAGGTTGAAGCAAAGTTTGGTATCAGCACCGATCCTAAAAACTTCTAGACCACAGTAAGGAGTAGAGGTAGTAACTGGTACTAGCATGCTTGCCTTAAGATATGTGCTCATGTAGGAAAATCATCAGCATATTCTTCAAGGAAATTGAAGAGTCACGAAAAGAATTATGCCACGCATGATATGGAGTTATTAGCTGTCATCCATGCTCTAAAGCTTTGGAGACACTACCTGTTGGGTAACAAGTTTACTCTAGTAACCGATCATAAGAGTCTCAAATGGATTTTTACCCAGACGGATGGGTGTTTACCTTGAAGCAAATGACCAGACAATAAACTAAAGCGACATGGTCGCTGGATCCTGCCACAACAAAACCTAAAGTATTGGTAGGGTATGACCCTAACCCAAGAATGATAGGAATCTTGCCAAGTTGCAATTGATTCCGGATCGAATGTGGGTTGCATTCGGAGAAAAGGAGTCACTCCTTAACAGTTTGCCAGCTAAACGACCATTGGAAATTGATTGTGCTTGTATCAGTTTGGAAAGCACTGTTTGCATTGTTTGCTCAATGAACTAAAGGACGAAAACATATCTAAATACTTCAGGTTGAAGCCTGAAGGGAGAGGCAGCTTCAGTTACCCCCGACTGCCTGCCTGACCCTAACCAAGGGGGTTGTTAGCCGCGCCGGGAACGTGGACCGAACCCGCCGCGAGAGGTCTCTCCGTTGAGTTCTACTTGGAGCAGGAGGACGCTTGGGTGCCAGAGGGGGCTCTGGCCGTAAATCCCTCGCCTTCCGGGCCCTGCACAAGAGGCTAACGTGACTCGGGATTGGATCTCGAGGCCCGCATACTAGTCTACGGGCGGAAACTTGGATTAGTGATCCCTAGTGGATTACTGGATAGCCTTCGGGCGGATTATGAATACGCCTACGGGCGGGAAACTCCTTGTATTTCAAAGATAAAAGGATAAAATGATAATAAAGAAGTTGTTTGGCATTGTTTTCTTTATGTCCTGTGATAAGATTACGTGAAGGAACCAGTGCATAAGAGGGTTAATTCAAAGAAGCTGTTTGTATATGTCAAACTAATGTGGCAGGTAATTACATAACTAAAACAATCCGAGGAAAGTGCGGAGGATGGACCATGGGTCCGTCCTACGGATGGGTGGTCCCGGTTAGCCGAGAACTTTTCTCAAAGTCTTCGACGAACAGCAGGTTGATCTTCAGCATCTAAGCGAATAACGAGGACGATGACCTAGTGTTACATCCTACCCGATTTACGCTGTTTTAGGGGAACGGAATGGGACTATGCCTTATGGCAGAGAGGTCGAGCCTTGCATCCCTCTCGTTTCCCATTCTCCTTGAACCAAGTGCAACGTGAATCCGCTTCAGACCGGGTGCTTCTGCGTAAAGTAGTTCGCTCGGGTCTGACGCTAGTTGTTGCTAGATAATGACCAAACAGGAAAACCCAAATTCAGGTCGATCCTAAGTGGGAACGGCCAGGATACTTCCGCTACGTGGCAGACGCGGGAAGACCTAGAACGCAAGTCCCGTAACATTCCATGGGAGTGCCGGGCGGAGCTTTCTAGACATCGTTCCCGATGGATTGCTAAGACGTGTCCGGGATGATTCTAGCAGACACGTTACATCGTTCCCGCGGGAAATGGAGACACTCCACCTTAGGAAAATAAGGCCGGGGATTCAATCCTGCATAGCCGCGGGAAAACAGCCTCTTGGGAAGAGGTCAAGAGGATAGGTAATTGCAAATTTTTTTTTAATCTTCCGCAGCCGATGTGTGGCTGGGGGGGAAAGGGATGGGCTAGTAAGGGGAGCATGAGGAGGTGGAGGGAGAGAGCCATGCAAATGGCCACGTGGGAAGGTCCCCTCTCCCCCCCCTTGGACTATAAGAACCCCCTCTGGGGGGGGGGAAGAGGGGGGATGAAGGCTGTCGTGAGGAAGGAAGGGAGGGCCAGACGGCCATGAGGAAGGGCTAGACGGCCGTGAGGAGGGGTCGGTGTGCTGGAGGGGGCCGGACGTGCTGGAGGAGGGGTCGTGCTGGAGGGAAGGAGGCGTGAGAGGGTGCCGGACGGCTGGACGAGCTGGGGGAGGTCGCCGTGGTGGATGAGCTGGGGGAAGGTCACCGTGTGAGGAAGGGCGCCGTGGAAGAGGACGCCGTGCAGAGGGAGCCACGGTGCAGTCCGCCCTAGCCGCCGTGAAGCCGCCCGGCCACCTCAGTCCTCCGCCGCTGGATTACGATCCCCCCCCCCGACGTGGACGTGCTAAGAGAAGCTTCTTAGAAGCTTCTCTAGGAAGCTTCTAAGGGGGCTTCTTAAGCCCCCCTTCCCACTAGTCCATTCATACCCCCCCCCCCCCCCCCCCCCCCCCGAGACTTTGAAGGGAAGGAAGCTACAATCGCCCAATAAGTCCATCTCGAGACTTGAAGAAGAGGGGGCTACAAAACCCCTTCCAACCAGTCATCCCTGGGCCGGGATTTTGAAGATTAAGAGAGGAAGCCCATAAAGGCCCTTCCCACTAATCACTTACAAGGCCGGTCCTGGGATTTTAGGGAAGGAGAAGAAGAACTCTAAAGCCTCCATTCTTGCAAGGCCCATTCGCAAGAGCCCTTTTCCGCGAACATCATCGTAAGGCCCACAAAATCCTTCCTAAACTCGGAATTTCAAGGTGGATTAAAGCTCTCAAACCTCCATTGTCCAAAGGACCTCATAAGAACCCTAAGGCCTTCCCGAGTCAAATTCCGCAAGTTGAAACTTCGGTCAAGGAAGCCATATCTCAAAGGAAATTGCGCATACAAGGGAGACGGACCAAGGTCATAAAAACTGCAAGCCAAGGCAAAAAGTTGAAATCCACAAAGGCTAACTAGAGATCGAATTCGCGATGGCCTCTAGAAAGATCACAAGGTGCGATGCGGGAGGTTCACCCCGAGCATACGTGGATATTTCCCGGAGTCCACAAGTCCAGGTTTTTATCTATTTGGATTCCACACAAAAGTATTGAATTATTCACGGTAACTTCACGGATTAGGAAGCACTCATGCATGTCAAATGCAACTAGTCGAGTTAAATGCAATTGGAAAATGAATTGGCTATTTGAACATTTGTTAGAAATAGCTTAAGATATGAAAATTGATCATTGGTACGTTCAGTGGAGTTAATGAAAAGAGCATAAGGTGTCTATGCATTTGCAGGACCTTGTTAGTAAGTTTCCTTTTGTGCATTCAAAAGTGACGAGCCTAGGACGACTGTTACCTCATTACAAGGTTGAAATTATTGAGGTACACCTTTTTACTAGGCATGGAAAGATTAATGGCATGTCCCGCTTTTGGATAAATCTTCCTTGTAATGATTCATGGGGAAAAGTTAACACCCATAAGGTGTTATTCGAAAAGGAATAGAAGGGCACGAAAATGATCTATGGACTTGCAAGTGGCATGATTATTTGACATAAGTCCTAGTAGGACCTAGGAAAGTTAGTGTCCAGATTATCAGGCATTTTTACCTTACCAAGGAAGGATAGGGTTATTGTGAACCATGTGAGGCGTAGAAGCAGTGAATCGCATGCTTACATGCATTGGTGTAGTTGTAACTATTGTTCTCTATTAGATCTAGTTTATTACCTTTGGAAAAAGTTCCTCCTTGTTGCAAGACAAGTATAATGAGTTGTCTAAGTCACCTAAACCACAAGGATTCATATGGGCATGGTCCAGTCGAAATGATAAGTATCCCAAGTGCTAACTAGGAGAATTCGATCCAGTTTTACACTTGTTGCCAAGTTAAAACCGCAAACCCTAAGATCTTACACACATTCGAAATGTCGAGTCAATTGGATGCTCATGCATAAAATGATCTAAGGTTTCATCCTAAGGATCACTCGTACAAATGATGAAACTCCGACTGAGTTGGAAATTCCTAGGGCCGTGGGCCAATATAATTAGGAATGGATTGGGTAAGAAGATACCCTAAACCCTGCTACTCGGCTGGAGGTAAATTCCCTGACCGAAAAACGCTAAGCAATGGGTAGAATGATCCCGTGGAATAGATGCAATACATGTGCAAAAAGCTGCAACATTGTATAGACTTGAGATTTGTCCACAAGAGAGTTTTATCATCTCTCGAAATGGGGTTGGCAAGTTATTGAAAGAATTTAACTTACAAGAGGATGGGTAATCATCCTGTTACTCACTTTTCTTGGGGGATAACTGCCAAGGAAAAGGAAAGGTTAGGTGTTTACCTTGAAGCAAATGACCAGACAATAAACTAAAGCGACATGGTCGCTGGATCCTGCCACAACAAAACCTAAAGTATTGGTAGGGTATGACCCTAACCCAAGAATGATAGGAATCTTGCCAAGTTGCAATTGATTCCGGATCGAATGTGGGTTGCATTCGGAGAAAAGGAGTCACTCCTTAACAGTTTGCCAGCTAAACGACCATTGGAAATTGATTGTGCTTGTATCAGTTTGGAAAGCACTGTTTGCATTGTTTGCTCAATGAACTAAAGGACGAAAACATATCTAAATACTTCAGGTTGAAGCCTGAAGGGAGAGGCAGCTTCAGTTACCCCCAACTGCCTGCCTGACCCTAACCAAGGGGGTTGTTAGCCGCGCCGGGAACGTGGACCGAACCCGCCGCGAGAGGTCTCTCCGTTGAGTTCTACTTGGAGCAGGAGGACGCTTGGGTGCCAGAGGGGGCTCTGGCCGTAAATCCCTCGCCTTCCGGGCCCTGCACAAGAGGCTAACGTGACTCGGGATTGGATCTCGAGGCCCGCATACTAGTCTACGGGCGGAAACTTGGATTAGTGATCCCTAGTGGATTACTGGATAGCCTTCGGGCGGATTATGAATACGCCTACGGGCGGGAAACTCCTTGTATTTCAAAGATAAAAGGATAAAATGATAATAAAGAAGTTGTTTGGCATTGTTTTCTTTATGTCCTGTGATAAGATTACGTGAAGGAACCAGTGCATAAGAGGGTTAATTCAAAGAAGCTGTTTGTATATGTCAAACTAATGTGGTAGGTAATTACATAACTAAAACAATCCGAGGAAAGTGCGGAGGATGGACCATGGGTCCGTCCTACGGATGGGTGGTCCCGGTTAGCCGGGAACTTTTCTCAAAGTCTTCGACGAACAGCAGGTTGATCTTCAGCATCTAAGCGAATAACGAGGACGATGACCTAGTGTTACATCCTACCCGATTTACGCTGTTTTAGGGGAACGGAATGGGACTATGCCTTATGGCAGAGAGGTCGAGCCTTGCATCCCTCTCGTTTCCCATTCTCCTTGAACCAAGTGCAACGTGAATCCGCTTCAGACCGGGCGCTTCTGCGTAAAGTAGTTCGCTCGGGTCTGACGCTAGTTGTTGCTAGATAATGACCAAACAGGAAAACCCAAATTCAGGTCGATCCTAAGTGGGAACGGCCAGGATACTTCCGCTACGTGGCAGACGCGGGAAGACCTAGAACGCAAGTCCCGTAACATTCCATGGGAGTGCCGGGCGGAGCTTTCTAGACATCCTTCCCGATGGATTGCTAAGACGTGTCCGGGATGATTCTAGCAAATGACCAGACAATAAACTAAAGCGACATGGTCGCTGGATCCTGCCACAACAAAACCTAAAGTATTGGTAGGGTATGACCCTAACCCAAGAATGATAGGAATCTTGCCAAGTTGCAATTGATTCCGGATCGAATGCGGGTTGCATTCGGAGAAAAGGAGTCACTCCTTAACAGTTTGCCAGCTAAACGACCATTGGAAATTGATTGTGCTTGTATCAGTTTGGAAAGCACTGTTTGCATTGTTTGCTCAATGAACTAAAGGACGAAAACATATCTAAATACTTCAGGTTGAAGCCTGAACGGAGAGGCAGCTTCAGTTACCCCCGACTGCCTGCCTGACCCTAACCAAGGGGGTTGTTAGCCCCGCCGGGAACGTGGACCGAACCCGCCGCGAGAGGTCTCTCCGTTGAGTTCTACTTGGAGCAGGAGGACGCTTGGGTGCCAGAGGGGGCTCTGGCCGTAAATCCCTCACCTTCCGGGCCCTGCACAAGAGGCTAACGTGACTCGGGATTGGATCTCGAGGCCCGCATACTAGTCTACGGGCGGAAACTTGGATTAGTGATCCCTAGTGGATTACTGGATAGCCTTCGGGCGGATTATGAATACGCCTACGGGCGGGAAACTCCTTGTATTTCAAAGATAAAAGGATAAAATGATAATAAAGAAGTTGTTTGGCATTGTTTTCTTTATGTCCTGTGATAAGATTACGTGAAGGAACCAGTGCATAAGAGGGTTAATTCAAAGAAGCTGTTTGTATATGTCAAACTAATGTGGTAGGTAATTACATAACTAAAACAATCCGAGGAAAGTGCGGAGGATGGACCATGGGTCCGTCCTACGGATGGGTGGTCCCGGTTAGCCGGGAACTTTTCTCAAAGTCTTCGACGAACAGCAGGTTGATCTTCAGCATCTAAGCGAATAACGAGGACGATGACCTAGTGTTACATCCTACCCGATTTACGCTGTTTTAGGGGAACGGAATGGGACTATGCCTTATGGCAGAGAGGTCGAGCCTTGCATCCCTCTCGTTTCCCATTCTCCTTGAACCAAGTGCAACGTGAATCCGCTTCAGACCGGGCGCTTCTGCGTAAAGTAGTTCGCTCGGGTCTGACGCTAGTTGTTGCTAGATAATGACCAAACAGGAAAACCCAAATTCAGGTCGATCCTAAGTGGGAACGGCCAGGATACTTCCGCTACGTGGCAGACGCGGGAAGACCTAGAACGCAAGTCCCGTAACATTCCATGGGAGTGCCGGGCGGAGCTTTCTAGACATCCTTCCCGATGGATTGCTAAGACGTGTCCGGGATGATTCTAGCAAATGACCAGACAATAAACTAAAGCGACATGGTCGCTGGATCCTGCCACAACAAAACCTAAAGTATTGGTAGGGTATGACCCTAACCCAAGAATGATAGGAATCTTGCCAAGTTGCAATTGATTCCGGATCGAATGCGGGTTGCATTCGGAGAAAAGGAGTCACTCCTTAACAGTTTGCCAGCTAAACGACCATTGGAAATTGATTGTGCTTGTATCAGTTTGGAAAGCACTGTTTGCATTGTTTGCTCAATGAACTAAAGGACGAAAACATATCTAAATACTTGAGGTTGAAGCCTGAACGGAGAGGCAGCTTCAGTTACCCCCGACTGCCTGCCTGACCCTAACCAAGGGGGTTGTTAGCCCCGCCGGGAACGTGGACCGAACCCGCCGCGAGAGGTCTCTCCGTTGAGTTCTACTTGGAGCAGGAGGACGCTTGGGTGCCAGAGGGGGCTCTGGCCGTAAATCCCTCGCCTTCCGGGCCCTGCACAAGAGGCTAACGTGACTCGGGATTGGATCTCGAGGCCCGCATACTAGTCTACGGGCGGAAACTTGGATTAGTGATCCCTAGTGGATTACTGGATAGCCTTCGGGCGGATTATGAATACGCCTACGGGCGGGAAACTCCTTGTATTTCAAAGATAAAAGGATAAAATGATAATAAAGAAGTTGTTTGGCATTGTTTTCTTTATGTCCTATGATAAGATTACGTGAAGGAACCAGTGCATAAGAGGGTTAATTCAAAGAAGCTGTTTGTATATGTCAAACTAATGTGGTAGGTAATTACATAACTAAAACAATCCGAGGAAAGTGCGGAGGATGGACCATGGGTCCGTCCTACGGATGGGTGGTCCCGGTTAGCCGGGAACTTTTTCTCAAAGTCTTCGACGAACAGCAGGTTGATCTTCAGCATCTAAGCGAATAACGAGGACGATGACCTAGTGTTACATCCTACCCGATTTACGCTGTTTTAGGGGAACGGAATGGGACTATGCCTTATGGCAGAGAGGTCGAGCCTTGCATCCCTCTCGTTTCCCATTCTCCTTGAACCAAGTGCAACGTGAATCCGCTTCAGACCGGGCGCTTCTACGTAAAGTAGTTCGCTCGGGTCTGACGCTAGTTGTTGCTAGATAATGACCAAACAGGAAAACCCAAATTCAGGTCGATCCTAAGTGGGAACGGCCAGGATACTTCCGCTACGTGGCAGACGCGGGAAGACCTAGAACGCAAGTCCCGTAACATTCCATGGGAGTGCCGGGCGGAGCTTTCTAGACATCCTTCCCGATGGATTGCTAAGACGTGTCCGGGATGATTCTAGCGGACACGTTACAGTTGGTATCAGAGCCAACCAACAAAGGACTTGTTTTTAGAAAATTTTAATAAGAAGAAGTAAAGCAAATGTTGTGTCCCAAACATTTCCTTACTTTGATTGCTGTCTTCCAGAATTACGAAGCATGGAACAAGTTCTTAGTGTTCCAAGTCATGTTTATGACCGCGATGGATTCCACGGATTATCGACAGAGGGTTGAGATAATGAACATCCTAGACCGCATTTACAATCCATCGCCTGTGTACGTGGAACAGAGATGGATGGGTGTTTCAGGGATCTATTACATAACTGCCTATCGACCTGTGTACCTTCAAATTAACTTGAAGAGAATCAAGTGGATGGAGGATTTGAGGATCGTAAAGCTGTTCATCTTTGTTGAGGCTCACGCAAACGCGACCCTACAGGTTGGAGGTCGAAGGGTTAACCAGAATAAGTATGTGTACGGAGAAGTGATTCAAAGAATCTCTGCCGACCGAATCAAGGTTTTGGGACGTCATGAGAAGAATGGATATCAAAGGAAAAGATACCCTAATCTTCCAATGAACTATCGATTCCTGAAAATCGATGACCCCAATCCGTACTACTACTCAGTTCCTGTAGCTGAATGCAATAATATCTTATTCTCCTCGAATTAATGTATTAACTTGTTCCATCGGCCCAAGAAATAATTGTACCCCAAAAGGGCTATGCTGATATGAATGGAATAAATTTTTGTTAAAAAACATCAACGATTGTCTTGACTATGAATATTGATAAAAGTGATTTGGTCACTTGGCTGAAGGAATACGTGGATGTAGTTTCTGAAGAGTTAACAGAACTTCCGCTTCAAAGAGAAGTAGATCATGAGATCAAGCTATTAATAGGAGCTGCGCCAATTGCGAAGAGACCCTATAGAATGTCTATATCGGAAGCTATTGAGTTGAAGGAACAACTCAAGCAACTGTTAAACCAAGGCTACATCCGGCCTAGCAATTCACCATGGGGAGCTCCAGTCCTATTCCAGAAAAAGAAAGATGGGACACTTCGACTATGTATTGATTACCGTGGGTTGAATTAATCAATAGCCAAGAACAAGTATCCTATCCCTAGAATAGATGAGCTTCTTGACCGCCTTCAAGGTGCAAAGATCTTCTCCAAAATTGATCTCAGGTCAGGCTACTATCAAATCAGGATCAAGGATGAGGATATTCCAAAAACGGCCTTCAATACAAGATATGGGCACTTTGAATTCTTGGTTATGTCATTCGGGCTTACAAATGCACCTACCACCTTCAATAGGTTAATGCAGGATATCTATAGGTCATATCTTGATGATTTCATGCTTCTCTTCTTCGACGACACTTTAGTCTATTCTAAACAGGAAGAAGATCATGAACCTCAACTACGGATTGTTTTGGAGACAATGAGGTCTCATAAGTTGTATGCAAAAATGAAGAAGTGTGCATTCTTCAAACGTCAGATTGAATATCTAAGATTCATAGTATCATCAGAAGGAATATCAGTAGATCCAGCCAAAGTCAGAGATGTGCTTGAATGGCCAATACCAGTATCCGTCAAAGAGATACGTAGTTTTCTTGGCTTGACAGGATGGTATAGGGTCTCTATCAAAAAAACTATGCTTTGATTGCAGCACCTTTGAAAGACTTACTGAAGAAGCAAACATTGCATGGTCAACTACCGAACAAACTAGCTTCGATAGGTTGAAGCAAAGTTTGGTATCAGCACCGATCCTAAAAACTTCTAGACCACAGTAAGGAGTAGAGGTAGTAACTGGTACTAGCATGCTTGCCTTAAGATATGTGCTCATGTAGGAAAATCATCAGCATATTCTTCAAGGAAATTGAAGAGTCACGAAAAGAATTATGCCACGCATGATTTGGAGTTATTAGCTGTCATCCATGCTCTAAAGCTTTGGAGACACTACCTGTTGGGTAACAAGTTTACTCTAGTAACCGATCATAAGAGTCTCAAATGGATTTTTACCCAGAACGAGCTTAACATGAGGCAACGTCGATGGATTGAAGTATTAGAGGAATATGATTTTGAAATCAAGTACCGACCTGGAAAGAAGAATGTAGTTGTTGATGCACTCAATCGCAAGGCATTCCTTAATTCACTAATCTTGCAAAATCTATCAATAGCTAGATCTCCAGCTACAGGGGTGTCCATGCCAAACGACCTAATACTTGAGCTAGCTAGAGAGGAAGGATGCCATGATCTAGCCTATCAAAGGATGCTAAGGGAAGTCTCTATCAAGGACCAGGAACAAAAGCTAGAGGCTAAGTATCGTGAATTCTCTGTCAATAATGGACATGTCTACTATAGAATGAGAGCATGTATACGAGCAAGCCAGTTATTTAAATAGAAGATATTGTGCGAAGCTCATGATTTCACTTTATCGGGACATCAAAGCTGCGAAGGATAGACAGAAGGCATACACGGATTTGAAGTGTCAAGATAGAATATTTGAGGAAGGAGACATGGTCTTCATTCACGTATGCCCAAAGAAGAGTTCTCTATCCTTAGGAGATTGCAGGAAGCTAAGTCCTAGGTATTGTGGACCATACAAGATCCTCAAGTGCTTAAGACCTAATGTTTATAGACTGCAAACTCCCTGAAAACCTAAAGGTTCATAAAGTATTCCATAACAGTCTATTGAAGAATGAAGTATGTATCTAGCCCAAATCATGTACTTGATGACCAACAAGTTGTAATGCCTAGTCAAGGAATCCTTGAACTAAGACCGGAAAAGACTTTAGAAGTCAGAGAGAGACAGTTAAGATCTAGAACCTTGAAAGAATGCCTCGTCCAGTGGAAATATTATCCCAAGGAGGATGCTACCTGGATGGATGAAAGCTCTCTTAATCTTCAATATCCCCAGTTTATCTCGAGATGAGGACATCTCGATTTTTCTAAGGGGGAGAGAATGTAATATTTCCGCACACTGTGTACCGTAAATATTGACTTCCCGCACGACGTGTAAATCTCGTGCAAAGATTACCACTAGTGCCAGCAGCTAACCTATAACCATACGCGGGAAATGGAGACACTCCACCTTAGGAAAATAAGGCCGGGGATTCAATCCTGCATAGCCGCGGGAAAACAGCCTCTTGGGAAGAGGTCAAGAGGATAGGTAATTGCAAATTTTTTTTTTATCTTCCGCAGCCGATGTGTGGCTGGGGGGGAAAGGGATGGGCTAGTAAGGGGAGCATGAGGAGGTGGAGGGAGAGAGCCATGCAAATGGCCACGTGGGAAGGTCCCCTCTCCCCCCCCTTGGACTATAAGAACCCCCTCTGGGGGGGGGGGAAGAGGGGGGATTAAGGCTGTCGTGAGGAAGGAAGGGAGGGCCAGACGGCCATGAGGAAGGGCTAGACGGCCGTGAGGAGGGGTCGGTGTGCTGGAGGGGGCCGGACGAGCTGGAGGAGGGGTCGTGCTGGAGGGAAGGAGGCGTGAGAGGGTGCCGGACGGCTGGACGAGCTGGGGGAGGTCGCCGTGGTGGACGAGCTGGGGGAAGGTCACCGTGTGAGGAAGGGCGCCGTGGAAGAGGACGCCGTGCAGAGGGAGCCGCGGTGCAGTCCGCCCTAGCCGCCGTGAAGCCGCCCGGCCACCTCAGTCCTCCGCCGCTGGATTACGATCCCCCCCCCCCCCCCGACGTGGACGTGCTGAGAGAAGCTTCTTAGAAGCTTCTCTAGGAAGCTTCTAAGGGGGCTTCTTAAGCCCCCCTTCCCACTAGTCCATTCATACCCCCCCCCCCCCCCCCCGAGACTTTGAAGGGAAGGAAGCTACAATCGCCCAATAAGTCCATCTCGAGACTTGAAGAAGAGGGGGCTACAAAACCCCTTCCAACCAGTCATCCCTGGGCCGGGATTTTGAAGATTAAGAGAGGAAGCCCATAAAGGCCCTTCCCACTAATCACTTACAAGGCCGGTCCTGGGATTTTAGGGAAGGAGAAGAAGAACTCTAAAGCCTCCATTCTTGCAAGGCCCATTCGCAAGAGCCCTTTTCCGCGAACATCATCGTAAGGCCCACAAAATCCTTCCTAAACTCGGAATTTCAAGGTGGATTAAAGCTCTCAAACCTCCATTGTCCAAAGGACCTCATAAGAACCCTAAGGCCTTCCCGAGTCAAATTCCGCAAGTCGGAACTTCGGTCAAGGAAGCCATATCTCAAAGGAAATTGTGCATACAAGGGAGACGGACCAAGGTCATAAAAACTGCAAGCCAAGGCAAAAAGTTGAAATCCACAAAGGCTAACTGGAGATCCAATTCGCGATGGCCTCTAGAAAGATCACAAGGTGCGATGCGGGAGGTTCACCCCGAGCATACGTGGATATTTCCCGGAGTCCACAAGTCCAGGTTTTTATCTATTTGGATTCCACACAAAAGTATTGAATTATTCACGGTAACTTCACGGATTAGGAAGCACTCATGCATGTCAAATGCAACTAGTCGAGTTAAATGCAATTGGAAAATGAATTGGCTATTTGAACATTTGTTAGAAATAGCTTAAGATATGAAAATTGATCATTGGTACGTTCAGTGGAGTTAATGAAAAGAGCATAAGGTGTCTATGCATATGCAGGACCTTGTTAGTAAGTTTCCTTTTGTTAGGAATCTTGCCAAGTTGCAATTGATTCCGGATCGAATGCGGGTTGCATTCGGAGAAAAGGAGTCACTCCTTAACAGTTTGCCAGCTAAACGACCATTGGAAATTGATTGTGCTTGTATCAGTTTGGAAAGCACTGTTTGCATTGTTTGCTCAATGAACTAAAGGACGAAAACATATCTAAATACTTCAGGTTGAAGCCTGAAGGGAGAGGCAGCTTCAGTTACCCCCGACTGCCTGCCTGACCCTAACCAAGGGGGTTGTTAGCCGCGCCCGGAACGTGGACCGAACCCGCCGCGAGAGGTCTCTCCGTTGAGTTCTACTTGGAGCAGGAGGACGCTTGGGTGCCAGAGGGGGCTCTGGCCGTAAATCCCTCGCCTTCCGGGCCCTGCACAAGAGGCTAACGTGACTCGGGATTGGATCTCGAGGCCCGCATACTAGTCTACGGGCGGAAACTTGGATTAATGATCCCTAGTGGATTACTGGATAGCCTTCGGGCGGATTATGAATACGCCTACGGGCGGGAAACTCCTTGTATTTCAAAGATAAAAGGATAAAATGATAATAAAGAAGTTGTTTGGCATTGTTTTCTTTATGTCCTGTGATAAGATTACGTGAAGGAACCAGTGCATAAGAGGGTTAATTCAAAGAAGCTGTTTGTATATGTCAAACTAATGTGGTAGGTAATTACATAACTAAAACAATCCGAGGAAAGTGCGGAGGATGGACCATGGGTCCGTCCTACGAATGGGTGGTCCCGATTAGCCGGGAACTTTTCTCAAAGTCTTCGACGAACAGCAGGTTGATCTTCAGCATCTAAGCGAATAACGAGGACGATGACCTAGTGTTACATCCTACCCGATTTACGCTGTTTTAGGGGAACGGAATGGGACTATGCCTTATGGCAGAGAGGTCGAGCCTTGCATCCCTCTCGTTTCCCATTCTCCTTGAACCAAGTGCAACGTGAATCCGCTTCAGACCGGGCGCTTCTGCGTAAAGTAGTTCGCTCGGGTCTGACGCTAGTTGTTGCTAGATAATGACCAAACAGGAAAACCCAAATTCAGGTCGATCCTAAGTGGGAACGGCCAGGATACTTCCGCTACGTGGCAGACGCGGGAAGACCTAGAACGCAAGTCCCGTAACATTCCATGGGAGTGCCGGGCGGAGCTTTCTAGACATCCTTCCCGATGGATTGCTAAGACGTGTCCGGGATGATTCTAGCGGACACGTTACAGTTGGTATCAGAGCCAACCAACAAAGGACTTGTTTTTAGAAAATTTTAATAAGAAGAAGTAGAGCAAATGTTGTGTCCCAAACATTTCCTTACTTTGATTGCTGTCTTCCAGAATTACGAAGCATGGAACAAGTTCTTAGTGTTCCAAGTCATGTTTATGACCGCGATGGATTCCACGGATTATCGACAGAGGGTTGAGATGATGAACATCCTAGACCGCATTTACAATCCATCGCCTGTGTACGTGGAACAGAGATGGATGGGTGTTTCAGGGATCTATTACATAACTGCCTATCGACCTGCGTACCTTCAAATTAACTTGAAGAGAATCAAGTGGATGGAGGATTTGAGGATCGTAAAGCTGTTCATCTTTGTTGAGGCTCACGCAAACGCGACCCTACAGGTTGGAGGTCGAAGGGTTAACCAGAATAAGTATGTGTACGGAGAAGTGATTCAAAGAATCTCTGCCGACCGAATCAAGGTTTTGGGACGTCATGAGAAGAATGGATATCAAAGGAAAAGATACCCTAATCTTCCAATGAACTATCGATTCCTGAAAATCGATGACCCCAATCCGTACTACTACTCAGTTCCTGTAGCTGAATGCAATAATATCTTATTCTCCTCGAATTAATGTATTAACTTGTTCCATCGGCCCAAGAAATAATTGTACCCCAAAAGGGCTATGCTGATATGAATGGAATAAATTTTTGTTAAAAAACATCAACGATTGTCTTGACTATGAATATTGATAAAAGTGATTTGGTCACTTGGCTGAAGGAATACGTGGATGTAGTTTCTGAAGAGTTAACAGAACTTCCGCTTCAAAGAGAAGTAGATCATGAGATCAAGCTATTAATAGGAGCTGCGCCAATTGCGAAGAGACCCTATAGAATGTCTATATCGGAAGCTATTGAGTTGAAGGAACAACTCAAGCAACTGTTAAACCAAGGCTACATCCGGCCTAGCAATTCACCATGGGGAGCTCCAGTCCTATTCCAGAAAAAGAAAGATGGGACACTTCGACTATGTATTGATTACCGTGGGTTGAATTAATCAACAGCCAAGAACAAGTATCCTATCCCTAGAATAGATGAGCTTCTTGACCGCCTTCAAGGTGCAAAGATCTTCTCCAAAATTGATCTCAGGTCAGGCTACTATCAAATCAGGATCAAGGATGAGGATATTCCAAAAACGGCCTTCAATACAAGATATGGGCACTTTGAATTCTTGGTTATGTCATTCGGGCTTACAAATGCACCTGCCACCTTCAATAGGTTAATGCAGGATATCTATAGGTCATATCTTGATGATTTCATGCTTGTCTTCTTCGACGACACTTTAGTCTATTCTAAACAGGAAGAAGATCATGAACCTCAACTACGGATTGTTTTGGAGACAATGAGGTCTCATAAGTTGTATGCAAAAATGAAGAAGTGTGCATTCTTCAAACGTCAGATTGAATATCTAAGATTCATAGTATCATCAGAAGGAATATCAGTAGATCCAGCCAAAGTCAGAGATGTGCTTGAATGGCCAATACCAGTATCTGTCAAAGAGATACGTAGTTTTCTTGGCTTGACAGGATGGTATAGGGTCTCTATCAAAAAAACTATGGTTTGATTGCAGCACCTTTGAAAGACTTACTGAAGAAGCAAACATTGCATGGTCAACTACCGAACAAACTAGCTTCGATAGGTTGAAGCAAAGTTTGGTATCAGCACCGATCCTAAAAACTTCTAGACCACAGTAAGGAGTAGAGGTAGTAACTGGTACTAGCATGCTTGCCTTAAGATATGTGCTCATGTAGGAAAATCATCAGCATATTCTTCAAGGAAATTGAAGAGTCACGAAAAGAATTATGCCACGCATGATATGGAGTTATTAGCTGTCATCCATGCTCTAAAGCTTTGGAGACACTACCTGTTGGGTAACAAGTTTACTCTAGTAACCGATCATAAGAGTCTCAAATGGATTTTTACCCAGACGGATGGGTGTTTACCTTGAAGCAAATGACCAGACAATAAACTAAAGCGACATGGTCGCTGGATCCTGCCACAACAAAACCTAAAGTATTGGTAGGGTATGACCCTAACCCAAGAATGATAGGAATCTTGCCAAGTTGCAATTGATTCCGGATCGAATGTGGGTTGCATTCGGAGAAAAGGAGTCACTCCTTAACAGTTTGCCAGCTAAACGACCATTGGAAATTGATTGTGCTTGTATCAGTTTGGAAAGCACTGTTTGCATTGTTTGCTCAATGAACTAAAGGACGAAAACATATCTAAATACTTCAGGTTGAAGCCTGAAGGGAGAGGCAGCTTCAGTTACCCCCGACTGCCTGCCTGACCCTAACCAAGGGGGTTGTTAGCCGCGCCGGGAACGTGGACCGAACCCGCCGCGAGAGGTCTCTCCGTTGAGTTCTACTTGGAGCAGGAGGACGCTTGGGTGCCAGAGGGGGCTCTGGCCGTAAATCCCTCGCCTTCCGGGCCCTGCACAAGAGGCTAACGTGACTCGGGATTGGATCTCGAGGCCCGCATACTAGTCTACGGGCGGAAACTTGGATTAGTGATCCCTAGTGGATTACTGGATAGCCTTCGGGCGGATTATGAATACGCCTACGGGCGGGAAACTCCTTGTATTTCAAAGATAAAAGGATAAAATGATAATAAAGAAGTTGTTTGGCATTGTTTTCTTTATGTCCTGTGATAAGATTACGTGAAGGAACCAGTGCATAAGAGGGTTAATTCAAAGAAGCTGTTTGTATATGTCAAACTAATGTGGCAGGTAATTACATAACTAAAACAATCCGAGGAAAGTGCGGAGGATGGACCATGGGTCCGTCCTACGGATGGGTGGTCCCGGTTAGCCGAGAACTTTTCTCAAAGTCTTCGACGAATAGCAGGTTGATCTTCAGCATCTAAGCGAATAACGAGGACGATGACCTAGTGTTACATCCTACCCGATTTACGCTGTTTTAGGGGAACGGAATGGGACTATGCCTTATGGCAGAGAGGTCGAGCCTTGCATCCCTCTCGTTTCCCATTCTCCTTGAACCAAGTGCAACGTGAATCCGCTTCAGACCGGGCGCTTCTGCGTAAAGTAGTTCGCTCGGGTCTGACGCTAGTTGTTGCTAGATAATGACCAAACAGGAAAACCCAAATTCAGGTCGATCCTAAGTGGGAACGGCCAGGATACTTCCGCTACGTGGTAGACGCGGGAAGACCTAGAACGCAAGTCCCGTAACATTCCATGGGAGTGCCGGGCGGAGCTTTCTAGACATCCTTCCCGATGGATTGCTAAGACGTGTCCGGGATGATTCTAGCAGACACGTTACATCGTTCCCGCGGGAAATGGAGACACTCCACCTTAGGAAAATAAGGCCGGGGATTCAATCCTGCATAGCCCCGGGAAAACAGCCTCTTGGGAAGAGGTCAAGAGGATAGGTAATTGCAAATTTTTTTTTTATCTTCCGCAGCCGATGTGTGGCTGGGGGGGAAAGGGATGGGCTAGTAAGGGGAGCATGAGGAGGTGGAGGGAGAGAGCCATGCAAATGGCCACGTGGGAAGGTCCCCTCTCCCCCCCCCTTGGACTATAAGAACCCCCTCTGGGGGGGGGGAAGAGGGGGGATGAAGGCTGTCGTGAGGAAGGAAGGGAGGGCCAGACGGCCATGAGGAAGGGCTAGACGGCCGTGAGGAGGGGTCGGTGTGCTGGAGGGGGCCGGACGTGCTGGAGGAGGGGTCGTGCTGGAGGGAAGGAGGCGTGAGAGGGTGCCGGACGGCTGGACGAGCTGGGGGAGGTCGCCGTGGTGGATGAGCTGGGGGAAGGTCACCGTGTGAGGAAGGGCGCCGTGGAAGAGGACGCCGTGCAGAGGGAGCCGCGGTGCAGTCCGCCCTAGCCGCCGTGAAGCCGCCCGGCCACCTCAGTCCTCCGCCGCTGGATTACGATCCCCCCCCCCGACGTGGACGTGCTAAGAGAAGCTTCTTAGAAGCTTCTCTAGGAAGCTTCTAAGGGGGCTTCTTAAGCCCCCCTTCCCACTAGTCCATTCATACCCCCCCCCCCCCCCCGAGACTTTGAAGGGAAGGAAGCTACAATCGCCCAATAAGTCCATCTCGAGACTTGAAGAAGAGGGGGCTACAAAACCCCTTCCAACCAGTCATCCCTGGGCCGGGATTTTGAAGATTAAGAGAGGAAGCCCATAAAGGCCCTTCCCACTAATCACCTACAAGGCCGGTCCTGGGATTTTAGGGAAGGAGAAGAAGAACTCTAAAGCCTCCATTCTTGCAAGGCCCATTCGCAAGAGCCCTTTTCCGCGAACATCATCGTAAGGCCCACAAAATCCTTCCTAAACTCGGAATTTCAAGGTGGATTAAAGCTCTCAAACCTCCATTGTCCAAAGGACCTCATAAGAACCCTAAGGCCTTCCCGAGTCAAATTCCGCAAGTTGAAACTTCGGTCAAGGAAGCCATATCTCAAAGGAAATTGCGCATACAAGGGAGACGGACCAAGGTCATAAAAACTGCAAGCCAAGGCAAAAAGTTGAAATCCACAAAGGCTAACTAGAGATCGAATTCGCGATGGCCTCTAGAAAGATCACAAGGTGCGATGCGGGAGGTTCACCCCGAGCATACGTGGATATTTCCCGGAGTCCACAAGTCCAGGTTTTTATCTATTTGGATTCCACACAAAAGTATTGAATTATTCACGGTAACTTCACGGATTAGGAAGCACTCATGCATGTCAAATGCAACTAGTCGAGTTAAATGCAATTGGAAAATGAATTGGCTATTTGAACATTTGTTAGAAATAGCTTAAGATATGAAAATTGATCATTGGTACGTTCAGTGGAGTTAATGAAAAGAGCATAAGGTGTCTATGCATTTGCAGGACCTTGTTAGTAAGTTTCCTTTTGTGCATTCAAAAGTGACGAGCCTAGGACGACTGTTACCTCATTACAAGGTTGAAATTATTGAGGTACACCTTTTTACTAGGCATGGAAAGATTAATGGCATGTCCCGCTTTTGGATAAATCTTCCTTGTAATGATTCATGGGGAAAAGTTAACACCCATAAGGTGTTATTCGAAAAGGAATAGAAGGGCACGAAAATGATCTATGGACTTGCAAGTGGCATGATTATTTGACATAAGTCCTAGTAGGACCTAGGAAAGTTAGTGTCCAGATTATCAGGCATTTTTACCTTACCAAGGAAGGATAGGGTTATTGTGAACCATGTGAGGCGTAGAAGCAGTGAATCGCATGCTTACATGCATTGGTGTAGTTGTAACTATTGTTCTCTATTAGATCTAGTTTATTACCTTTGGAAAAAGTTCCTCCTTGTTGCAAGACAAGTATAATGAGTTGTCTAAGTCACCTAAACCACAAGGATTCATATGGGCATGGTCCAGTCGAAATGATAAGTATCCCAAGTGCTAACTAGGAGAATTCGATCCAGTTTTACACTTGTTGCCAAGTTAAAACCGCAAACCCTAAGATCTTACACACATTCGAAATGTCGAGTCAATTGGATGCTCATGCATAAAATGATCTAAGGTTTCATCCTAAGGATCACTCGTACAAATGATGAAACTCCGACTGAGTTGGAAATTCCTAGGGCCGTGGGCCAATATAATTAGGAATGGATTGGGTAAGAAGATACCCTAAACCCTGCTACTCGGCTGGAGGTAAATTCCCTGACCGAAAAACGCTAAGCAATGGGTAGAATGATCCCGTGGAATAGATGCAATACATGTGCAAAAAGCTGCAACATTGTATAGACTTGAGATTTGTCCACAAGAGAGTTTTATCATCTCTCGAAATGGGGTTGGCAAGTTATTGAAAGAATTTAACTTACAAGAGGATGGGTAATCATCCTGTTACTCACTTTTCTTGGGGGATAACTGCCAAGGAAAAGGAAAGGTTAGGTGTTTACCTTGAAGCAAATGACCAGACAATAAACTAAAGCGACATGGTCGCTGGATCCTGCCACAACAAAACCTAAAGTATTGGTAGGGTATGACCCTAACCCAAGAATGATAGGAATCTTGCGAAGTTGCAATTGATTCCGGATCGAATGTGGGTTGCATTCGGAGAAAAGGAGTCACTCCTTAACAGTTTGCCAGCTAAACGACCATTGGAAATTGATTGTGCTTGTATCAGTTTGGAAAGCACTGTTTGCATTGTTTGCTCAATGAACTAAAGGACGAAAACATATCTAAATACTTCAGGTTGAAGCCTGAAGGGAGAGGCAGCTTCAGTTACCCCCAACTGCCTGCCTGACCCTAACCAAGGGGGTTGTTAGCCGCGCCGGGAACGTGGACCGAACCCGCCGCGAGAGGTCTCTCCGTTGAGTTCTACTTGGAGCAGGAGGACGCTTGGGTGCCAGAGGGGGCTCTGGCCGTAAATCCCTCGCCTTCCGGGCCCTGCACAAGAGGCTAACGTGACTCGGGATTGGATCTCGAGGCCCGCATACTAGTCTACGGGCGGAAACTTGGATTAGTGATCCCTAGTGGATTACTGGATAGCCTTCGGGCGGATTATGAATACGCCTACGGGCGGGAAACTCCTTGTATTTCAAAGATAAAATGATAAAATGATAATAAAGAAGTTGTTTGGCATTGTTTTATTTATGTCCTGTGATAAGATTACGTGAAGGAACCAGTGCATAAGAGGGTTAATTCAAAGAAGCTGTTTGTATATGTCAAACTAATGTGGTAGGTAATTACATAACTAAAACAATCCGAGGAAAGTGCGGAGGATGGACCATGGGTCCGTCCTACGGATGGGTGGTCCCGGTTAGCCGGGAACTTTTCTCAAAGTCTTCGACGAACAGCAGGTTGATCTTCAGCATCTAAGCGAATAACGAGGACGATGACCTAGTGTTACATCCTACCCGATTTACGCTGTTTTAGGGGAACGGAATGGGACTATGCCTTATGGCAGAGAGGTCGAGCCTTGCATCCCTCTCGTTTCCCATTCTCCTTGAACCAAGTGCAACGTGAATCCGCTTCAGACCGGGCGCTTCTGCGTAAAGTAGTTCGCTCGGGTCTGACGCTAGTTGTTGCTAGATAATGACCAAACAGGAAAACCCAAATTCAGGTCGATCCTAAGTGGGAACGGCCAGGATACTTCCGCTACGTGGCAGACGCGGGAGGACCTAGAACGCAAGTCCCGTAACATTCCATGGGAGTGCCGGGCGGAGCTTTCTAGACATCCTTCCCGATGGATTGCTAAGACGTGTTCGGGATGATTCTAGCAAATGACCAGACAATAAACTAAAGCGACATGGTCGCTGGATCCTGCCACAACAAAACCTAAAGTATTGGTAGGGTATGACCCTAACTCAAGAATGATAGGAATCTTGCCAAGTTGCAATTGATTCCGGATCGAATGCGGGTTGCATTCGGAGAAAATGAGTCACTCCTTAACAGTTTGCCAGCTAAACGACCATTGGAAATTGATTGTGCTTGTATCAGTTTGGAAAGCACTGTTTGCATTGTTTGCTCAATGAACTAAAGGACGAAAACATATCTAAATACTTCAGGTTGAAGCCTGAAGGGAGAGGCAGCTTCAGTTACCCGCGACTGCCTGCCTGACCCTAACCAAGGGGGTTGTTAGCCCCGCCGGGAACGTGGACCGAACCCGCCGCGAGAGGTCTCTCCGTTGAGTTCTACTTGGAGCAGGAGGACGCTTGGGTGCCAGAGGGGGCTCTGGCCATAAATCCCTCGCCTTCCGGGCCCTGCACAAGAGGCTAACGTGACTCGGGATTGGATCTCGAGGCCCGCATACTAGTCTACGGGCGGAAACTTGGATTAGTGATCCCTAGTGGATTACTGGATAGCCTTCGGGCGGATTATGAATACGCCTACGGGCGGGAAACTCCTTGTATTTCAAAGATAAAAGGATAAAATGATAATAAAGAAGTTGTTTGGCATTGTTTTCTTTATGTCCTGTGATAAGATTACGTGAAGGAACCAGTGCATAAGAGGGTTAATTCAAAGAAGCTGTTTGTATATGTCAAACTAATGTGGTAGGTAATTACATAACTAAAACAATCCGAGGAAAGTGCGGAGGATGGACCATGGGTCCGTCCTACGGATGGGTGGTCCCGGTTAGCCGGGAACTTTTCTCAAAGTCTTCGACGAACAGCAGGTTGATCTTCAGCATCTAAGCGAATAACGAGGACGATGACCTAGTGTTACATCCTACCCGATTTACGCTGTTTTAGGGGAACGGAATGGGACTATGCCTTATGGCAGAGAGGTCGAGCCTTGCATCCCTCTCGTTTCCCATTCTCCTTGAACCAAGTGCAACGTGAATCCGCTTCAGACCGGGCGCTTCTACGTAAAGTAGTTCGCTCGGGTCTGACGCTAGTTGTTGCTAGATAATGACCAAACAGGAAAACCCAAATTCAGGTCGATCCTAAGTGGGAACGGCCAGGATACTTCCGCTACGTGGCAGACGCGGGAAGACCTAGAACGCAAGTCCCGTAACATTCCATGGGAGTGCCGGGCGGAGCTTTCTAGACATCCTTCCCGATGGATTGCTAAGACGTGTCCGGGATGATTCTAGCGGACACGTTACAGTTGGTATCAGAGCCAACCAACAAAGGACTTGTTTTTAGAAAATTTTAATAAGAAGAAGTAAAGCAAATGTTGTGTCCCAAACATTTCCTTACTTTGATTGCTGTCTTCCAGAATTACGAAGCATGGAACAAGTTCTTAGTGTTCCAAGTCATGTTTATGACCGCGATGGATTCCACGGATTATCGACAGAGGGTTGAGATAATGAACATCCTAGACCGCATTTACAATCCATCGCCTGTGTACGTGGAACAGAGATGGATGGGTGTTTCAGGGATCTATTACATAACTGCCTATCGACCTGCGTACCTTCAAATTAACTTGAAGAGAATCAAGTGGATGGAGGATTTGAGGATCGTAAAGCTGTTCATCTTTGTTGAGGCTCACGCAAACGCGACCCTACAGGTTGGAGGTCGAAGGGTTAACCAGAATAAGTATGTGTACGGAGAAGTGATTCAAAGAATCTCTGCCGACCGAATCAAGGTTTTGGGACGTCATGAGAAGAATGGATATCAAAGGAAAAGATACCCTAATCTTCCAATGAACTATCGATTCCTGAAAATCGATGACCCCAATCCGTACTACTACTCAGTTCCTGTAGCTGAATGCAATAATATCTTATTCTCCTCGAATTAATGTATTAACTTGTTCCATCGGCCCAAGAAATAATTGTACCCCAAAAGGGCTATGCTGATATGAATGGAATAAATTTTTGTTAAAAAACATCAACGATTGTCTTGACTATGAATATTGATAAAAGTGATTTGGTCACTTGGCTGAAGGAATACGTGGATGTAGTTTCTGAAGAGTTAACAGAACTTCCGCTTCAAAGAGAAGTAGATCATGAGATCAAGCTATTAATAGGAGCTGCGCCAATTGCGAAGAGACCCTATAGAATGTCTATATCGGAAGCTATTGAGTTGAAGGAACAACTCAAGCAACTGTTAAACCAAGGCTACATCCGGCCTAGCAATTCACCATGGGGAGCTCCAGTCCTATTCCAGAAAAAGAAAGATGGGACACTTCGACTATGTATTGATTACCGTGGGTTGAATTAATCAACAGCCAAGAACAAGTATCCTATCCCTAGAATAGATGAGCTTCTTGACCGCCTTCAAGGTGCAAAGATCTTCTCCAAAATTGATCTCAGGTCAGGCTACTATCAAATCAGGATCAAGGATGAGGATATTCCAAAAACGGCCTTCAATACAAGATATGGGCACTTTGAATTCTTGGTTATGTCATTCGGGCTTACAAATGCACCTGCCACCTTCAATAGGTTAATGCAGGATATCTATAGGTCATATCTTGATGATTTCATGCTTGTCTTCTTCGACGACACTTTAGTCTATTCTAAACAGGAAGAAGATCATGAACCTCAACTACGGATTGTTTTGGAGACAATGAGGTCTCATAAGTTGTATGCAAAAATGAAGAAGTGTGCATTCTTCAAACGTCAGATTGAATATCTAAGATTCATAGTATCATCAGAAGGAATATCAGTAGATCCAGCCAAAGTCAGAGATGTGCTTGAATGGCCAATACCAGTATCTGTCAAAGAGATACGTAGTTTTCTTGGCTTGACAGGATGGTATAGGGTCTCTATCAAAAAAACTATGCTTTGATTGCAGCACCTTTGAAAGACTTACTGAAGAAGCAAACATTGCATGGTCAACTACCGAACAAACTAGCTTCGATAGGTTGAAGCAAAGTTTGGTATCAGCACCGATCCTAAAAACTTCTAGACCACAGTAAGGAGTAGAGGTAGTAACTGGTACTAGCATGCTTGCCTTAAGATATGTGCTCATGTAGGAAAATCATCAGCATATTCTTCAAGGAAATTGAAGAGTCACGAAAAGAATTATGCCACGCATGATATGGAGTTATTAGCTGTCATCCATGCTCTAAAGCTTTGGAGACACTACCTGTTGGGTAACAAGTTTACTCTAGTAACCGATCATAAGAGTCTCAAATGGATTTTTACCCAGAACGAGCTTAACATGAGGCAACATCGATGGATTGAAGTATTAGAGGAATATGATTTTGAAATCAAGTACCGACCTGGAAAGAAGAATGTAGTTGTTGATGCACTCAATCGCAAGGCATTCCTTAATTCACTAATCTTGCAAAATCTATCAATAGCTAGATCTCCAGCTACAGGGGTGTCCATGCCAAACGACCTAATACTTGAGCTAGCTAGAGAGGAAGGATGCCATGATCTAGCCTATCAAAGGATGCTAAGGGAAGTCTCTATCAAGGACCAGGAACAAAAGCTAGAGGCTAAGTATCGTGAATTCTCTGTCAATAATGGACATGTCTACTATAGAATGAGAGCATGTATACGAGCAAGCCAGTTATTTAAATAGAAGATATTGTGCGAAGCTCATGATTTCACTTTATCGGGACATCAAAGCTACGAAGGATAGACAGAAGGCATACACGGATTTGAAGTGTCAAGATAGAATATTTGAGGAAGGAGACATGGTCTTCATTCACGTATGCCCAAAGAAGAGTTCTCTATCCTTAGGAGATTGCAGGAAGCTAAGTCCTAGGTATTGTGGACCATACAAGATCCTCAAGTGCTTAAGACCTAATGTTTATAGACTGCAAACTCCCTGAAAACCTAAAGGTTCATAAAGTATTCCATAACAGTCTATTGAAGAATGAAGTATGTATCTAGCCCAAATCATGTACTTGATGACCAACAAGTTGTAATGCCTAGTCAAGGAATCCTTGAACTAAGACCGGAAAAGACTTTAGAAGTCAGAGAGAGACAGTTAAGATCTAGAACCTTGAAAGAATGCCTCGTCCAGTGGAAAGATTATCCCAAGGAGGATGCTACCTGGATGGATGAAAGCTCTCTTAATCTTCAATATCCCCAGTTTATCTCGAGATGAGGACATCTCGATTTTTCTAAGGGGAAGAGAATGTAATATTTCCGCACACTGCGTACCGTAAATATTGACTTCCCGCACGTCGTGTAAATCTCGTGCAAAGATTACCACTAGTGCCAGCAGCTAACCTATAACCATACGCGGGAAATGGAGACACTCCACCTTAGGAAAATAAGGCCGGGGATTCAATCCTGCATAGCCGCGGGAAAACAGCCTCTTGGGAAGAGGTCAAGAGGATAGGTAATTGCAAATTTTTTTTTAATCTTCCGTAGCCGATGTGTGGCTGGGGGGGAAAGGGATGGGCTAGTAAGGGGAGCATGAGGAGGTGCAGGGAGAGAGCCATGCAAATGGCCACGTGGGGAGGTCCCCTCTCCCCCCCCTTGGACTATAAGAACCCCCTCTTGGGGGGGGGGAAGAGGGGGGATGAAGGCTGTCGTGAGGAAGGAAGGAAGGGCCAGACGGCCATGAGGAAGGGCTAGAAGGCCGTGAGGAGGGGTCGTCGTGCTGGAGGGGGCCGGACGTGCTGGAGGAGGGGTCGTGCTGGAGGGAAGGAGGCGTGAGAGGGTGCCGGACGGCTGGACGAGCTGGGGGAGGTCGCCGTGGTGGACGAGCTGGGGGAAGGTCACCGTGTGAGGAAGGGCGTCGTGGAAGAGGACGCCGTGCAGAGGGAGCCGCGGTGCAGTCCGCCCTAGCCGCCGTGAAGCCGCCCGGCCACCTCAGTCCTCTGCCGCTGGATTACGATCCCCCCCCCGACGTGGACGTGCTGAGAGAAGCTTCTTAGAAGCTTCTCTAGGAAGCTTCTAAGGGGGCTTCTTAAGCCCCCCTTCCCACTAGTCCATTCATACCCCCCCCCCCCCCGAGACTTTGAAGGGAAGGAAGCTACAATCACCCAATAAGTCCATCTCGAGACTTGAAGAAGAGGGGGCTACAAAACCCCTTCCAACCAGTCATCCCTGGGCCGGGATTTTGAAGATTAAGAGAGGAAGCCCATAAAGGCCCTTCCCACTAATCACTTACAAGGCTGGTCCTGGGATTTTAGGGAAGGAGAAAAAGAACTCTAAAGCCTCCATTCTTGCAAGGCCCATTCGCAAGAGCCCTTTTCCGCGAACATCATCGTAAGGCCCACAAAATCCTTCCTAAACTCGGAATTTCAAGGTGGATTAAAGCTCTCAAACCTCCATTGTCCAAAGGACCTCATAAGAACCCTAAGGCCTTCCCGAGTCAAATTCCGCAAGTTGAAACTTCGGTCAAGGAAGCCATATCTCAAAGGAAATTGCGCATACAAGGGAGACGGACCAAGGTCATAAAAACTGCAAGCCAAGGCAAAAAGTTGAAATCCACAAAGGCTAACTGGAGATCGAATTCGCGATGGCCTCTAGAAAGATCACAAGGTGCGATGCGGGAGGTTCACCCCGAGCATACGTGGATATTTCCCGGAGTCCACAAGTCCAGGTTTTTATCTATTTGGATTCCACACAAAAGTATTGAATTATTCACGGTAACTTCACGGATTAGGAAGCACTCATGCATGTCAAATGCAACTAGTCGAGTTAAATGCAATTGGAAAATGAATTGGCTATTTGAACATTTGTTAGAAATAGCTTAAGATATGAAAATTGATCATTGGTACGTTCAGTGGAGTTAATGAAAAGAGCATAAGGTGTCTATGCATTTGCAGGACCTTGTTAGTAAGTTTCCTTTTGTGCATTCAAAAGTGACGAGCCTAGGACGACTGTTACCTCATTACAAGGTTGAAATTATTGAGGTACACCTTTTTACTAGGCATGGAAAGATTAATGGCATGTCCCGCTTTTGGATAAATCTTCCTTGTAATGATTCATGGGGAAAAGTTAACACCCATAAGGTGTTATTCGAAAAGGAATAGAAGGGCACGAAAATGATCTATGGACTTGCAAGTGGCATGATTATTTGACATAAGTCCTAGTAGGACCTAGGAAAGTTAGTGTCCAGATTATCAGGCATTTTTACCTTACCAAGGAAGGATAGGGTTATTGTGAACCATGTGAGGCGTAGAAGCAGTGAATCGCATGCTTACATGCATTGGTGTAGTTGTAACTATTGTTCTCTATTAGATCTAGTTTATTACCTTTGGAAAAAGTTCCTCCTTGTTGCAAGACAAGTATAATGAGTTGTCTAAGTCACCTAAACCACAAGGATTCATATGGGCATGGTCCAGTCGAAATGATAAGTATCCCAAGTGCTAACTAGGAGAATTCGATCCAGTTTTACACTTGTTGCCAAGTTAAAACCGTAAACCCTAAGATCTTACACACATTCGAAATGTCGAGTCAATTGGATGCTCATGCATAAAATGATCTAAGGTTTCATCCTAAGGATCACTCGTACAAATGATGAAACTCCGACTGAGTTGGAAATTCCTAGGGCCGTGGGCCAATATAATTAGGAATGGATTGGGTAAGAAGATACCCTAAACCCTGCTACTCGGCTGGAGGTAAATTCCCTGACCGAAAAACGCTAAGCAATGGGTAGAATGATCCCGTGGAATAGATGCAATACATGTGCAAAAAGCTGCAACATTGTATAGACTTGAGATTTGTCCACAAGAGAGTTTTATCATCTCTCGAAATGGGGTTGGCAAGTTATTGAAAGAATTTAACTTACAAGAGGATGGGTAATCATCCTGTTACTCACTTTTCTTGGGGGATAACTGCCAAGGAAAAGGAAAGGTTAGGTGTTTACCTTGAAGCAAATGACCAGACAATAAACTAAAGCGACATGGTCGCTGGATCCTGCCACAACAAAACCTAAAGTATTGGTAGGGTATGACCCTAACCCAAGAATGATAGGAATCTTGCCAAGTTGCAATTGATTCCGGATCGAATGCGGGTTGCATTCGGAGAAAAGGAGTCACTCCTTAACAGTTTGCCAGCTAAACGACCATTGGAAATTGATTGTGCTTGTATCAGTTTGGAAAGCACTGTTTGCATTGTTTGCTCAATGAACTAAAGGACGAAAACATATCTAAATACTTCAGGTTGAAGCCTGAAGGGAGAGGCAGCTTCAGTTACCCCCGACTGCCTGCCTGACCCTAACCAAGGGGGTTGTTAGCCCCGCCGGGAACGTGGACCGAACCCGCCGCGAGAGGTCTCTCCGTTGAGTTCTACTTGGAGCAGGAGGACGCTTGGGTGCCAGAGGGGGATCTGGCCGTAAATCCCTCGCCTTCCGGGCCCTGCACAAGAGGCTAACGTGACTCGGGATTGGATCTCGAGGCCCGCATACTAGTCTACGGGCGGAAACTTGGATTAGTGATCCCTAGTGGATTACTGGATAGCCTTCGGGCGGATTATGAATACGCCTACGGGCGGGAAACTCCTTGTATTTCAAAGATAAAAGGATAAAATGATAATAAAGAAGTTGTTTGGCATTGTTTTCTTTATGTCCTGTGATAAGATTACGTGAAGGAACCAGTGCATAAGAGGGTTAATTCAAAGAAGCTGTTTGTATATGTCAAACTAATGTGGTAGGTAATTACATAACTAAAACAATCCGAGGAAAGTGCGGAGGATGGACCATGGGTCCGTCCTACGGATGGGTGGTCCCGGTTAGCCGGGAACTTTTCTCAAAGTCTTCGACGAACAGCAGGTTGATCTTCAGCATCTAAGCGAATAACGAGGACGATGACCTAGTGTTACATCCTACCCGATTTACGCTGTTTTAGGGGAACGGAATGGGACTATGCCTTATGGCAGAGAGGTCGAGCCTTGCATCCCTCTCGTTTCCCATTCTCCTTGAACCAAGTGCAACGTGAATCCGCTTCAGACCGGGCGCTTCTACGTAAAGTAGTTCGCTCGGGTCTGACGCTAGTTGTTGCTAGATAATGACCAAACAGGAAAACCCAAATTCAGGTCGATCCTAAGTGGGAACGGCCAAGATACTTCCGCTACGTGGCAGACGCGGGAAGACCTAGAACGCAAGTCCCGTAACATTCCATGGGAGTGCCGGGCGGAGCTTTCTAGACATCCTTCCCGATGGATTGCTAAGACGTGTCCGGGATGATTCTAGCGGACACGTTACAGTTGGTATCAGAGCCAACCAACAAAGGACTTGTTTTTAGAAAATTTTAATAAGAAGAAGTAAAGCAAATGTTGTGTCCCAAACATTTCCTTACTTTGATTGCTGTCTTCCAGAATTACGAAGCATGGAACAAGTTCTTAGTGTTCCAAGTCATGTTTATGACCGCGATGGATTCCACGGATTATCGACAGAGGGTTGAGATAATGAACATCCTAGACCGCATTTACAATCCATCGCCTGTGTACGTGGAACAGAGATGGATGGGTGTTTCAGGGATCTATTACATAACTGCCTATCGACCTGCGTACCTTCAAATTAACTTGAAGAGAATCAAGTGGATGGAGGATTTGAGGATCGTAAAGCTGTTCATCTTTGTTGAGGCTCACGCAAACGCGACCCTACAGGTTGGAGGTCGAAGGGTTAACCAGAATAAGTATGTGTACGGAGAAGTGATTCAAAGAATCTCTGCCGACCGAATCAAGGTTTTGGGACGTCATGAGAAGAATGGATATCAAAGGAAAAGATACCCTAATCTTCCAATGAACTATCGATTCCTGAAAATCGATGACCCCAATCCGTACTACTACTCAGTTCCTGTAGCTGAATGCAATAATATCTTATTCTCCTCGAATTAATGTATTAACTTGTTCCATCGGCCCAAGAAATAATTGTACCCCAAAAGGGCTATGCTGATATGAATGGAATAAATTTTTGTTAAAAAACATCAACGATTGTCTTGACTATGAATATTGATAAAAGTGATTTGGTCACTTGGCTGAAGGAATACGTGGATGTAGTTTCTGAAGAGTTAACAGAACTTCCGCTTCAAAGAGAAGTAGATCATGAGATCAAGCTATTAATAGGAGCTGCGCCAATTGCGAAGAGACCCTATAGAATGTCTATATCGGAAGCTATTGAGTTGAAGGAACAACTCAAGCAACTGTTAAACCAAGGCTACATCCGGCCTAGCAATTCACCATGGGGAGCTCCAGTCCTATTCCAGAAAAAGAAAGATGGGACACTTCGACTATGTATTGATTACCGTGGGTTGAATTAATCAACAGCCAAGAACAAGTATCCTATCCCTAGAATAGATGAGCTTCTTGACCGCCTTCAAGGTGCAAAGATCTTCTCCAAAATTGATCTCAGGTCAGGCTACTATCAAATCAGGATCAAGGATGAGGATATTCCAAAAACAGCCTTCAATACAAGATATGGGCACTTTGAATTCTTGGTTATGTCATTCGGGCTTACAAATGCACCTGCCACCTTCAATAGGTTAATGCAGGATATCTATAGGTCATATCTTGATGATTTCATGCTTGTCTTCTTCGACGACACTTTAGTCTATTCTAAACAGGAAGAAGATCATGAACCTCAACTACGGATTGTTTTGGAGACAATGAGGTCTCATAAGTTGTATGCAAAAATGAAGAAGTGTGCATTCTTCAAACGTCAGATTGAATATCTAAGATTCATAGTATCATCAGAAGGAATATCAGTAGATCCAGCCAAAGTCAGAGATGTGCTTGAATGGCCAATACCAGTATCCGTCAAAGAGATACGTAGTTTTCTTGGCTTGACAGGATGGTATAGGGTCTCTATCAAAAAAACTATGCTTTGATTGCAGCACCTTTGAAAGACTTACTGAAGAAGCAAACATTGCATGGTCAACTACCGAACAAACTAGCTTCGATAGGTTGAAGCAAAGTTTGGTATCAGCACCGATCCTAAAAACTTCTAGACCACAGTAAGGAGTAGAGGTAGTAACTGGTACTAGCATGCTTGCCTTAAGATATGTGCTCATGTAGGAAAATCATCAGCATATTCTTCAAGGAAATTGAAGAGTCACGAAAAGAATTATGCCACGCATGATATGGAGTTATTAGCTGTCATCCATGCTCTAAAGCTTTGGAGACACTACCTGTTGGGTAACAAGTTTACTCTAGTAACCGATCATAAGAGTCTCAAATGGATTTTTACCCAGAACGAGCTTAACATGAGGCAACGTCGATGGATTGAAGTATTAGAGGAATATGATTTTGAAATCAAGTACCGACCTGGAAAGAAGAATGTAGTTGTTGATGCACTCAATCGCAAGGCATTCCTTAATTCACTAATCTTGCAAAATCTATCAATAGCTAGATCTCCAGCTACAGGGGTGTCCATGCCAAACGACCTAATACTTGAGCTAGCTAGAGAGGAAGGATGCCATGATCTAGCCTATCAAAGGATGCTAAGGGAAGTCTCTATCAAGGACCAGGAACAAAAGCTAGAGGCTAAGTATCGTGAATTCTCTGTCAATAATGGACATGTCTACTATAGAATGAGAGCATGTATACGAGCAAGCCAGTTATTTAAATAGAAGATATTGTGCGAAGCTCATGATTTCACTTTATCGGGACATCAAAGCTGCGAAGGATAGACAGAAGGCATACACGGATTTGAAGTGTCAAGATAGAATATTTGAGGAAGGAGACATGGTCTTCATTCACGTATGCCCAAAGAAGAGTTCTCTATCCTTAGGAGATTGCAGGAAGCTAAGTCCTAGGTATTGTGGACCATACAAGATCCTCAAGTGCTTAAGACCTAATGTTTATAGACTGCAAACTCCCTGAAAACCTAAAGGTTCATAAAGTATTCCATAACAGTCTATTGAAGAATGAAGTATGTATCTAGCCCAAATCATGTACTTGATGACCAACAAGTTGTAATGCCTAGTCAAGGAATCCTTGAACTAAGACCGGAAAAGACTTTAGAAGTCAGAGAGAGACAGTTAAGATCTAGAACCTTGAAAGAATGCCTCGTCCAGTGGAAAGATTATCCCAAGGAGGATGCTACCTGGATGGATGAAAGCTCTCTTAATCTTCAATATCCCCAGTTTATCTCGAGATGAGGACATCTCGATTTTTCTAAGGGGGAGAGAATGTAATATTTCCGCACACTGCGTACCTTAAATATTGACTTCCCGCACGACGTGTAAATCTCGTGCAAAGATTACCACTAGTGCCAGCAGCTAACCTATAACCATACGCGGGAAATGGAGACACTCCACCTTAGGAAAATAAGGCCGGGGATTCAATCCTGCATAGCCGCGGGAAAACAGCCTCTTAGGAAGAGGTCAAGAGGATAGGTAATTGCAAATTTTTTTTTATCTTCCGCAGCCGATGTGTGGCTGGGGGGGAAAGGGATGGGCTAGTAAGGGGAGCATGAGGAGGTGGAGGGAGAGAGCCATGCAAATGGCCACGTGGGAAGGTCCCCTCTCCCCCCCCTTGGACTATAAGAACCCCCTGTGGGGGGGGGGGAAGAGGGGGGATTAAGGCTGTCGTGAGGAAGGAAGGGAGGGCCAGACAGCCATGAGGAAGGGCTAGACGGCCGTGAGGAGGGGTCGGTGTGCTGGAGGGGGCCGGACGTGCTGGAGGAGGGGTCGTGCTGGAGGGAAGGAGGCGTGAGAGGGTGCCGGACGGCTGGACGAGCTGGGGGAGGTCGCCGTGGTGGACGAGCTGGGGGAAGGTCATCGTGTGAGAAAGGGCGCCGTGGAAGAGGACGCCGTGCAGAGGGAGCCGCGGTGCAGTCCGCCCTAGCCGCCGTGAAGCCGCCCGGCCACCTCAGTCCTCCGCCGCTGGATTACGATCCCCCCCCCCCAACGTGGACGTGCTGAGAGAAGCTTCTTAGAAGCTTCTCTAGGAAGCTTCTAAGGGGGCTTCTTAAGCCCCCCTTCCCACTAGTCCATTCATACCCCCCCCCCCCCCCCCCCCCCCGAGACTTTGAAGGGAAGGAAGCTACAATCGCCCAATAAGTCCATCTCGAGACTTGAAGAAGAGGGGGCTACAAAACCCCTTCCAACCAGTCATCCCTGGGCCGGGATTTTGAAGATTAAGAGAGGAAGCCCATAAAGGCCCTTCCCACTAATCACTTACAAGGCCGGTCCTGGGATTTTAGGGAAGGAGAAGAAGAACTCTAAAGCCTCCATTCTTGCAAGGCCCATTCGCAAGAGCCCTTTTCCGCGAACATCATCGTAAGGCCCACAAAATCCTTCCTAAACTCGGAATTTCAAGGTGGATTAAAGCTCTCAAACCTCCATTGTCCAAAGGACCTCATAAGAACCCTAAGGCCTTCCCGAGTCAAATTCCGCAAGTCGGAACTTCGGTCAAGGAAGCCATATCTCAAAGGAAATTGCGCATACAAGGGAGACGGACCAAGGTCATAAAAACTGCAAGCCAAGGCAAAAAGTTGAAATCCACAAAGGCTAACTGGAGATCAAATTCGCGATGGCCTCTAGAAAGATCACAAGGTGCGATGCGAGAGGTTCACCCCGAGCATACGTGGATATTTCCCGGAGTCCACAAGTCCAGGTTTTTATCTATTTGGATTCCACACAAAAGTATTGAATTATTCATGGTAACTTCATGGATTAGGAAGCACTCATGCATGTCAAATGCAACTAGTCGAGTTAAATGCAATTGGAAAATGAATTGGCTATTTGAACATTTGTTAGAAATAGCTTAAGATATGAAAATTGATCATTGGTACGTTCAATGGAGTTAATGAAAAGAGCATAAGGTGTCTATGCATTTGCAGGACCTTGTTAGTAAGTTTCCTTTTGTGCATTCAAAAGTGACGAGCCTAGGACGACTGTTACCTCATTACAAGGTTGAAATTATTGAGGTACACCTTTTTACTAGGCATGGAAAGATTAATGGCATGTCCCGCTTTTGGATAAATCTTCCTTGTAATGATTCATGGGGAAAAGTTAACACCCATAAGGTGTTATTCGAAAAGGAATAGAAGGGCACGAAAATGATCTATGGACTTGCAAGTGGCATGATTATTTGACATAAGTCCTAGTAGGACCTAGGAAAGTTAGTGTCCAGATTATCAGGCATTTTTACCTTACCAAGGAAGGATAGGGTTATTGTGAACCATGTGAGGCGTAGAAGCAGTGAATCGCATGCTTACATGCATTGGTGTAGTTGTAACTATTGTTCTCTATTAGATCTAGTTTATTACCTTTGGAAAAAGTTCCTCCTTGTTGCAAGACAAGTATAATGAGTTGTCTAAGTCACCTAAACCACAAGGATTCATATGGGCATGGTTCAGTCGAAATGATAAGTATCCCAAGTGCTAACTAGGAGAATTCGATCCAGTTTTACACTTGTTGCCAAGTTAAAACCGCAAACCCTAAGATCTTACACACATTCGAAATGTCGAGTCAATTGGATGCTCATGCATAAAATGATCTAAGGTTTCATCCTAAGGATCACTCGTACAAATGATGAAACTCCGACTGAGTTGGAAATTCCTAGGGCCGTGGGCCAATATAATTAGGAATGGATTGGGTAAGAAGATACCCTAAACCCTGCTACTCGGCTGGAGGTAAATTCCCTGACCGAAAAACGCTAAGCAATGGGTAGAATGATCCCGTGGAATAGATGCAATACATGTGCAAAAAGCTGCAACATTGTATAGACTTGAGATTTGTCCACAAGAGAGTTTTATCATCTCTCGAAATGGGGTTGGCAAGTTATTGAAAGAATTTAACTTACAAGAGGATGGGTAATCATCCTGTTACTCACTTTTCTTGGGGGATAACTGCCAAGGAAAAGGAAAGGTTAGGTGTTTACCTTGAAGCAAATGACCAGACAATAAACTAAAGCGACATGGTCGCTGGATCCTGCCACAACAAAACCTAAAGTATTGGTAGGGTATGACCCTAACCCAAGAATGATAGGAATCTTGCCAAGTTGCAATTGATTCCGGATCGAATGCGGGTTGCATTCGGAGAAAAGGAGTCACTCCTTAACAGTTTGCCAGCTAAACGACCATTGGAAATTGATTGTGCTTGTATCAGTTTGGAAAGCACTGTTTGCATTGTTTGCTCAATGAACTAAAGGACGAAAACATGTCTAAATACTTCAGGTTGAAGCCTGAAGGGAGAGGCAGCTTCAGTTACCCCCGACTGCCTGCCTGACCCTAACCAAGGGGGTTGTTAGCCGCGCCGGGAACGTGGACCGAACCCGCCGCGAGAGGTCTCTCCGTTGAGTTCTACTTGGAGCAGGAGGACGCTTGGGTGCCAGAGGGGGCTCTGGCCGTAAATCCCTCGCCTTCCGGGCCCTGCACAAGAGGCTAACGTGACTCAGGATTGGATCTCGAGGCCCGCATACTAGTCTACGGGCGGAAACTTGGATTAGTGATCCCTAGTGGATTACTGGATAGCCTTCGGGCGGATTATGAATACGCCTACGGGCGGGAAACTCCTTGTATTTCAAAGATAAAAGGATAAAATGATAATAAAGAAGTTGTTTGGCATTGTTTTCTTTATGTCCTGTGATAAGATTACGTGAAGGAACCAGTGCATAAGAGGGTTAATTCAAAGAAGCTGTTTGTATATGTCAAACTAATGTGGTAGGTAATTACATAACTAAAACAATCCGACGAAAGTGCAGAGGATGGACCATGGGTCCGTCCTACGGATGGGTGGTCCCGGTTAGCCGGGAACTTTTCTCAAAGTCTTCGACGAACAGCAGGTTGATCTTCAGCATCTAAGCGAATAACGAGGACGATGACCTAGTGTTACATCCTACCCGATTTACGCTGTTTTAGGGGAACGGAATGGGACTATGCCTTATGGCAGAGAGGTCGAGCCTTGCATCCCTCTCGTTTCCCATTCTCCTTGAACCAAGTGCAACGTGAATCCGCTTCAGACCGGGCGCTTCTGCGTAAAGTAGTTCGCTCGGGTCTGACGCTAGTTGTTGCTAGATAATGACCAAACAGGAAAACCCAAATTCAGGTCGATCCTAAGTGGGAACGGCCAGGATACTTCCGCTACGTGGTAGACGCGGGAAGACCTAGAACGCAAGTCCCGTAACATTCCATGGGAGTGCCGGGCGGAGCTTTCTAGACATCCTTCCCGATGGATTGCTAAGACGTGTCCGGGATGATTCTAGCAGACACGTTACATATTCTCTACCAAGCCCAAGCTAGCCAAGCAGTTTTGGGAAACAACATCACAACTATGGAAGCCTCTCAAGTTTCCGCAAATGTATCTAATGCACCAGGCCAATGTCAAGAAGACAATCAACTAGAGGGTTTGAGAGTGAATCTTGTGCAAGGTGCAAGAAGACCTATCGAGGGGAATGGTGGGAATTGACAACAAATGCGGCGACAAGCAAGGGAGATGTGTTACAACTGTGGAGAAAATGGACATGGCATGTACAATTGTCCTCACCTTAGAAGATATGATCACCCTGCCAGAGGTCCTTGACAATAAGTAAGCTCTCCTCGTGCTAGGACTCAAGAGCAAGAGCAGTCACAACCTGCAATTTTACAACCACCTTATGTTCAAGCTGAAACCCCTACTGTTCAACCAAATGTTAATGCCATAAAAATAGAGGAGGTTGTCAGGGATAGAAGGCTCCAAGAAGAAATAGCGAGAGGTAAGATGAAGGTAGATGTAGTAGACACCATGCCTATCAAGCGGATACATGTCCAAACATAGGCAAGCAAGGAAACAATCAATGAGGCAAGTACATCACGGGAACCTAGAGATGAAGGGAAGAAGAGAAAGACTCGAACTAGGTCTAAAATTGATATCTCCGACTTTCCTTTGGGTTCTCGGACACAACCTGATGATTTGATAGCAAATGTGAGCTCTCAAGGGCCAAAAATTACTTGGCCACAACTACTTCATGCCTCTCCAAAACTACGATGACAATTGTCAAAAATGGTAAGCACAAGGGAAAGGCAAGGTAAAATGGTTAGTGCAATCAAGGCATATGGCCTCAAAGATATAGTGCCTTTAGTGGAGGCTCAAATCAAAGGTCAAGGGATTCGAAAAACATACATCAATAGTGGAGCAGAGGTTTGTCTCATGTCAGAAAAGCTTATGCATCAATTAGGCTTAGAAGTAATGGAATCCTCAACCTTTAGGGCAAAGATGGCCAACAATGATGCAGTCACATATGTGGGCGTAGTGAAAGCTTTGAGATTTTTTGTTTTTGGAATCACTACAGCAGTCGATGTTTATGTGATGCCAGTAAAGGGAGAAGGATATCCCCTCATCCTAGGGAGACCTTGGCTTATGGGCATCAGAGCTAGGCAAGATTGGGCAAGAGGAGATTTGGAGTTGAGGCCACGTAAGGTGGGTGGCCACGATCAAAAGGTGGCTTACAACTTGAAGAGTGGGCTTAAGAGAACCTTGAACTAGAAATGTTTGTCGATGAGTGGAACTCAAGTGGATGTTCCTCATTGGTAGAAGAGGAAGAGACTTCAAGTGGAGAGAGTGATAGCCCTCTCAAAGTTATGGGTGTCACCTTAAAGGAACCTACCTCATCAGAAGACAACCCAAGAATCCAAGGAGAAGATGTGTGGGATGCTACCCTAGGGAAGATGATATCCAAGGTTATAAAGGATGAAGAAAGGGAGGGTTATGTGAATGTTTTCAAGAAGCATGCATCATTGTTTATTTCTGATTATACTCACATTACAAGTGTCACTGCAGTGAAGCATCACATCCAACTCAAAGAAGGAAGCAAACCTGTAGTACAAAGATTAAGAAGATTGGGAGTTGTGCAACAGGATGCACTCTTGATGGAGGTGAAGAGACTCTTGAATGCAGGATTCATATACCTAGTAGAAGATTCAGAATGGGTCTCCCTAGTAGTAGTGAGACCAAAGAAAAATGGTAAGTGGTGAGTATGCATAGATTACAAGCCACTAAATGCTGCAACAAAGAGGGACCACTTCCCTCTCCCATTTCAGGATGAAATCTTGAATGAAGTAGCGGGACATGAGCGATATACAGTGTGTGATGGCTACTCTGGCTATTTCTCGATTCGCATTGCAGAGGAGGATCAAAAGAAGACCACTTTCATCACACCATGGGACTGTTTTGCCTTTCGGTTCATGCCCTTTGGTCTCACAAATGCCCCAGCAACCTTTCAACGATTCATGAATATGGTCTTCCAACCTTACTTTGGTAAGTCCATAAGGGTTTTCATAGATGAGTTTTTTATTTACAGCTCAAGGAACATACATCTATGCAAGGTTTATGAAGGATTTACTCACTTAGCTAGGTTGGGTGGACAACTAAATAAGGATAAATGTCACATTGGGGAAAGCAAGGTTACACTACTAGGGCATGTAGTGTCAATTGAAGGAATTGAGGTAGATCCAAAAAAGATAGAAACATTACTAGCTCTACCTTCCCAATCTCCATCAAACAATTAGTTTCCTTCTTACAAAAGCTAAGATATTTGGGTAGATTTATACACTTACTCTCTCAATCCATATATCCCCTGCAGCACAACTGACACGCCAAGAAACACTTGTATGGAGTGAACAAAGTGAAGGACATTTTAAGGAGATAAAGAAAATGTTGGGGTCACTTCTTATAATCCTCCAGCCTTGTTGGGAAGAAACATTCTTTGTAAACCCTAGCGTGGGAGAAGAGGCCATTGGTGCTGCTCTCCTACAAAAAGATTCAAAAACATCCTTTATGAGGCATGTGTATTTTGCTAGCCGCTTCATGAAAGCCTCAGAGAAGGCTTACACCTCCATGAAACAACTAGTGTTGGCCCTCATGTTTGCAGTAACCAAATTTCGGCCATATTTGCTTCCAAAGAGGTTTGTGATCATCATTGTGGAGGATATGTTTCCCTATGCACTACAACATATGGAAATCTCTGACAAAATAGCAAAGTGGGTGGTCTGACTTCAAGAGTTTGATTATACAGTGCAAGTTAAAAAAACAACTCGAGCATGCCTGGCTGATATTTTGACAAACAGGTGCTATGAGAAAAATCTCAGGGTGAAAAGAGAGGACCTTCCACCACCCCCATCCATAAAAACTCTTGTATAGATTGATGGTGCATACAAGAGAACTAAGGATAAGGCAACCGCAGGCATTGTTGTTTTCTCTCCTTTAGGAGAGAAAATCTATGGTGAAGGAATAATCTTGGAAGGTGTCCACTCTAACAATGAGGCAGAATATCAAGCTTTAATTCATGGTCTTTGTTGGTGTCTTAGTAATTCAATCGAGAGGTTGAATGCTTTTGGAGACTCCATGCTATTGGTAAGGTAGATGCAAGGTACATGGGCATGCAAAAAAACAAACCTCTCTAGTAAAATGAGAGAGGTCAAATCTCTTATGAGAAGGTTTAGGGAGGCACAAGTACATCATGTGCCAAGAGACCAGAACAAGGATGCAAACCATCTAGCATCGTCAAAGCTGAATGAGTCAATGGTGGAAGCAGTGGCTATCAGACCCCCACTTCAGCAAGGCAAGGAAGACTTAGAAGATATTCTACACCTCTTAGAGCAAGGAGAAGCTCCCAAACACCTGACTAAGGGAGAAAGACAGTGGCTAGCTTGGAAGGCTACAAGATATCGCATGGTAAATGATAGTTTGTATTGTCTTGGTAAGGATGGTGTGCTTAGGAAAGTGCCTTCAAAGTGGAAAATTGAAGAAAATTTAAAAGCTTGCCATGATGATGTGTGTGGAGACCACTTTCCATACGACATCACAAGTAGAAAGGTTCTACAAGCCGGCTTTACTTGGCCGATTCTACACCGAGATGTCAAATATTGGTGTCAAACATGTGAGGAATGTCAGAAATCAAGACCACGACGGCTCATAGTAGAACCCCAAACCCCAATCAAAGTCTATGGACCCTTTGAGAAGTGGGGAATTGATGCCATAGGGCCTCTACCACGCACTCCATCAGGAAAAGAGTATATTATCATGGGGGTAGATTACATGACTAGATGGGCCGAGGCTATGCCAACTAGAAGAATCACTGCTAAGGAAGTGAGTTAATTCATCTTTGACCACATTTGTTGTAGGTTTGGTACCCCTCTTGAAATACTATCAGATAGAGGACTAGGGTTTAGAGCGAATGTGGTGGGTGAACTCATGCAAAAGCTAAATATTCAATGACGACACTCTACCCCTTACTACCCTCAATGCAATGGATTGGTGGAGAAGGTAAATGGAATGATTTGTAAAATCATCAGCAAATAGGTACATTCAAGGCCCCACGATTGGGACAAGCACCTTAGTGGAGCTTTATGGGCTTACAGAACCTCCTTCAAAACCATGTTAGGGTTCACACCTTTTCATCTAGTTTATAGACAAGAGGCTCTTTTGCCTATTGAGGTGAAATTAGCTAGCCTTTGGGTATTAGGTGGCACACTAGGCTCTCAAAAGGAGAAGTTACATCAAAGATTACTGGACCTAGAGAGGCTACAATTGGATCGTGAAAAAGCCATCAACCACTATTCCCAAGAAGCTGAGAAGCGTAGAGAAAAGTTCAACAAGAAGCTAACAAATAAAAACATCAAGGAGGGATCTTTAGTGCTTCTATATGACAATCGCTTTGATAAAAGAAAGGATGGCAAGTTTCTCTAACAGTGGGAGGGACTGTTTTGGGTCACCAAAAAATTCAAGAATGGCTCCTACAAACTTTAAGACATTGAGGGAAAAGTGCACAAGACTAGGGTAAATGGATGGCACTTAAAACCCTATCACATCAGGGTGGGATCAGCTCAAGATACCAAAAAGTGTCTAGAGGCATAAATACCTCTAGCTAGGTTGAGGGGGGCTATATGATCCGAGAAAAGCACAAAAAAATATATGTCTAACACTTTGTTGATTTTTTGTACATTTGGAGGTTTGAAATAAATAAGAGGGTGGGAACAACCTCTTGGGAAATCCAAGAAATCGATGGAAATATTTCATGGACCGGTTTACCAAGGGGGGGTGAAGAATAAAGATCAATGGAGGAAGGTGAAGGGAAAATATTTAATGTGAAAAGAAAAGACATGAAATGGATTTGGAGCCATCCAAAGGGTATGTGAGGCTCATAATGTCATGGCTTTGGAGCCTTATGATAACTCAAACAAATGGGACCCTTCTTGGAAGCACTAGTGGAAGAAAAATCAAGCACATGATTTTGTAAGATTTTTTAAGAATACTTCCACTCCGATCCAAAAAAACTTTTCAACATGAAAGTTGTAGCGCGTGAGATGAAGTTTTGGTTGATATTTTTATATAATTTTTTGGAGCTACGAGTCGGGAGATATGGCCAAAATGGTGCACACTAACTTTTTCCAACTGCGGTGGAGACCATCTTCCAATTTTATACACACCCACACTTTCTTCTCCATACTTAACACTTCCATAAAACATCATTCATTATACTCCTAACCCTTTTCCCTCTCTTCTCCTCTCTCTAAAGATAATTAACCATTAGAATTCCCCACCTAAATCACCCTCAAATCATCCTTAATTGTAGTAGTAATGTATGAATTTTCACTACTCTCTCTCCATTATTACTAGATATGATCTTATTTTATGAAGATTCTCTATATTTTTTTATAGGAGAGATCTTGGACTCAAGCTATGGGGGGAGAATGGAGACAACTCACCTATGATGGAACTTGATCAAGTATAAAATTGGTCAACAAAACATCTAGATGGAGTTTCCACATTGGTGGAACTGCCTTAATGTAGCTTTGGTAGTTTTAATTCCTATTCTATCTTAACCTCCTCCCTAAACACCCTCAAGGCCTATTAAAGAGGCCTTTTCCTTTGTAATTTACAAGAGAGAGCCAAGAGGCCTTCTTGAGCCCTATTGAGCCTTCCCCATTCTCTCTCATGAGCTCATGCAGTTCATTCCCTTACTATAGTTTATGCATGCTCTACAGTGTAATAAGCCCATGCTATTGGTGTCCATATTGTGTATATTGGTTATGTCTCGAGGGTTCTCCATCTCTTGTGCCCTCTTAAGTTTTATTGATTCATCTATTTTTTGTAGTTCTCCCTCTCTCTCTCTCTCTCTCTTTGTTTTCCTCTCTTCTCCCTCACAAGCTCCTCTCTCTCTTGCATAGTGTCCTACTCCGCTCTTCCATGACTAGGTGGTGCCCTTACTTCATTGACTTTGTGGCAGAAGGGAGTTTGGCATAGTATAGAGGCTGCCATACCGAATTTCCTTTATCAAGTACCTAAAGGTCATATGATTGTAGAACCTTGTGAGAATCCTCCCAGTTCTCTGGGACCACCTTGCCATAGGATAGACCCACTTCCCTTGATAGTTTTAGTTTTCTAATTAGGTCCTATCACATTTATGTGCGATATTTTAAAAAAATCCTTAATTAAGCCTTTCAGGGAATGGGATTCGTTCACATAATTTAGAGCACAAACACAAATACAGAGCAAGCAATCATTTGACAACAAGTTTAAATAAATTCCGTAACTCTCTTCTTCTTCTTCTTCTTCTTCTTCTTCTCTCTCTTTCCACCTCTCTTCTTTCTCTCCCTCTTTGTCTCTCTCTCCCTCTCTTTCTCACACACTCTCTCTCTTTCTCACTGCCCGTGCAGCAACATGTCGAGGCCTCTTTTTTTTCTTATGATAGGGGGGGTTTATAGGGAAGATGAGGGTTATTATGGGGAGGGGGTTTCCCAGGTAGAGAGCGCACGGTTGAAATATTGCACTTCCTCTTCCTTTCTTCTCCTCCCTCTCTTAACCTATCTTTCTTTCTCTCTCTGTCTTTCTTTGTTGCCCCTCTCTTTGTTTCTCTCCATCCCCTTATGCTTTCTCACTCATTCTCATCTTTCCCTCCCTCTCTCTCCCTCTCTCGCTCTCTTTCCCCATTTTGTTGTTATCTTTCATGTTTATTCTCTCTCCCTCTCTCTCTCTCTCTCTCTCTCTCTCTCTCTCATTCTCTCTTCCTTTTTTTTTCTTCTTCTCCCTCTCTTGTTTCCTATCGTTCTTCCTCAATGCACCACGTTCCGTGCCCTCTCTCATTTCTTATCTCATTTTCTCTCTTTCTCCCTCAATGCACATCATTGTAAAAAAAAAAACAAGAAAATAAGAAATTAAAGAACAAGAATAAACGCTCTCTTTGTGTTTATCTACCCCCTCGTGTTTTCTCATTCATTCTTCTCTCACTCTCCCTCCCTCTCTCTCTCTATTTCTCTCTTTCTTTATTATGTTTCATGTTTATTCCCTCTCTCTCTTGTTCTTTCTTCCTTTTTCTTTCTCCTTCTCCCTCTCTTGTTTCCTCTCTTTCTCCCTCAATACACCTCATTCTCAGCAAAAACAAATAAAAGAAAAGAAGAATGAACAAGATCAAATGAAGAGAGAGCAATGCACTCACCGCAAAGGCCTGAGGATGGATTCTTCGTCTCCTCTTTGTGACGGTGGCTCCTCTTTGCCCTTCGTGCACTTCCTCCCCTTCTTCCTGAATGGCGACGGTGGCGGTGAGAAGCTCTCCTTCTCTCTCTTTCTCTCCCTCTCCCTCCCAAATGCACAATCTATTTCACTCTCTCTTTTGCTCTTTGCCGTAAAATATCGCACTTGGGTTTTGACCCTTTTTTTAATCTTAGTAATGTCACTATTTGCATTGCTATTTGCGTCACATTTGCAAAGCAAATAGGGATGCCGCTAATTTGCATCGAAACTGCCCGTCGCTATTCCCTTATATCCTTGTAGTGAATGTGTTATTTCCATCATTATTCTAAAGATGCACATCACAATATGATTCACCAAAGATGCCATAATATGAGAACAACAATAGATTTTCATAAGGAAATACTTCTATTCATAAATATTTCCATGACATGGTGTAACCCATGTATCATGCTTGACTAGTTATGGACATTGAGAGGTAGTCTCTTGCATTGGGAAGTGGTCACAGAATAGCACCATACCCACTCATTTACGATCCTAGAAAATCAAGGTACCACTTTATTTTAGAAATAAAGACTCTATATATCAATGGTATTATTGCCTCTCAAGACCAAAATAGAAACACAAAAACACCAATTTGGTTGAAATATGCCTACTACTGCACACAACTTCCTAAACCAATTTACAAATATATTAATCATTTAATATTTAGAATTGATATGAAAACATAAAATATATATTATATTTCTCACAAAGCATTACTTTCTTGAAATGTTTCAATTAGATTACTCTCATCATGGTCATTCCTAAATACATAACTTATCATAGACATCATTAATTTTTAGGAGACAAGAACAGAATGGAAGAATTGAACATAAGTGACCTTGTGTGGATGCTACCCTAAAGATTTCCACATTTTCCACGATAGAAAATATGAAATGATATAATTGAAATACAAAGGATAGGCACCACCTTTTCAAATTAAGTCACATGACATTTCAAGGTCACTTTATGTTGAGACTTCAAGCTCAAGTTGCATGTATGCCCGACATGACAGCTATGTGTCCAGCTATCTCTAGCATGTGTGCATCATCGAATAAGTTGGGTTATGACTTAGATGGATTTATTAGAGTAGTGTGGTTTGACCTACTTAGATGAAGAAATATTAGGCTACTTTTGTAGTGTGAGACTATCTAAATAATGAAAGGAGAATATGAGAGCTGCTAGCTCTGTGTCATCTAATCTCTCTCTTAGTCTTTGAACATGGTATCAAAGCATGGCTTTGGCTGAGAAAAGGCATGACTGGAGCTGAATAGCAATTGATGATTAGTTAGCCATCAACTAAAGAAAACATGTGTGCTACTGGTACTTCAGATTAGTGTCAACGTGGACTACAACATGATGACCAACCTAGAAAAGTGTGGACAATGGTATGGACTGTAGAAAGTGCACCTGGTTCCTTGATTTACAATGTGGAGTGATTATAGAGATTATGATTGGTTCTTTACTGCTTGCCAAGGTGGACAAAAATTGAGCTATGATAATACTTGATTACATCTTGAGCCTGTCTGGAGAGGAGCTAATGGCAGAAGATAGAGCACTTGTGTGTGCTTGTTTGAAGTCAGGGTCAAGCAAGGGCAGATCTATGTTTCTTGGGATACTTTGGCACTTGGGTTGTCTGATTCTTGGTGAGTGGTGAAAGTATAATGCTTGTCAAACAAAGAATGCTTGAATGGTATGCCACTTGCATTGACTAAGGTCATGCACTGAAATGCATATGTTTTTAGAGATGAATTTGATTTTGGAGTATGAATGGTACTATGCCCTCGGAGCATGATGCACTAGTTCATGAAGTTATTATGCATGAGATTGGGAGCTCATTTCTTTTACTGGAATGCTAAGTTAGTGATCAGCTAGTGAACTACAACAATATGCTTATTTGATGTTTATGAATCATCCTGAGGACTGAATATCTTCTAAGAATATTCTGATTGCATCCTAGAGATAGTACTTGTGATATCTCCATTGTATGGGTAACATTACTATTAATAAATCAAGCTTCTCATGGTCTACATTGGGTACATGTATCGATAGTTGGTTGGCATCGTTTTAAGCTTGTTAGAACTTGATGACCAAAATTCAATAGAGTGACATGATTAGAGTTTTCTCTTATGTATGACTGAAAGGTCTAGCCATATTCAATTATTAATAAAAAATAGAATTGAACTTGGGCACTGAGCAAAATGTTGGCATTGAACTTGTCATGTAGTTTATGTAGCTGAATACTTGGGCAAAAAAATTGGAGCAATAGTGGCATGCCATATGCTATAAGGAAGTCTGGACAGGTTGTTTTTCATTGACAATAGCTCATTGAAGCATGACTTGATGCTCATACATGTCTAAGTGGTTCTATATGATTATGACTTGCTATTTGAGTTGTTATGAGCATCACAAACTATGAGCTAAGGTTGTACTAAATATTATAATTTTAGATTGTGAAAAGTTCTTTTCTTACATGAATATGAGAAGCTTGTATTACTATTATGACCATAATGCTTAAGTCTTGATGCTCAACTAAGAGTATACATGTTGGAAAATGTTTGGAAGCTGAGATAATATGTATAGTGTAATGAATTTACTCTACTGAAAATAGAAGGACTAAAATTTTCCTAAATATACAGTGAATCGAATAATTGTTTTGATCAAAGTGTATCTTGGCTTGTAGGGTGTCAGGTAGTAATAAGTTATTACTGCATTGAGCATATTGAACTCTTAAGATGGAAAATTGCAGAGTGAACTAATAATATAACTCAGATAGTGGGAGAAAAATTTGATAACAACAATTATCCTATTTGGAAGTTTTGGATGGAGAACTTCCTAATTGGAAAGGGTTATTGGGATTTAGTTATAGGTGTTGAAGTTAAACCTGAACTTCCTTGACAAAAATCCTAGAGGTAAACATGAATGGGTACATCAACCATGGATGGCAAGAGCCCAATGAGTGTTGCATTGGTTGTCCTTGTGCATCTCTGATACAATGGTCATGCAGATAATGAGCTTAGTCACCAAATAATGCTTGGAATATTTTGATTCGGTATTATGGCATGACCACTAGTGCTTGTAAAATCCAGCTAAAGCAGAAGTTCAAGAATATGGATAGAAAAGGTCAATTTATACAGGACTATGTGACCAAAATTAAGACCATTGCAGATTAGCTAGCACTGGTTGGAGTTGATGTTGATGATGAGGATTTAGTGATTGTTACTCTAAATGGTTTGTGACTTGAGTACAAATCATTTGACACCTCTATTTCTATGCGGGCTGAAATGCAAGACTTTAATGAGCTTGTGTCATTGCTGATCCATGAAGAAGTCAAACTGGGGTTAACTACAGGATCAAGTAGCTCTAAAGGAAAAGATGTTGTGTTATGTTCCAATCAATGTGGTTGTAGCAATCGAGGAAGAGGGTTTGCTCGTGGATGAGGAACACAACAACATGCGTCTCATAGTAGTAATGTTGTAGAATGTCACAAATGAGGTGGTGGTCATTCTAAAGTGAGGGGGAGATCCAATTATAGGGGCAGAGGATCATGGAAGTCACAACATACTCATGACAATCCAAATAAAGATAAGGATTTTCACTACTATGGCAAGTATGGCTACATTACCAAAGAGTGTTGGAAGAAATAGTCTAATAAAAAAGGAAAACAATAGGGACATTATGTATCATCAAGTCATACAAACGATGCTTTCACTAACAAATTGTTTGCCATGACATATGTTTAAGATCGTGCACTTAAGAATGCTAAAATAGATAATGTCTGGTACATTGATTTTGGAGCTTCAAATCACATGACACCTCATGGTGATTGGTTTACAAATATGGTCCCTAAAAATAATGGATATGTGTCTACAGGGGATGATACTCAGCACACCATTGAGAATAAGGGTGTAGTATCCTTAATCATACATGATGGATAGAAGAAAAGTTTTCATGATGTATTGCATGTGCTCTCCATTACAAAAAACTTGTTATCACTTGGTCAGATGACTGAACAGAACTTGCAAGTTTGATTTATTAAAGATGGTTGCTTCATAGAACAGATTGGTAATGGCTGTAAGCTCATTGATGGAGGTCACACACATGGTAGAATGTTCACATTAGATGCAACATTATTTCAACTAAAATCAGCCATGTTTGCATAAGGCCTAGGCACTGTTAAAGTTTTGGAAATATTGCACAAAAGGGTTGGTCATGTAAATATTCAGCGGCTGCAAATTATGCAAAGAAAGCAACTTGTGACATGTTTACTAAAGTTTGCATACAATGAGATCGCTCATGTTTGTGATGCCTGCTAGTTTGGCAAGCAATCTCACTTTCCATTTGTAAAGCATGTCTGGAACAATACAAGACCGTTACAATTGATACACTTTGATGTATGGGGACCAGCCGATAATGCCTCCCTAGGATGATCTTAATATTATGTGACTTTTATAGATGATTTTAGTAGATATACTTGGGTATATATCTAGAAACACAAGGATGAATTATTTGCTATTTTTAAAGAGTTCAAGAGGCAAGTTGAGAAGGAATTCGACTACTACATCTCATGCTTGATATTTGATAGTGGTGAGAAATACGTATCTAATGAGTTTGACAGATACTTAGTTATAAATGGCATTTGCAAGCAACTCAGATGTAGTTACACCCCACAACAGAATGGTGTTGCTAAAAGGAAAAACACAGTGCTTATGGAGACTCCTCATGCGATGCTAAATGAAAAAAACATGCCACTGCACTATTGGATTGAGGCTTTTATGACAACCATGTATGTGATGAATTGAACCCCCACTACAGGTATACATGACATGACTCCATACCATAAACTCTATGGGAACAAGCTTGACATAATTCATTTGAAAGTTTTTGGCTATATTGCCTATGTTCATATCCCTAATGAAAACGGTAAGAAATTGGATCCTAAATCACACAAGTGTGTGTTCATTGGTTATGCACAAGAGAGGAAATCATATAAATGTTATGATCCATCTATAGAGAGATATTTTTCAGTAGAGATGTCATATTTGATGAAATGGCTTCATGGTATGCATCATCTACTACTGTGCCTATGCTGATATGCCTTCAAACACTAGTTCTCCTATTAATTCATAGAAGAGTGCTTCTATCTCTGGGCCTATAGGTGGTGGATCCTCTAGTGTATCTTTGTGATGAGCAAACTGACAAGTTCAACATCACCATCCACTAACACCACTATGTTAGTGTGAGGGGGAGAAATGAAGTAGAAAGAAGAAGAAAAGAAAAAGTTACTAATGATATCTTTCGCATGATGACTCATGATATGATGACTTCTGGTTATGATTCGCTTGATAGTCTTAATAGTGAGCTTGGTATTCCATTTGTTTTTACACTTGGTGCTCGACAGAGTAGGTATGTACCACCTCATGAAAGAGGGGAATCAAGCAATGCACCATAGTTGATATGCTCGAAGAGGGTCAGAGACCTAGTGGATAGACTCACATACAGTGGATATTCTACAAAATATTATGCATATTGCTGAGGCAGTAGTGGATAACAATTGGTGCCAAGCCATGGATGAAGAGATGGCTACATTGATGGAAAATCAGACTTGGAATCTTGTTTTATTACCTGATGGTAAGAAGGCCATAGGCTGCAAAAGGGTGCATAAAATCAAATGCAAGTCTAATGGCAACATAGAGAGATATAAAGCCAGGTTGGTTGCAAAAGGGTGAGCTCAACCATATGGCTTAGATTATGAAGAAACTTTCAGTCCTATGGCAAAGATGGCAACCATTAGAATTGTAATTGTTTTGGTTGTAGCAAAGGGTTGGAAATTGCAGCTGATGGATGTAAAGAATGCATTCTTGAATGATGACCTGGAAGAGGATGTATTCATTGATCAACCTAAAGGGTATGTACATCCATGGTTTTCTCATTATGTCTGTAAGACAAAGAAAGCCTTGTATTGGCTCAAATAGGCACCAAGACCCTGGCATGCATAAATTAGTAGTTACTTGCGAAGTCTTGGTTTTATGGTTGAAAGGGTTGATCACAATTTGTTTGCTAAAAAGACAAATAGAGGATTGATTATTATAGTCATCTACATGGATGATCTCATCATTACAAGTGATGATGACATTGGAATACAGAATGTGATGCATATGTAAAAATGTTAATTTGACATGAAATATTGAGCTTAAATTTTTCTTGGGCATTGAAGTGATAAATTCAGTAAATGGACTATGACTAATGCTGAAAAATTATGCCTTGGAAATGGTGAGAAAATATGGGATAACAGAGTGTAAACCACTTAATACACCATTGGTTCAGAATATCAAACCAGACGTAGATACTGGTGTCGAGATTGTAGATGTCACGATGTATAGGCAAATGGTCGGAAGTTTGATTTACTTCACTATCATTAAACTTGATCTAAGTTATGCAGTTGGGCTTATAAGTTAGTTTATGCAAAAGCCCGCAAAATCACATCTTGATGATGTAAGGAGGATTATGTGATATGTCAAGGAAACTATAGAGCATAGGCTATTTTATGAGAAAGATAAGGCCTTAAAGCTCATTGGCTATACTGATGCAGGATACTTTTGTAAAGATCAAAGAAAGATATTGGTGGCAAGGTATGTATAAGGATGTTTCTCACTTTGTGAAAACATGTAGGACATGTTAAATGTATTCATGTGTGAGACATCGAGAAGGATTGCAGCCCACATATCCATTGTCTCTTCATTTTAAGTGGGTGGTGGATTTAGTCACGATGCCTACATGTCTTTGGCAAATGATATATCTTGTACTTGCCCATGAAGACTTGAATAATCAAGTGGAAGGGAGAGCTCCATGTACTAAGACAACAAATGCCATGTGTACTTTTCTCTTAGAAGAGATCTTTTGTCAGTATGGTTGTGTGGGAAAAATTATTGCAAATAAGGGTGAACTAGATGCAGATGAAGCTCATGATTTCTTTTCACGGTTGGGGATAAAGCTTGCTTTAACTTGAGCTTATAGCCCTGAAGAAAATGGAAAAAGTAAAAGAGGTCATCCACCTATTGTGAAGGCATTAACAAAAGTATGTGGAGAGAAGGTAAACGAGTGGCCACGATTGCTCCCTTATGCTTTCTGGGCTGAAAAATCAACACATAGTGCTGTTAAAGGATATATGCCTGCTCAATGGATGTATGGTCAAAAAGATGACAGCCACATGGAGTGTGCTACTTTGGGAAGAGGAGTTGAATTGAGAGGAGTTGTTGGCCTTATGCACATTAGACAGTTGGAAAGAAATTCAGAAGACATAGTGGCAACGATTGCAAAGTTAAGGGTAGCAAGGATACAAAAAAAGAGAAAGTTTAACCAAAAACATAGATTGAGCCAAGAACCATACAAGATAGGGATTGGGTTTTGGTTTATGATGGCAGTCTAGACAATCAGCATAGTGCTATGCATAAAGTTTCCAAAACATGGTTTGGACACTATGTGGTAAGATAAGTATTTGATAAAGCTACTTATGCATTAAATGAGTTGGATGGGACATCCATAAAACTTTCGATAGCAGGGAAAAGAATCAGATTATTCAAGAGGTGAGAATCTACTACCTATGAGTTGCCAAAATTGGAAGAAAATAGTGGCCATGATACAAGGGCTAGCCAAAAAGATATGAAAGATGAAGAAGAAAAGGATACGATTGTAGAGGATGAGGAGGGCTCAGAATCTGGTGACAACTAGGATTTTGGCACATATCGGAGGATGTGCAGATTTAGAGGGGGTGGATGTCGTGCCACTATATGGACATAGTGTGAAAAACTCTAGAGGGCATCATCATCCAACTTTCTTATTGATTTAGAGAGTCAGTGAGATCTGAGTCATTAGTGCTAGTGTCTGTGGTATGGATGGTCCAAAAATAACTAGATTTTTGGAAAATTTTAGACATTTTTTAATATTATTGTAAATACCCTAAAAAGCTAGGAGAATATCTAGATTAAAGTGGCATGCAAAAAGCAAGTTACTTTTTCAGCTAGTTTTGGATTTTTCATGGAAAAGAAAGATGGGCAAAATCTAATGCATCACTATCATAGTTGTGACAAGCAAAAAACAACATTTTGAACTGGAAGAAGAAGAAGGAGTGAACTGGGAGATTCTACTCCAATTGTCCTTGAGTTTTACCCTCCATCTGTAGCCAATGGAGCCATCAGATTTGGGTTCCCAGTAGTAGAGAGGAAGTTGTTGTTTGATCCATGTTTTTGGTCTACGAGGAAGCTCCAAGAATCTAATGCTTGGAGAGTGCTTCTGAGTAGTGCCAAACAAGGCATTCTAGGTTCTATCAATACATATTGATTCAATTCATTGTGGTTTGTCTTTTTCATGTTTACCTCTTGTCTATTCTTTTTCTTCTCTTCCATGTCCTACCTCTACTTCCTTCTATCTCAGATCCCCAGTGGTTACCACCTTTCGACAAAAACCCCTCCGACATTGGTAGAGAAGTCCACTATCAAGACTAAGGAGGGGAATCGTGACTCGTCACCACCCATCAAACCTAAATACCTACAAACTGCTAAAGCCAAAGCTGAGGCCCGCAAACTAAGGCTTCAATGGATGCCTAGATATTAAAACCCATCACCTAGGAGCAGACATTCACAGCCTCGCAAGGCTATCGATCCACACTGGAAACCTAGGAAGCTAAGAGAAGACCATAGACATTGATGTATGGTCAATACCTTATTGCAAGTGCAAGGCTATTATGAGGGCAACACCTAGATCTAGGTACCTAAGGCCAAAACAACCAAAGGCCCTACTCAAACACCAAAGCTTGACCACACGAAACATCAAGACAAATCATGCACTCAGACCATAAGAGACTCAGGCTCCTAAATCCCTAGAATCTCCAAAGTTTAGGCTCACAAAATGTAAAATAATGTATAGACAAAAACCGCAATCCGCTCTACTAACAAACCGTCTCAACCTAGGCCTACTAGTGCCCCTTAGGCCTTAGAAGCACCATTAGTAGCTGTAGACCAGTCTATTGAACAAGAGACCAAGCGACAACCTCAGAAGCAACTCAAGCTGCAATAATCAGCTGCTAAAATCTCTAGTTCAATGAAACCCCAACCACCTATACAGGCCTTAGACCCTCTTATGAGCAGAGATCAATTCTAACCTTGGCCGTGGACTTCACTAAGAACATAAGGGATAACTTGGTTGCTTGCCTTAGACACTTGGATTTTACCTTTATTATGACACTTGTTAAAAGTTATGACAGGCTGGATCTAGGTCTTTTGGATGAGCCTCTAGCAACAGATGTGCGTACACTCCCCTGTTCTTAAGAAGAATGAGAATTTTTATTCATTAAGGCTTCTAAAGTAGCTGAGGAGTTAATTGCCACTCCCCTATTCTTGGGAAGAATCAAAATTTGTATTCATTAAGGATTCTAAAGTAGCTAGAGAGCTAATTGCCATTGAAATCTCCAAAGAACACGCACAAAACCAATGCCTCATTACGTCCTATCACAAGAGCATTGTCCTTGTCACAAACAGAGGCATCGAGGAGTTAAAATAGCTCACTCGCACCGACTCCTCTTTCTTGAGAAAATAGTATTCCCTCTGAGCTCAATGGGAGCTAGAGGGATACCAAATCATGACTAACACTGAGCAATGACGTGCCATCAAAACCTCAGAGTATGACCCCACTTATGTAGCTCCAACCTCCTATAGGGTGTTGACCACCATCCACAACTGACCCCTAGAAGAGAACCTCTTGACCCATCTGTATCTAGATCAAATTTTGATTGAGGAGGAGTTACACATTGCCAGTCAAGTAAACTTTAGTGACTTCCTCACGGATGTTCTCACCTACATCACTCAAGCAAGAATCCTCCCATTCAACATGGACCACTATGCTCAATTAGAATACAATCCGAACTTCTATACTTGGCTCATTCAGAAGTAAAGCTCTTAGAACACATGTTAAATGCCCTTAACCTCTCAACCACTAATCCTAGGAATGATTCTTGTCATTCCCAAGGGGGGAGAGGGTACAGGTAAGGAGTGAAGTGAGGTGAAATCAAGGAAAAGTTTCATAAATTTTTGAAAATGAATAAAGCTAATTAAAACATATTCTTCTTTCCATAAAAAGCATGATCAACTCCTGTTTATCCTCCAGCAAGGAAGTGTCTTAAAAACACTAATGGTGAAGCATGGTTGTTTGAAGATGGCAGCACAATAGGATCGTGCCTACCATCTTCCATTCATGGATGAGGAAAGAAAAAAGTATGGCCTCTTCCTCGAAAACCATGCATACAATCAGCTAAACTTTCAAAGAATCCATAACATCATAGAGGTGGTGACTAAGGAAGAGGCTCCAAGAAGGTTCATATAGTAATGCAACCTGCTAAGTACATCGAAAAGTTAAAAGAGGAACAATCCGACCACTCCAAGTGTGTGGACTTCTTGAGGACCTAAAAGCTTGATAGGGAGTGTGGGATGGTAATCATGGGGAGGGGAGAATGAGCAAAGCAAATTCAAGTTCAGCTCAGTAACCTTGGTGGACAAGGCACTGGGTTTGGAACCCAAGGTGGAAAGGAGGCAAAAGAGGGATGTGTATACCATGTTGAACATGAGGAAGGAGCAAGTCCTGACAAATGATGGCATAAGCATTTAGGGCATCCCCGACCCAGATATCCAAATGTAGGCAAAAGTTATCCACTCCCTCTTCTCCAGTCAATGATACAACTCCCTTATGCACAGAATCAATGTGGCCATGATGGAGAGCTTATTATCTCGCACACTAGATGAAATAGACTAGAATAACTATGTGCGAAAGACTATTGACCAATCCGCTAAGGCACTAGCCCTGGGTAGCAAGTCGGCGGGTAGGGAATCCCTAGCATCAAAGGAAGCGGAGAGGAAGAAATCATCTTCCAAAGCCTCCTTCATTAGATATGGGGGAATCTTGACCGCCCTCATCCATAAAGCAGTGAAGGAGACACAGAATGTGGAAGAAGGAGTCGATGAAATGCCTGGAAGGTCACCTCCCCGATAAGAACAAGAACAATCAAGTGAAATAGTTGTTATTCCCTTTACATTTTGCTCTCACTCAACCACCAAGACCCACTGACCGCTTATTACTTCAAGCATTTCAATTGAGCACTGATGTGGCTACCTCTCGCATAGTGGACGCACTATCCCTCTCTACGAGTGCAGTGAGCTTACCTTGATGCCCGTTTGAGTTGCTTCCTCTCTCAAACACTCCGATAGCTCCACGATTCATGATGCAAGTCAAGCATCCTCAAGCCTCTTCCTCCAAGCTCCATCCTCCATAGGCACATACAAGATGAGAGAAGAGAATAGAAGAGAAGAAGAAGAGAGAAGATGGTGGAGGTCTTCATCTCCAAGATCCCTCACCCTCACACACTCACTCCCTCACTCCCTCACACTCCCTCCCTCAAGCACTCACAAGCAAGCAAGTAAGAGAAGAGAAGGAGAGAAGAAGAAGATTCCACTTTCCCACACACCAAAGAATGAGCTCTCATTCACTTTTTGGAGTTTATATACATGCCCTAAAATCCCTTGGATAGCCATCCCCTTTTTTACATGGCCGGTTGTGGCCTAGACCCTCTTTCTCATTGTCCTACTATCTTCGTAGCTTCCTTCCCAGCACCCATCTACCTTTACATTTTGCATAGGAGGGAGCCTAGCACTCTTTTACAGAAGGTTTCAATGGCACCTTGCATTTAAAAATGTGGTATTTCCTTTGACTTAGCTTTTGAGGCCGGCCTTGTGCTTTCGGCCATTTCCATTTTTTCTTCTTCCGTTTTGCTCGGTTTCCTTCTGAGTCACCCATTTTTAGGTCTTGACTTGCACTTTTTTCCCCTTTTTCACTTTCTTCTTGTGGTGAGGTTAAAAATGGTAACAATTTAAATTGGGAGTTATATACGAGGTTGTGAGATTGTAAGAGAATGAGAGATTTGGCATGCTGAAGCTCTTATCCATCCTCTTTCTCCCCTTCTTCTCTATAATTTTTTTCTCATCATTGCTATACTTGATAATGGATGTAAGAACACAGTATTAGTGAGTTTGGGAATCTCCCAATTCCCATTTTTTGAATACTAAAAAGGCGGCACCCGGATAACATGCCCATAAGTTTCTCAAAACCATATGAGGTGACCTATCATTGGAAAGCACTTAGAAAATAGAATCTATAGAGCTATACAATGCTCGATTTGGAGTTATAATGTTCAAGTTATGACAAATCCAAAGATCTGACCACATGTCCCAAACATATGGGAAATTCCCATATTTCCCAATATGGTATTTAAGAGAGAAATGGCATTAGATTGTGTTTTTTGGATCATAAATCCAATTTCAATCCATCAAGCTTTGGGACTATAATATGGGAAGGCAAGTTAGTGAGTTCATTGCATTATCAAAGATAGTCTTGTGTTTTTGTGTTCTTGGGTTAGAGAGAAGGATACAAGGTTAGTTAGTGTAGAGTGTTGAGAAGACGAGGTGAAAGACTATCACCAAATCAAGTTATAGCTTTTGAAAGAATTGAAGTCCATTCAACTTCTCAATTGTTGTGCATTTATCTTAACAATAACTTTTTGCTCAAAATCCTACTCCTTCAACTCTATGCAATACCAAACCAGATGAGCTCTACCCATCTAGTGCTCTTGTGGCCTCAGACACTATTAGTAGAATGGACTTCAAGGTCGAGATGGATCTACAAAAGAGCTCTAGCTTGGGTGGTAAAAGGACTTGGCCTAGTTCTCCATGCCAACCAAAAGTCCCTACTAGATGCTCTACTTCCAGAACTACTATTTTTGCTATATGGGCGGACACCTTAAATTCTAATTTTTAAAAAACATGTAATATGCCCCCTTAACAAAAAATGTTAATTTTTAAGAAAAAAATTATCCCTCTCTCTCTCCCCACCGACAGCATGTCGAGGAGAGAGAGAGAGAGGGAGTGAAGTGAAAGTAATAGGGGGGCATGCACCCCCCAAGGTGGGAGGGGTGGCTGACATACCACCCTCCTCCCCCTCCTATAAATGGGAGCTTCCCCCCCCCCTCTACACAGCGTCCCCCCCCTTTCGCCCTGGTGATCACGCCGTGCAGCAGATCCCCCCCTGGCCGTGACCAAAGAAACCCCCCCTTGTGCTCAACGAAGGAGAAATTGAGGTAGGAGAAGGAGAGAAAGAGAGAGAGAGAGAGATAGAGAAGGAGAAGAAGAGAGGAAGAAGAGGGAGAGAAGGAGAGAAAAAGCGAGAGAGAGAGAGAAGGAGAAGAAGAAGGAGAGAAAAAGGGAGAGAGAGAGAAGGAGAAGAGAGGAAGAAGAGGGAGAGAAGGAGAAGAAGAGAAGAAGAAGGAGAGGGAGAGAGAGAGGAGAAGAAGAGAAGAAGAGGAAGAGAGAGAGGAGAGGAAGAGAAGAAAAATAAGGAGAAGAAGAAGAGGGAGAAGAAAGGAAGAAGAAGAAGAGGAAGAGAGAGAAGGAGAAGAAGAGAAGAAAAGAAGAAGAAGAGGGAGAGAGAGAGAGAAGGAGAAGAAGAGAAGAAAAAGAAGGAGAAGAAGGAGAGGGAGAGAGAGGAGGAGAAGAAGAGAAGAAAAGAAGAAGAGGGAGAGAGAGAGAATTAGGAGAAGAAGAGAAGAAAAGAAGAAGAAGAGGAAGAGAGAGGGAAGGAGAAGACGAGAAGGAGAAGAAGAGAAAGAGAGAGAGAGAGAGAGAGAGAGAGAGAGAGAGAGTTGGTGTGTAGGGAAGGTGTCAAGGGCCGTGGTTGAGGAGCCACTTTTCAAGCCACCCCCCTCATCGGCGAAGTTCACCTTCTCACGACCTTTCCTTCCCGAGCCTGTCATCTTGAAGGCCCGTTAAGGTCCGGACTATCCAAACTCCACGTGATAAATGGCTTCCAAAAAGAGAGTTGCGGGAAGTGTAAGTGCCAGAGCTACCAATGGTACCGGTAATGCAGGAGAGGCGAGCGGAGCGACCAACGCAACAAATGCCCCTACGATCACGAATCAAAGCCAGGTTCTTTTGATATTCTAGGCTTTATAATTAATCTTGGTTAAGCATATTCTGTATTATTTCAAGAAGAAGGAATAAAAGTGGTAGCTACATGCATGGAACAAGGACGAGCCTTCGGATTTTTGTTTACTCCAAGTGATAGGTTGCATGCATGAAATGGTAGAGCATGGAGTTCGCATAAGTTTATGTGCATAGAATGATAGCTTTTACGCACATAGAATGATAAGGATTTCTCATTATTTCACATAAAATAATAGTTTTTAAACGAGTTCAGTGCATGAATAGCCATCTAGAATTCATGCTTCACAATCATGATTAAAATAAGCACATGAAATGTTAGTTTCCATTCATAGGATGCAATTGCACCGATGGATAGAAACCTAGACTTCCATATACGCAAGTCACATGAGATCCGGTGCATTAGGAATAAGTATTCATTGCCGGGTATGAAGAGAGTTAAAGGTCATTTCGGATGTACAAATATATTAAATGCACCATGTGCATGATGGGTAAGTTTGTTTGGAAAATTCTGCATAGTACTGCACTAAGAGAAATGGAAGGAGCACATGCATCTAGATTGTACCCTGAAGGCCTAGATGGAAGTCTTGCGTTGCCAAGTGTGTTAATTAAACTTGGTTAGAGGGAGATGAGTAGAGAACTAGACAAATAAAAGACCCTTGGTTGGGTTGCGAATAAGGCATGTCCGTTGCCTTGGTTGACCAGTTAATGGTTTAAGTTAGGGTTAAGATACCATAAGGTAAAACCCAAAGGCGAAGAGCAAGTCAAAATAAGTTAACTTACCAAGAACATTTTCTTGTATGATCTTATTTGAGATTATTGGGATCTCGCCAAGTCATGAAAAATCTAGGATCGGATGTCGAGAGCATCGCGGAAAAAGATCCAAGATCGGATGCTGGGAGCATTCAGGAAAAAGGAGTCACACATTAGTAGTTGGTCGTACAAATGGCCTCCGAAATATTTGTGATTGTACACTTAGGTACATTAATTGTACTCCTTTGCTCAAGGAACTAATTCAAGGAAAAAAACTTAATGCTTCAGGTTAAAAGCCTGGAGGGAGAGGCAGGAATAGTTACCTCCGACTGTGTGCCTAGCCCTATCCAAGGGGATTGTTAGCCGTGCCGGGTATATGGACATAACCCGCCGTGAGAGGTCTCTCCGTGGATGCTGCTTGGAGCAGGAGGACGCTTGGGTGCCAGGGGAGGCTTTGACTGTAAATTCCTTACCTCCAAATCCCGCACAAGAGGCCGACGTGACTCGAGATGGGATCTCAAGGCCCGTGTGCTTGTCTATGGGCAGAACTTGGAGAAGCAATCCTGTAGATTGCTGGGATAGCCTTCGGGCATAATATTTGATGTACTCTGGGACTATGATAAATAAAGAACAGATATTTGAGAAAAAAGAACTTGCTTGACATTGTTTTTATATCAGTTCCTAAGTTAAGTGAAGGAACCAATGATTAAATTGATTAATTAAGGAAGTTGTTTTTGCATGTCAAACGTAATGTGGTAGGTAATTAGATAACCAAGAAAACTGAGGAAAGTGTGGTGGACATGACTTGGGTCTGTCCTACGGAAGGGTGGTCCCGATTAGCTGGGAACTTTTCTCAAAAGACAGGATAACACGACTATGAAGACCTAGCATCAGTAGAGTTAGAATCCCAATTTATGTTGTTTTAGGGGAAAGGAATGGGACTATGCCTTATGGCAGAGAGGTTGAGCTTTGCACCCCTCTTGTTTCCCATTCTCCATGAACCAAGTGCAGCATGAATCCGCTTCGACTCTGTTGTTCCTACGCAAAGTGGTTCATCCGGAGCTTGACGCTAGCTACTTCCTAGAGACCTTGCTGACAGGAAAGGAACCCTGACTTCAGGTCGATCCTAAGTGGGAACAGCCGGACACTTTCACTCGGGGAAGACTCGGGAAGACCTAGATCATAAACCCTGTGACATTCCTTACGAGTGCTAGGCGAAGCTTTCTAGACCCTCTTCCCAATGGGTTGCTAAGACGTGTCCCACAAGCGGATGAGCGGACATGTTACAAAACCTCAAAAAACTCATCAATAAGTATTATTAAACTAGAGAACCAATGTAAAAATGTGGATTGGCAATCTATATCATAGTCACTTATATGTAAATGCAACCTCATGACATGCTTAAACTTTATTGAGGATTTTAACCCAAAAACTAGGTCGAGTATTTAAATATATAGGATGAGAAATGTAAATCAATGTAAGGAGATATATAAAAATAAATGTGGCTCAAAGATAGAAAATCCTTGAAATCAATCTAAATTCCTTGGAGTAGCTAAAGCTTTTACAAAATTAGTTGGCAATGCATGAAGAGAAACAAACATCACCCATTAAATTATAATATATTCACTTCACTTCTTCTATTCTTCTATTTTATTTTGTGCATGCAATTGATTTTTACAAATCTAATATTAATAGGCCATACTATTGCAATATATATTGTACATCCATAGATCATACTTGTTGGAGAACTATGGGTCCTTAGAAATGTGAACCACACAAGGTATAGAGAAGTCATATGATTGTGCTTGTTGTGTATATTCTAAGAATACTTACCATAAGGGAGGTCACAAAAAAAGGATCTATCTCATTGAAATATTAAATTGGTCTTATAGATTCACCTTTGATTGTTCAATCACATTGAGAATTGCAAGGGTCACTCCTCTTAAAAAATCTAATAGAAATAACAATCATGAAAAATAGTGGAATTTTAATTTATTAAATACACATGTCACATAGTGTAGTAACACATGATACCAATGATTGAAATGGTCTTCTATCTCAACCTCATTTTTTTCTCCCCACATTAATCTCCTAAACTTGCTCTCTCCATATGAATTGCTTGTACAAAGTAGATTGCATGACTTCATCTACTTCTTAGAAAAACATCAAAGTTTTCACCATGGCAAGGGTGAACATCTCCAATTTCTTACACCAAAAAGGCTCTTCTTCTAACCTACCAAGATCATCCATCAATGAAAGAGAAGACCATAGCTAATACCTTTAAATAGAAAAGACTATGGGAGGATGATGGTGAGGGATATCTCCACTGATGAGACCTTTGTTATATCCAATCAAGATGGAGATATAGGGTGTAATAATGAGGAGATATCTCCAATGATGAGACCTTTGTTATATCCAATCAAGATGGAGAAATAGGATGTAATAATGAGGAGAGTGAAAAATACCATAGTGGAGATTAGGATCATGGGGAGATGGTAAAAATCTAGAGGATGCAAATAGATATCATAATTCTAGGATTTAGTGAACCCATTTAGATATGGAGAATAAGGATGAAAGAAAACATCATGGATGTTTCAAAGGGCCTGTAAGACCAAATGGATCTGTAAGGATTTTGATTAATTTTTAATCACATCATAATGAGAAAAAAATAGTGAAAGGATGACACTTTATTAATGGCTCATTTTCCTCTAACTTAGCACTAAATAATGATAGTAGCTCTCTTTTCTCTCTCTTCCTTTTACTTCTGTATTTAATAATCTCATTCCCAAAGTTTTTGGCTAAGACATTGAAAATGATGTCATATTTTCCAAGAAATTTGATTATGACCTCAAGATGCTCTTTTTTCATGTTCTAATTACATTTTTTGAATTAAAACTTTTTTTATTCATTCACCATTCTAGGTTCTACATAGTCTTTTATTGTTTTGTTTACTATTTTATTTTCATCCTTCTCTTTCTCCTCTCATCAACATTCTCTTTCTCTATATATAGCCATGACATTGAAAGACACTTTAGATATCATTTTCATTCACATTATTAAAAGTTTAAGAAGTTTTATACTTTTTGTGCATCTATATGTCCCATAGGAAGAAGTAAGTTGTGCCAAGTTGTTTGGAAGATGTGAGAAGGTTCACATGGGTAATTGGAATGCTAAACTTTTTATGGTTGTAGAACTCATTTTCATGGTGATATGCATTTCTCTATATATTTATTCTTTCTTACTATTGCTCATTCTCTTTTTATATATTTGTATGCTCTCTTAGAAGAGGCTTGCCATGTCAATTAAATTGAAAGAAACAAGAAAGTTGTGAAGGCAATTGAAATGCTAACTAAAAGGGATTAAGAAGTTATTTTTCTTCTTTCTTATTATTTCTGGTTTTCTTATTATGTATTCTTATGCCCTATCAAAAAAGTCTTGCTATACCAATTGGATTGGATGAATCAATGAGTTTTTTGGGGTAATTGGAATGCTAAAGTAAGTTTTATTTGGGTTTGCACTTTCGCTGGTTTAAGAAGTCACTCATAAGCATGCATATCTTTCAATGTCATAGGTCTTTCACTCCCTTTTGCTTTCATGAAACATGAATGAAGCTCCAATGGAAAAGAAAAGTCATATTCGTAATAGTATCAAAGAATAATATTCCACATAGAGAGGAAAGAATAAAAAGTACATTGATGTGTGGGTAAATGGCAGCTTATATCTAGCAGATCCATTAACAAGTCAATCATCTAGGTTTTTGACTCTTTATGGCATAATCCAGTTATTGGGGATGGAAAATATGTCCTCCTAGGATATTGGAATGGTTTGGAGTCTCAACATGTAAGTGACGCTCACACTTTGAGACAACTACTTTATCACAACCATTCTTCTTGGGAGAATAAATCACCAAAAAATCAAGTGGTAAAATTGAAAGCCTCATTGACATCAACTAGTTTCAGATTTAGACAAAGGCATTGGCAAATCTTTGAGGATTTAGCACCAAAGGAAAGGGCTTCAACTAAAGAATGCTCTATAAGCATATAACAGATATTGAATTTAGGAATTTTCATTTCATTAGGTAAGTAGCATGTAAAAAAAAGAGGATGTAATTAATTTTCTATGAGATCTAGCTTCAAGCTCTCTATGGAAAGATGTATAAAAGAAGCTAAGCAAGGACTTTCTAAATATAGTTGAACCACAAGAAGTTTCAATAGTAAGTGATATTTATTTAATAATTAAAAAAGGATATATAGCGATTCATAAGATGGTGGTGACAAAACTTCTTCAACATCATCAGAATGGTTGTAGACTATATATGCTTGTAGAAAAGAGGCAAAAGCAAAACCTGGCAATTACAAAGCTTGTAGATTTCTACAAGTATATTAAAGATATAACACATTTTACAAATGAAAGGAAAAAGATATGTTGGTTTTTCCGTATTATGAATTCAACAATATATGTGTGGATCTTAAGAGCATGCGTGCTACAATGGTATATGCTTATACTATGACTCTATAGAATATAGAGAAGAGACTTGTACTTGTATTGAAACTAGATGAAGCAAAGGTATTAAAACACCAAAATATAGAACATATAAGCATTACCCTCGTGAACATGGCTTTGTAACATACAAGGGATGTGTCATCACAGGGGACAAGGATTAAAGAATTCAATGTGAGAATAATCTATAGTGGATACATGTATCACAAGTGCCTAATGAGAGTCATGAGACTCTGAAATGGTTTTTCAATCACATAGATATCCCAAGATCACAAAGTCACAAGAAAAAGGAGAGCTCCTTGAGGTAGAAGGCATTAGGTCATTTGAAGTTGAATGGTATTTAAATACTGAGTTCAAAGCCTTAAAATGCATGCTTGAGATTTCTAGTAGAGTAGCAACATCACATCCATACTTGTGTTGTATGTATAGAATGACCTTTTCAAGTTTCTCTGACATAAGAAAAATAGGACTTTTTGAATCATGGGACGAGATGAATAGTGGAGCTACCACTTTGAATAGTGCACAAAGGGATTTACAAAGTAGTTCCCTCCAAAATTTCCAAGATACAAATTGGGATGCCATCTTTCAAATTTGAATGGAAAGAGTTCATATTTATACATTGCATGTAGAGATCCATACTCTTGATAATCTTGCTAAGGTTGCATTTAGATTATGCTTACTCTATCAAGCCATCAGTTTTAGCCTACATCAAGAAATGTGAAGAACTCTGTTTAAAAAGGGATTTCATATGGGCCATCTGCAACTTCAAAAGGCTGCACAAAAATCTAGAAAATCAAGCAATGTATTCACCCATGTATCCATGGGAGGGGAAAAGGCTACAATATTTCTCTCCAACTTTAATAGTCTTTAAAAGTGCAATATGAAAATGTTGGAAATAATTTTATGGATGTACAACCAATGTGGCATGTGATCTCTCGATAGCAAATGATCGTATGAAGGTTTGGATGGAGTTTAATACTTCATAATAATTCACTGATAAAGCAATAATACTATAAGTAGATGACAAGAAGGCTATTAAAAATTTGGCGGAATAAATAGTTAAGGCTTGGGCAAAGAAAGACATCACAAGTTTACTTCACAAATTGCACAAGTTGGGGCTTGGCCATGGGCTAGGTCTCTAGATTGTGCTCTTGGAATGTGTCTTGCACTTGGGCACATGCTTGATCTCGTTTGGATTGGGGATCAAACAAGGGCTTTGGTTGGGGCTTATGCTTGAGCTTTGAGGGCTTTTTAAGGATCCCTAAGCTACTACTTGTTGTGAGAATATGCCTCTCTCATGGGGGAGATAAGGGATCATAGCCTAGCTCATGGGTGAAGAAAGGGGATGGAAAGAATATTTCACATGCATTAGTTTACCATAGCTATAATATCAGCCCATTGACTAATAATATTCTCATTGAAGAGAAATTACATATAGCCAATCACTTTTTAGACCTTCGTTGCACTGTCATTTAATTAGTTACCTCTCTCTATTGGCTACCAATTGAACTAACTTAGATGTTTTTGAAAAACTAGAGTGTAATATGAATTTTTATGATTGGTGGATTCCCAAAAATGCAAATTACTAACTCTTTTATATCATTAACAATAGTCATCTCATACATTATTCATGCTTTTGCTCAATGTGCTCTAGTCGTAGAAATGTAATCCCTCTAGTTTTGGAACAATACTACATCTTATGCATTATAGCAAGCTCCAAGAACAAGCTTTAAGATTTTATTCTAGATATGGTGATAGAGAGCAATAAAGTTTCATCAAATCTTCCTATCTTCTCATTGCATGGTACTCTCAAGGTTTCACCAAGTGACTGTAGGAGGATAATAGTTGAGAAAGATGTGTAATGCCAATCTCAAGTCATGACAAGAATATTCTCCATGGAAGATTTCCTACCAATCCTAAGCTATTGATACATCATAACAACAAGACTCTTCTAGAGGTCCAAACAAGAGACGAAGACATCAAAAGACCACTCATAATGAGGTCCTGATTTCTTCAACCACAACATACATTATTAAGCTCAACTTCTAATGATCATCTACTTCCATATGAGGATTTGCAACCTTCTTGTAGCTTCTAAGGAATCAATTGGAGTGGACTCATCCCTCAAACCCATCCCTATTACTTCCATAGGAGAATTTGCAACAACCTGCCTGCATCTTCTAAGGGATCAATCAGAGTGGACTCACCCCCCAAACCCACCCCTATTAGTAATAAGTGGGGTCTCATGTCCCCCAAAGTCCATTTGCATGTGCATAAATGGTCCATGGAATTGGGAACACCTCATTGCTATCTAGAAAAAGTGGGACGACGAGAGGCTCCTCTCCCTATGATTTTTTCAAAATGAAATAACATTTGGATAGGGGTCCTTGATATGCCCCCTCCTATGAATGGTAAAGTAGTCATGGGCAAGGAAAGAGTAGAGGGCCTAGATATGGCCCCACTGTTAATGGACATTTTATAAGGAAGAAGGAATTGCCTATGGTGGACTCACCCCACCCTATAATGCATATGTGTGGACAAGCAAACCCACATCATCCTAGGGCCATCTACACTCAAGAAGAGGATTTAGAGGGGCTTGAGCACCTCCCTAGCATATGCTTACAAGAACTAGGGTGGGGGGAGGGTCCCCATCCATTATTTTCCTTTTTTTTTTCTTGGGGGGGGGAGGGAAGGGGGTTTCATAGGTCCCCCCTTTGCCCCCTTACCCCCACCCTCCCCCTCACCTGAATGGTAAACTAGTAATGAGTACAAAGTACCACATTTAGCCTCCCCTTCATGGTTATTATTTAAGGAAATGGAAAATATCATTAGTTTACAATAAAGGGGATGCTCACCTCCTTAATGATTAATAAAGAAGAAAGGAGCAATGCCCTATTGATAGGTCCCCTAGCGCTTGGAATTGTGTGATGGATTCTTCATAAGCCCCAACGCCTTAAAGACCAAAAATCACTGGGTGGAGAAGGCCGTCATAAGGCTCTCCCATTCATTAGGACCCTCCCCCTTTATGTTCTTGAATTGGTTTGGGGTAGCCTTCATGTGTGCTCCCCATAAGGTTTGAAATCCTGTAAGGCATGAAACCGTATGGTGCAAGGTCCTTTAATGCACTCAAGGAGGGGGGGGGAGGAGCAAGAAACAAAGCCCTGCTTATGTTGATGTTAGTTTTACTTACATAATTGAGAGGGTAGGCCATAAGCTCGCTTCCAATTGAAATGTTTCTCACTTAAGAGTTATGAAGGGAACCCATTAAAGGGCTAGTCAAGCTCTTTATGCCAATAGATGAGACCTCCCCATAAACCAATGTATAAAGGGAAAAATCAAGGTGGACCAAAATCCATCAAACTAGGCAGGGTCTCAAGGGCACTGGTGTGGTCTCACTTTATCCAAGGAAGCTTTTCCTTAGTGGTTCACTACAATATACATGCCTTATATCGACATTCAAAGCGACGAAAATGTTTATTAAAAAAATTGCCCCCGTTGTCACAAAAAACATCTGTATTAGCGATTCCATAGAACAATCACTAGCAACATTGCTATTTGCGTCACTATCAACGTCGTATATGCGACGCTGAAAGTGACGCTGATAGCGATGCTTTGCGACACGCATTGTGACACTAATAGCAATGCTTGTAGTAAATTTGAGATGCTAAAAGTGACGATAATAGGGTTTTTTTTGTGGTGCTTTATTTGGGCCATACAAAAGAGTTTCAATAATGTGTACAATGCTCGTCTAAATGAAGGAAAACTGTACTTGAATCCATAATACTGATACATAAAATAAATACAAAATCACGTAATGAAAGCGAGGGTACAATCATCGCAAGATACAAAGAATGATAATAACATAGTGCATAGAAAATGCCTATATAAATCACATGACCAAAAAAGAAAAGCATGTGTGTTTCACAGATTCAAGGGAGAGTTGTAGATCCTTGCCATCTGAAAGCTCGCGTCCTACCATACAATAATGTTGTTAACCCCAAGTCAAGAAGGCGGAAGAATAAATGGAAAAGCGGGAAGAGGATGGAAAAATAGCAAAGGCACGCAGGCGGCCTCTAAAGCTAACCTGGGGCCAAAAGCATAATTTTAAATGAAAGGCGCCTCAAAAAACTCTAAAAGCTCGTGTAAAAGAGAGCTAGGCTCCCTCCTGTTCCAGTTGTAAAGTATTACACGGGTGTAGGCTAGAGGCATAAGGCTAGAAGAAGGATACAAAGAAAGGACCTTGCCACAATGGCCGGTCATGTAAAAGAAAGGGATGGATGCCCATGGGAATTTAGGGTTTTATATATAAAGTTCAAAAAGTGAATGGAAGCTCATTCTTTGATGTGTAGCTAACAAGAGCTCTCTTCTTCTTCTTCTCTTCTCTTCTTCTATTCTCCTTGCTTGTGTGTGCTCTTGAGAGAGGGAGTGTGAGAGTGTGAGAGAGTGAGTGTGTGGGAGTGAGGAATCAAGAGGGTGAAGCTCTTTACCATCTCCTTTTCTCTTCTTCTCTTCTCTTCTCTTCTCTTCTCTTCTCTTCTCTTCTCTTCTCTTGCACGCGTAGCTATGGTGGATGGAGCTTGGGGATGGAGGAGGCTTGAGGATGCTTGAGCTAGCATCTAGGATTGTGGAGCTACCGGTGTGTGCGAGAGAGAAGGCAACTCATATTGGCATCAAGGTAAGATCACTACACTTGTAGGATCAACGGCGCATCGGCTAGGTGAGAGATAGCAATTAGAGCTCACTTGGAATTATTGAAACAATAAGCGGTCCATGGGTCTTGGCGGTTAAGCGAAAGCTCCCACATTTTGGTTCCATTACCGGGACCAAGGGATTCAAGATTGAGCACTTACACGCCTCATATTGAGCATCGAAGTAAGGGATTCATCCTTGGAACGGAGCTTGAGATAGGTAGGAATTTTGGGTGTTTTGATCTTCTAAACAAGTAAGTATTTTGGGTTAGTTAGTTTGTTTGATTATTGGAAAACATGAAAAAATCATTTCAATTTGTTGCTTTTGATTCTTATTGTATTTAGTGTAGGATAGGATTAGAAAATCGAATTGGAAAAGGGTAGGGTTTACCGTTGCAAAACAGGGCATAAATCATGCAAAAAATGGCAAAAAGCTTGCTTAGAAGCTTAATGTCGGCAAGTGAGTGATTGGAAGCATAAAAACCTTACCTGGGAGGGGGTTTAAGAGCCAAGAGGCCAAGCGAGAGCTCATTTCCAACCATTGCACAGAGAGAGAGAGAGAGAGAGAGAGAGAGACCCCACAAAGATTCGATTTGATCTCGTCATCGGAGAGCCTACCGCTCACCTCAGGTATACCAATCACTTCTCTTGGTATCTTCGTTAGGATCTGGAAGTTCATGCTTGGAGTGATTGCCTAACTCATGAGATTTGATCGAAATCCTTGTCGTGCGGCATTCGTCGCGTCGCGTTTGGCCTGTCTGAGCGACCATTTGTGGGCCGAGTCCCAGACTCGGCCCTCGGGCCCTGCCATTCGACCAGCTTGACCTGGAAACTCTAATCGGCCCTCCGCACGTAGTCTACTCGGCCCTCCACACGTAGTCTACTTGGCCCATCTTAGCATTAGGGCCAAAAACGCTTCAAAAAATGCACTTTTGTTAATCACGGGATTAAGAAAGGGGCCAAAGAGAGTTTGCCACGTGTGTAAGAATATGGTATTCTTGTCTCCTCTTTTTTAGAGATAGTGGAGCCCATTTCGTGATTCTCTCTTCTTTTTTAGCCAAAACCCCTAAAGTCTGACATGTTTTGGAGTCCCAAAGACGTTATTTACTTACAAATCTGACAAAATACGTGACAGAGATGTGATGAAATTAATAATGAGTTTTTTGAAAGTCGGGAGATCTTTCAATATTGTTTTTGGCGCCCAATACATACTCATTTGTATTCTTGGCGCTACTTTTTAGTTCATTCACCCCTCTTTGAGCTTCTTTCTCTGCGCTTTCATTCTTTTCATGGCTTCCTCCAGGCGCCCTTCTCGTTTAATACACTCTTGCACGGTCTATAGCCAGAGAGCAGATGGAAATTTTGAGCCCAAAACCTTTGCTGTAAACGATTGGGTTACCATGCTGCCATCTTGCAAGGGCTCTCATAAGGTGAAAAGAAGAAAACGAGATGATATAAAACATCACTGGAAGGGGCGTATCATTGCCTTCAAAATTATGCCCGAAGGCTGGTTTGTCAAGGTGCAACATGTTTACATGGCCAAGGATATGCACTTGCCTCCAAACGAATGTGTTCCCCAACAAACACATTGTAAGTTATTAGTTGAATAACGTATACAATTCTTTTCCATTTATGCAAGTTCTAACAAACAGTTCGTCATTGTAGATATCTTTCCGTCAACAAGTATGGAATGGCAACCTGTGGAAAGCCTAAGTGGGACTTTCCATGCCATTCATAAGGTATTGGCAGACATTATTTATGCCGATTAAACTGTGTCTTTTTTTAGTGAATGCAAGGTTTTTATATATTATGCACAGTATGTGGTTCCCTCTAAAGCGGATAGGTATGGGAATATCGAAGATTTGCCATTGCCAAGTCTTTCATATCTAAACTGGGAGATTCCTGACAAGGTAACGGTGCAGAGTTTCAATTCAAAATATCTCAGGATATTAAAAAGTCCATGACAGCTGGAAGGATCTCAAGAAGAATACGTTTATCATGGTTTGTACCCCTCCATATCTTCGTGGCTTGCTTCAAAACAGCAAATTTACAAAGAACGAAGGTATCCTGGCTAAGTAGAAACTTTTCGGAAGAGGAGCCTGCCAGCACTGCGAGAAAAAATGTAACAAGTTGGTAAAAAGGGGTCCCTAAAAAAACCAACAATATGAAAGAGACTTACATTCACTCCATCTATCTTGAGTATCTTTGAATCTATTGTCCTGCAGACATTTGAAAAGCACTCTTTTTCCAAAAGTATATGTATGACTTTGTGACTTTGCAATGGTACTTCTTGCTAGAGAGAGTTATATGGTTTTCTAGGATCAACAATATCCTCATATGTGGTGTCCAAGAAGGTAGTCAGGAGCCTGCCAGCACTGCAAATGGAAACATGTAACTAAAATAGATAATCAAATAAAATAAATAATTAACCAAAAAGCAAGTAGTATTCCATTCAACCCACATTCTTCCTTGGCCATGGATACCACTTAGAGAGTTCATGAGGATAATTTCTCTGGTGAGTGTATCCGATGTAATAAAAAAATTTATGGTAGTTGTGATGGAATCAAAAGCTTTGAAAGACATTGTTATATTTGAACCAAATCTCAAAAAAAATACATTGTTATATTTGAACCAAATCTCAAAAAAATTTCCATTGATAACAGTGGATCAACAATACACATAATTTTAGAGATTTATTGGCTAAGAGATGCAATCAATGTCCTAAAGCTAATAGCAAAAATAAAGGAGTGTTATTTGCAATCAATAGCACAATTATTCTATATACTAAAATTTTTTAGAGTCAAAATGCCTTACCTTATGCAATAATAAACTACAGAATCTAACAATTAAATATCCTTTTTACAACTAGCATGGACTTGTCCTCATGAGATATGCTAAGATAGTCCTCTTCCTCAGAAGTGCAAGAAACATTAATAACCATTTGTCCATACACCTCACCCATTCTCTTATAATTAACAGGTCCAATTACATCGATTTTTCTCTTGCAAACATCATCCTCGGTACCTTATTCTGCTAATCATATTAAAATCTTTATTCATTAGGGTGATCTTATGAGCATGAGCAGCAACAATGTAAGGATAATTCATAAATTCATAAAGTCAACCATGTGAGGATAAGTTGATATGACGCGAGAGCAACAAAGCCAAATTTTCGCAGGGTCATATTCGCACTGTATCGTGGAGCAGTTCATACGGCGCGAGCGTGGCAAAAAGCATAATGTTTGGTACTATACTTTTCGCTGCATATCATGGATGACTTGATATGGTGCAAGAGTGGCACAACAAAATCTCCGTAGGGGTCCTCCTCCCTCAGTATCGTGAAGGAGTAAACATGCGCGTGCAAAGTACACCCCCCTTGTAATGACTTATTTTTTGTGAGATCTTAAACCTATCAAAAAATTTCAAAAAAATTTCCATGAGTTTATTAGGCTTTGAAAATTTTTTAGGAATTTTTAAAGTTTTTTTTGAGCTCATTTGCTATTTTTAAAAATATTTTTAAGCAAAAAAGGCCTAAAAAAGACCCAAAAATCACAAAAAAAACCACCCAAAAATAGCATTGCCGATAGGCGCTCGGATACCCATATTCACGCCGTATCGGCAATGCTATTTTTGGGTGGTTTTTTTGTGATTTTTTGGGTCTTTTGTAGGCCTTTTTTGCTTAAAAATATTTTAAAAAATAGCAAATGAGCTCAAAAAAATCTTTAAAAATTCCTAATTTTTTTTCAAAGCCTAATAAACTCATGGATTTTTTTTTTTGAAATTTTTTGAGCTCTTTTGCTATTTTAAAAATATTTATAAGCAAAAAATGCCTAAAAGAGACCCAAAAAATCACAAAAAAACCACCAAAAAATAGCATTGCCGATACAACGCGAATATGGGTATCTGAGTATGGGTATCCGCGTTGTATCGGCAATGCATTGCCAATACAACGCGGATACACTCGGATATCCATATTCGCATTGTATCGGCAATGCATTGCCGATACAACGCGAATACACTCGGATTGTATCGGCAATGCATTGCCGATACAACGCGAATATGGGTATCCGAGACACTTGGATACCCATATTCGCGTTGTATCGGCAATGCATATTCGCGTTGTATCGGCAATGCTATTTTTGGGTGGTTTTTTTGTGATTTTTTGGGTCTCTTTTAGGCCGTTTTTTGCTTTAAAATATTTTTAAAATAACAAACCAGCTCAAAAAAAGCTTTAAAAATTTCTAAATTTTTTTCAGAGCCTAATAAAGTTATGTAAATTTTTTTTGTGAAATGGAGACTGATTATTTTGATGGTCTTTTTTTTGTGAAATTGAGATATATTACATTTGAAAAAAGATATACAAGGATAAAGCATCAATAATGTAGTGATGCTTTCAATTATAAAATCAGTCTGCTTTAGAATCAGAGTTCTGAGAGAAAGAAATAGATTCAATTCCTTTCTATTTCTTCTTACAAATCAAGGGAATAGATCTTAAGAGATTTACTAGGATATGATATCATGAGTAGTATCATCCCATGACATCAAGCCACCATTTAGGTATTGAAATCTGATAGTACTAATAAGAATCATAATTGAAGATATTGAAACTTGAAACCCCATAGTGCTAATCATAGTTGAGGGTATGATGAGAAAAATACTCCCAAGAGCTAATATTAAGTAAGAAGTTGTATCCTTCATATTCTTCGAAGCATCCTGCACACATAAAATCATCTTAGTCCTTAAGTTGATATGATACACAATATCACTAATACTTCTATCTATTACTTGTTTAATTTTTTTATATTTTAAGAGACAAAATTAAATAATAAATATTTTTAATCTATTACTAGGTAAATATTTTTATCTCCCAGAAATCAAAGTATTTCCTTTCTTCTAATTATAATATATTATCCTTGTCTTATCAATTAGTCCTTGCTAAAAAGTTGATATTACAACACTGTATAATGAAGATATTCTATTTTCAAGTGTCAAGATCAAAGTGAAAATTTTCACTTTCTATTCTATTAGCTTAAGGATTATCCTTAGTATATCTATCCCTACCAATTTGCATCAACACCATGGGACTCTTTTACCCATTTTCTTATGAATCAAATTGAAGAGATTGAAGAAAAAGCTTGGATTTAGTTGAAACAAAATCTTACAGAATGGATATCTTAGGGGTTGAAGTAAAGATGTGGCTTGGATGTCCCAACCTAGTTGGGTCTGCTGAAAACTAACAAGATGATCTCGTCTCAGGTCCATGGAGGACCATATCTCTATAGCTCAATCAGCAAGTAAGTGGTATTAATCCTCTATGTAGAGACTCTTTTGATTGTTGATGATCACCTTCTCAAGATTTTGTGAAAGGAGACGAAGGGAGACCAATGCACGCTGCTGGTAAGAACCGGACGTGATTTTGGTGAGAAATTTTACGACAGAGTAAAATGTACTTTAAGAACTAAGAAACAAAGTGAAGAGGAGAGAACGATGATTCAAATGAATGTAGGCAAAAAAAGAAGCGTGATTTTGGTGGGAAACGTGACAGTAAAATATTCAAAATGAAAGAATAATGGCCGAAAAGTGACCTCTGACATGAGTTAACGTCCTTAGGTATTTAATGGCTAACCTCTTAAATGAATAATAAATTCTCTCATTAATCACGTCTGAATGGCCAAATTTGGAGGGTTCATTATTTTAAAACCTCAACTAATTAGTAACTTAATCATTTTCTTACAAGTGCCATTTTTGAAACGTTTTTGGCCCTAATGTGACACCACTCGGTCCCAAGACCCAACTCGGCCCTCGGCCCAAGACCTGACTAGACCCGTCCGAGTGATGGCACTCGGCCCTCGACCCGTGAAAAGTTCGGTCCTTGGACCAGTGTGATTCGGCCTGTCCGAGTCACCCACTTGGCCCCTGCAATTCGGACCAGTTGGGTCGAGTGTGAATTTTTCTCAAATTTTCAAAAATTTGACTTGACCCGGCTGGAGCGCAAACTATCCCAAGCCCTTCTGATGCTCAGGACTTGATTTTGGTGCACAGAATATACTAAATCGTAAGGCATGGTAGCCGCTTAGCAGCTTGAGTGGGCAGTCACGACACCTAGAGACCTGGAGGTAACCCGCTAAGCCATAAAACCCTGATTGGACCCAAAAATGAGCAAGGCAAGGTAACAGAAAAGCCCTAAACCCCGTCAAGATGGCTAGAGAATTGATTGACAAAGTCTATCAAGCCCAAATTGAAGCGAGGGTGCGTAAGACGCTCAGAGACTATTTGCCGCACTCACCTTGAATTTCTGCACTTGAAGTGCACTTTAGGAAAATTGAAAGCCTGATTGAGCACAAGTGCCCTAAAAAGAATACACCACTGAGTGGAGATAAATTGAGGATTGTATTTAATAAGCCAAGGAACTCACTCAAATAAACCACTCAAGGAACCCACCAATACAAGAGAATCCACAGACGGAAACAAACCATCAACATGCGAAGTAGGACCAAGTAAGCAGTGCCAAAACGAAGTGGATTTGACAAACCTACTCAACCTGATCGATAGCTTGGTGGAGCACGAGAACTCCACTATTATAGAAGAAAGCTTAAACCCCAGGTCTAACAAGGAACTTGACTTAGGTGTCTTCCGAGAGGCTATTTAGCAGCTGGTCAGTAGCTATGATGCACACGCCCGGTATGAGTACTACGACTAGACAGCAGATGCTATCATCGCAGACCTAGAAGAAGAGATAAAGCTAGCCCACAAAGCATTGCAAAGCATAGTCGAATATAATAGAGACCAGCAGGCGAGGAGCCAAAGGCAAAGCACGAAGTTGTGTGAGGTGCAGCGAGTGCTGAACTTAGCCGGTAGAAACCGAATGGATCACGAGAGAGCCCTAGAAGGAGACTTAACACTGAGCAAGCTTCTCATGAAGTGACTGCTAGACAACACCGCAGTAGAGCAAAGTGCCACAACATTGGCGACATCACTACTGGTAGGATTAGGAGCAACCCAAGGCTCTAAGAGCCACTCTAAAATCCCAATAGTCGCAAAGCAACTCGATAAGTACCAACCCCATGATGATCCATACAACTTTGTAGAGAAGTTCGAGAAAGTCTGTGAAGCCAACGGTCTCGGCGACCTGACTCAGCACTCTCAAGCGTTTGTGCTCTGCTTAGGTGACAAGGGTAGGACTTGGTATACAAGCGTAGATACCGCAAAGCGAGTAAATTTCAATGGCCTCAAGAATCTCTTCATCAAGAGATTTGCCGAGCTTGGATACTCTGACAATCTGCTAGTACAACTGATGAATGTCAAGCACAGAAAGAGAAGGAGGACATTCGCGATTACGTAACCCACCTGAGGAGTCTCTTCAAGAGAATCCCTAGGGGCAAACAAACTGATTGAAAGAGCAGTTTCAACTGTATTCATCAGTGGAATTCGAAACAAGGAACCATATAAGGCTTTGGCAGGCAACTCGAGCTTGCACCAAGATGCACTAGCTAGGGTTTTTGAGGAAGCCATCAGAGTTAACGATTAGCTGGAAGAGCGGAGCTCTAGGAGCTCCAACTCAAAAGAAACCAACTCGCGAAGTTCAGAGAGAGCGTCAGCCTCTAGTGAACGACCAGCCCCATCATCCCAAGATAAGGGGAAAGCTACCGAGACGAACCAAGACTTGGGTGATGTCAAGATGGAGATAGCCAAGCTGCAAGACATGTTGAGACGACCAATGTGCCCACACGTCCAATGAGTATATGTGGTGGAAACCACTTGCCGGCCGAGTGTCAAGACCCAAGGTCGAGACCTTGCGCTAACTGCGGTAGGTTTGGTCAGGACCTTGCGCTAACTGCGGTAGGTTCGATCAGGACATCGTGCATTGTAGATTGCCGAGAAGACTTCCGTACTCGCAACCATACAACTAGCCTTACCTAGCGAATAGGCCACTGCCACTCTTCGGAAGGGGAGCCCCATTGGCCCTTCTTGCACCTAATGACATTAATCCGGCTGTCGCTAGGGTTGACATAAACCCTACAGGCATACCTAGACTACCTGGTCCCTACGTGACCCATCCACCGAGTGACGCTCTAATCCACTATGTGGAAGAGCCAAATGAGAAAGAGACTTACTTATACCCTTATGTCTCTCATGACGACGAGGGCAACGTAGTCCTTATGGACTATCATCCAGCATTGGTGATGGCATTAGGGAGAGGACAAGGTAGAGGCCTAAGAGGGCAGACGCAGGATCCAATCTGTTGGACTTGTGGTCACCCAGGGCATGTCTCATCACATTGCCCTGAGAGAGAGCAACATAACAGATACAAAGATGATCTAAGGTGCGTTGAGTATGCAATCACCCATCTCTTCATTTCCCAAAGCGAAAACCTTCTTCAAGTTCATCTATCCCATTGGGGCTATTTGGTGTCGAGGACGTCGATGGGGAGGCCACACCTATCCCATTGGTCATGGTCCATGCCTAGATGAAGCAAGCCGGCATATCGCTACTGGGACCTAGCAACCTCGATGCAGCCTCGATAGGGAGGAAGAGCCACAGGCGGAGAAAGAAGAGGTTGGAAGCTAAGATTGCACTGAAATTTGAGAGTGCTACAACTGTGCATGTTGGGAAGAAGGTCACGGACACAAAGGTAGAAACTTTAGTCCCTAAGACGGTCGAAAAAGGAAGTGCCAAGGTAGGGAAATATCCACATTCGAAGCTAGAGGCCAAAGAGAAAGTGAAGAACTGGGTGAAAAAGACCCAAGAGCACTTAAGGGACGCTAAACCCATCCTAGAGGATGAGATTTGATGATCTCCCCAACATTAGCACGCCAGTCTGCCAGTCTCACCCCCTCAACCAATGTCAAGAGATGCGACTGCACCACAAGCAGCACCGCTTAGGCCAAGCCTGTTAAGGATAGGGACTGGGAGAGAGAAAGAAGACAGAGAAGACTACAGAGAAGAAGAGCACAAGAGAGAGAAAGATAGGTACGAGGAGAGAGAAAAACATGAAGAGAGACAGAGAAGACATGGAAGCTTGGAGAGCAAGGTGAAGGAGAATGAAGACTTGTATTAATTATCTGATTAAAAAAAAATAAGTCTCTCTCACCTTATATACCAGCCAATGTAGCTAGTATTATCCCATTATTAAGTCCCCTTCTCTTACATTCCATCCCCACCCGAAGGTTTTTGCCCTCAAAAACAATTTGGGCACATGTGGTAACTGGAAGGGCCCGATCAGAGTACTACTCTGCTGCATTATTACAAGGGTATACTGATGAATGAAGAGGTATTATTGTGTATGATAGGTCATGGGGTATGTACGATACATGGGCCTTATTGGGGAGTTATAAACATGAGTTTTGATCCAAATATCTAGAGTAAATGCGGGCTGTAGACAGTGGATAGCAAGCTATTTACTACAGGACCATGCTGTAGTGAATCTGTCATAACTTTTTGTGGGAGGCTCCGAACGGGGTGTGCTATATATCAAAACGGAGCTCTCGAGAAGTATCTTTAGTCCATGTATGGTGTGCATTGCTATACGTAGTACAAAATAAAATCTGCTTAAAAACAGAGTGCTTTCGACAGTTAGTCTAGGAGAAACCAAGGCCATAGTTAGCTACATTTCAGCCAAATCTACTTCTAAAAGGTATGGAGGTATGGAAACTCTTCCAAAATTGAAGCTGGCCTCCAAGAAGCTTCTTCGAGTGGTAAAACTTGCTACTTAATCAAGTATTCCATGATCGAGTGAGAGCAAAGCCTCTTTTCCCTTTGTCTTATGACTTTTTTAGGTATGTATTGAATGATGCCTTCTTCATCCATCTTTGGGAGTTTCTCAACATAGTCCACTGGTGAGCCAATGAAGGGCTTCAATTGACTCACATGGAAGACATTATGGATCTTTGTAGATGGGGGTAATGCCAATCGATATGCCAAGTCTCCCACTCTCTTGATAATCTGGTATGGTCCATAGAACTTGTGTGCCAACTTATTACTAGACCCATCTTTAAGGGAGGCATATCTAGACTTAGGAACTTTCAAGAGCACCAAATTCCCTTCTTGGAACTCCACATCCCATCTTTTGTCATCAGCATAAAGCTTCATTTGATCTTGAGCTCTCTTCAAGTTAGCTTTACACTACTGAAGTAAGGCCTGCATTCTATCCCATTCTTCCTTGCTTTCTGGATTTATTTTATCATTGAAGATAACCACAGGAAGGGGCACCTTGTAGCTAGACAAGGCCTTAAGGTGAAACTCAAATGCTAGCATGTGTAGAGTTATTATAGGCAAACTCAGCCAAATGCAACCATGAGTCCCAAGCATTCTGCACATCATGAAAGAAATGCCTCAAGTAAGTTTTCAGCCATTTGTTAACCCTTTCTGTCTGATCATCTGTCTGTGGATGGTAAGTAGTGGAAGGGGCTAACTGAGTGCCCATAGAGCTGAAAATTGCCCGCCAAAAGTTACTCCTAAACTTAGCATCTCAGTCATGCACAATGACCTGTGGTAAGCCATGTAATTTGAAAACATATTCCATGAATTGGCTGGAACACCATATTGGGGAATACGGGAATTTTTCATAAGTTTGGGACGCGTCGTCAAATCTTTGGATTTGTCATAACTTGAACACTATAACTCCAAATCGAGCGCTCTATAACTCAATAGATTCCATTTTTCAAGCACTTTCCAATGATAGGTCATGTCATATGGTTTTGAGAAACTTATGGGCATGTCATCCGGGTGCCATCTTTTTAGTATTCAAAAAATGGGAATTGGGAGATTCCCAAACTCACTTATATTGTCTTTTGGCTACTTGAGAAGCATTATACTGAGTCTTTGTGGGACTGAAATGGGCTGCCTTTGTGAGTCTGTCCACAACTACATAGATGCTATCCCAAACTTTCTTGGTCACCGGTAGGCCGGTAATGAAGTCCATAGTGATGTGTGTCCACTTGCCTTCAGGCATAGGCAATGGCTGAAGTAAACCAGCTGGTTTTAAGGTGTTGTCCTTGATTTGCTAAGCTAGGCTCAATGAATCCCATATCTACTAAATCCTTGACCTGCTTGGCCACTTCTTCTCCTTCACATTTGGACAACCTTTAAGGGGGTTTATTGACCGGCTTGGAGTGGGGCTCCAAATCAATGGGATGATCAATTGCTCCCTTGGGAGGTAATGCTATAGGTAACTAAAAAAAGTCGCCATACTCCACAACTAGAGCCTTAAGGGCTGAATTATCATGCATTTTTTGGGACTAATCTGCATTTTCCTTGTTTAATTGCAACACAAAAATCTGGGAGCATTTCTTGAACTCTTTCTTCAGCTGTTTGGTTGTAATAAGCTGAAATTCACTGTTGTTTTTAATTCCCTGCAGGTGAACAAGTTGTCCAGCCCTGAAAAATTGAATATACAGCAATGAAAAATCCATGGAAATGGTGCCCAATGTTTTCAGCCAATCGCAGCCCAACACAATGTCTATCGCTCCCATATTGAGTGCAATCAAATCCACTTTCTGCTCATAATTTTCAGCAAGCTTAATAGGTACAGTTGGGCATACCTGAGTACTAATTTCCTCACTCCCATTGGCCACTTGCACCCTCATTGGTTGCTGTAAATAAGAGATAAAACATTTCAACATGTCCATGATTGCTCTATTTATGAAACTGTGTGTGGTACCACTATCTACCAAGACAAATACATCTTTCCCCTGAATCTTGCCTTGAAGACGAAGAGTGTTGGGGCTCTTAGATCCTGTCCAAGCATCCACAAAGATAGTACAATAGTGGCAGCAGCATGTGAGCCATTCTTATCACCCATATTTACATCTACATGACCGTCGGGGTCAAATGAACACGTGTCAGCCGGGTCAAAGAATTCTTCTTGCCGCCATTCCTCTTCAACCTCATCATTTTTTATAATGATTACAAAGGCACTTGCATCCTCATGATACTCATCAGATTCGTCAAAGACTAACATGCTATGTACCCTTGCTTTTGCATTCCTATAAGCACATTTAGATGCATTCTTGGCTATATACTTTCCCCCCCATTTAAAGCAAAGTCCTTTTTCTTTCCTGTCTTTGTAGAGGTCCATCGAGATAGAGTGCTGACCACCAAAAGCTGAAGCATTTTTACCTTTGTTGTCCCCTTGTCTATTTTCAGCTCTTCCTTGATTTGCAGTCCTGAAATTACTATTTTGCCTAAAGGCATTAAAGATGGGGTATGTGGGGATCTTCGGGGTGCTAAATGTCATATTTCCACCACCATAACCTGCCCCAAACTGCCCCGGCCTTATAGCACTTCTTTGCTGCCCAAAATGTGACTACATAGGTCCTCTTTGCTACCCAAATAGTGGCTGAGAAGCCCCTCTTTGCTGTCCATGCTGAAATGAAGCATCTTAGCAGTACTTACAAGAGTACCTCTCAGCCAACTCAATAGCTTTGAACAAATCTGATGGACTTTGGGCTGAAACATTAGTCGAGAGTTGGGGATCCAAACCATAAATGTACTTGTGAAGCTTTGCATCGTCACTAATGGACTCAACATACATTGTGAGATTGAGGAATTGGTTTGTGTAGTCACACACCATCATCCCACGTTGCTCTAAGCCATATCATTGCCTTGCAAGCTTCTCCTTCTCAATCGGAGATACAAAGAATTGAATCATAAGAGCTTTGAATGCATCCCAAGTGTCAACAAGCTGCTGATTTTCCTCTTTATGTACCGCCACCACGTGTGGGCAAAACCCTCAAAGTGTATCATGGCAAAGTGTATCTTTTGATCATCATTTCTTGGCATTATGTCAAAGTAGTCTTCAAGCTTCGAGAGCAATTCTTCTAATTCAGCCGGGGTTGACAACTGGCCATTGAACTTTGAGAAAATGATTTTGTCTCTCAACTCCCTTTCATTGTTGGGGGCCTGTCCCATATACCGAAAGTGGGGCTGATC